>NC_143140.1:15570000-15875000 GCF_059928025.1 Delphinapterus leucas | reverse complement strand
TTTGAGATCTTTTATAACGAAAGCTGACATTCTGGTCCGGTTGTTGCAATGCCTTGGTGACATTGGTATTGTTACTATTGTTTTTGTGTATACTTGGTTTTGGGGTATTGCTTCTGAAATCTTTCTGAGATTTTTTGTTTTCTTTTTCTTTTTTTTATTTCGGTACACAGGCCTCTCACTGTGAAGATGTTTTAAATATATAGAAAACCGAACTTTGGAGTAAAAGCTCTTTACTAACCAGGCAGGCTTTATTCTAAATTTTTTTAATTTTCTAACTTATTTTATTTTTTTAAACTAATTTTTACTGGAGTATAGTTGATTGACAATGTTGTGTTAGTTTCTGTCGTACAGCAAAATGAATCAGTTATACATATACATATATCCACTCTTTTTTAGATTCTTTTCCCATATAGACCATTACAGAGTATTGAGTAGAATTCCCTGTGCTATATAGTAGGTCCTTATTAGTTAACTATTTTATATATAGTAGTGTGTATGTGTCAATCCCAATCTCCCAATTTCCCCCTCCCCCTTTTAAAATAAAATCATCTATTTAATTCTAACTAGGGGAGGTTAATGGGGCTTATCATTAATACGTAAAATAGAAATAAAGATAGTAATCAATCGTACTTGTGAGGAGTGTGCACATGTGGGTCAGCATTTCCAGCTTCACAGGGATGGTAATGATTTAGGGACTGGTTTGCATGTCAGTGGAGGAACACAGCTGCTTTCTTGACAGGGTTGCCAAGGACCCACAACATATACCATACGGTTTAAGGCATTGACACCTTTTGTTAAAGTGCAGATATGAATTGGCAAGCTGATGTTTTCATTACTGTCGACATTCGCCCCTTAACTCAAGTGCATATATAAGGTCGACTTAGCACTAGGCTCAGCTTTTAGCAGAACACTTGACATGGGCTGTATCCTCTCAGTTTGGAGATGTGTGGAGTAAAGAAAGGTCTGGAGTATGAGGGCATTCCTGGTGTTGAAGGATTCAGGTTGCACTCAGCTTGAAGGGTGGTAGTTGGGATGAAGATCCTTGCTTGTTTTCGTGGACAGGGCGTAAATGCTGGGAGTGATACAGTGCAGACAGGAAATGTGATGATGCTTAACCGTGTCTCGTTCCCTGCAGTAACTCAGTGCCTTTTAATAGGAATATGTCAAATAACCACTCCCCTCAGCCAGGAAACTGATCTGTAATCATTCCCCATAGTGAGCCAATATCTTTCTCCCTGAAACTTGGACTCATTGATTCTAACTTTGTCCCTTTAGACCACACAGAATTTGGTTTAGGGTCAAACACATGTAGCATCTGTTTTTGTTTCTGTACAGAGTATAGGGCAGCTGGGATGATATATATACAGGATGCAAAGGATGCTGGAACAAAAAGAATCCCCATAGGTATGCATCCAGCTACTCGTAATTAATAGCCATCCTGGCTGTGTCCTGCAGGTTGTAGGTCTGTATGGCTTTGAGGGTCTGGGAGAAGAGATGATGTGTCTATAAAAACTCGGTAGCATTGATAAAAGTTCCTATTTCTTCCCATGTTTCAAGGAGACGGTGGAGAGGGGTGGTTATTTCAGAAGCCCAGGCTGGAATAGTGAGGCCAGAGTGGCTATGTCCAAAAGAGAATGGAAAGTTTACTGGACTGATCTCAATCCAGGTTTACTTCTGTAGAGACATGACAAAAGACTCTGTTTCATCCTGTTCTATGGAACAGTTTAAATAAATGGATTTAGAAAAACACATATTCTGATGGCATATTAATCAAATTCAGAAATTTAAAAAATTAGGAAGAATAAATAATGCATTGGCTAAAGAAGCAGGAATCAAAAATAACTTTAAAGGCTAGAACGTTTAAATAGAACGTAAAGACATGTAAGAGGTCTAAATGCAAAGTTATGTGCTCGGGTTCAGAAGTCAAGTAACACGTTTCTAGGTTAGAGGGTACTTGGCTTAGCCAACGGTGAGCTCAATGAACGACGAGCAGATGTGTTTGCTAAGAAAGTTCTAGGGGTTTAGGCCGGGTTTATAGAAAGTGTCTAAGTGGTCTTGCTGGATTTTGTGTTGATTAGACCTCACCAGGAATCATCTGTTCAAGGAGAGGTCAAGAGCCTCCTGAAGGGTGTCCAGTGGGAGGTGTCTGGAATAGCGAGTCGTCTAGAAATCAGAACCCATGTTGTAGGAGAGCAAGAGGAAGACTTTGAGGGAGGACCCACGATGGGTGGCCCTTGCGGACACTGTTTGCACACAGGAGATGGATTCCATTTCTTCTGGGTGATGTAAGAAGGAAAAGCGGGAACCCACAGGTCCAAGTTTTAGGGATAAAAATACTGGCTCACTACGAGGAACATTATAGATAATGAGGAGGGGGTAGTGTTTATTTGATGTGTTTATACTTAAAGGCACTGAGTTACTCCAGGAAACCCACAAATCCAAAGAAAACGGCAGTGTTTGGCAATGGTGTTTTCCATTGTTAGAGGTGGTTAGAAATAGGCCGAAAGATCTAATTTTCAGGGATGTGGTTATATCTGGGGGCCGAATAAGCCCTCCCATCCTGAATTTCTGGGAGATCCTTCAAGTGGAGAGCCTGCAAAAAGGTAATTGCTAAACTCTGTTTGAGGTGAAAGAGCCCCTTTCATGTAATTTGTGCCAATGATCATTCTCCTAATTTTGATCTAGTGAGTGGCCACAATCCTGTGTAAATAAAATTTCTTTGGCATTTGCAATGCACAGTTACATCTCTCTAAATACATATAGATATTTTAGCATGTGAAACACTCCTATACTTTTCTGGGCCAGACCTCACTCTCCACATTCTTTGACTCTTGGTAGCTACGGTCAACTTGGAACAGAGTTTTGAAAGGTAAAAAGTTAACTTTACAAATGAGGGAAGAGTCTGTAAACTATACGTTTTGTGACACTGGCTTAAGTTCTGCGAACAGCGTTTCATTAGAGGTTGAAGAGACCTCACCACCGGCCACAACGGAATAATTTTAGAGCTCTCTACTCCTGCAGAAAAGAAGGGAACAAGTGTGGGAGTGGGATTTCTTACTGACATGGGAAGAAAAGCCAAAGGAGGGAGGAAAAATAAAAATGCTTCTTGAGAATTTAGAGAACTAAGTAAGTAAGAAATACTTAGTGAGACAGAAATGAACTAATAGGAAATGATTCAAGCTTTGCAAGTCTCCCTTCTAGGAGGGGGGATATATTTTGAGTCCAAAGCTTGTCTGGTTCTTGTGAAGTATGGTTGCTGAGGTAAGTGAAGTCGTCACAAGATGTGTTATATACAAAGTGGAACAGAAGCTTTGGTGTTAGGAGTCTCATCGGAAATGCACAGAACTTAAAGCTTGTTAGTAATCAATTCCTCTGAGAAGCCACGTTCCATCATGTACTTCTCTCAAATATCCTGGTTACTAATAGCTTCCTCTTCATAACTGCCTTTACCACTGTTTCAAGAGGCTAAAGAAAGTGCAGGGGAGAGTACGTGAGGACTCGATTCCTCTGCATAAATATTTTCTAGCTGCTGTTAGTCATTGCCATCTCCTTCTCATCGCACAGCACCTCCTTCGGTGCCCCGCACACACATGCGTGCTCACAAAATGCTTCTGTTGACCTATTCCTAGGAAGATAAAAGCCTATTGCCAGGACAACTTGTTCACATTCACAGTTTTGCCCGAAAATAAAGTCTTTGGTTAAATCCACTGGGAAAAATGTCTGTAGCCGGCAGTCCAGGCAAAGACAAAAGTAACTTATCACCTGATAAAAGATTGAACATGGGTTTGTTTTTTCACTGCTGGGGCATGGGTTGCTTTTCTCAGCTTCGAGCTGGGAAGTCTGTTGGGACTCATGACTCCCTAGAGACTGTCTCTTAGGTATGGAAGGTTTTCCCTTCTTACCTCAGGGAGAATGAAAGTGTCTCTCCAGACAGTAAGCTCCGTGGTGAGAGGGAGGGGCATCTTTTGGGTTTTAGGGGTTTGATGCAGTATGTGGCAGCAACAGTGCTGGGCAGCAGCCACCTAAAAGCCCAGAGGGCTCTTGTCTTGAGGAAGAGTGAGAGAAGGATGCTGGACAGACCTCCTTCTGGCATGCGTAGGCCCCCAGATCTGGGGACGGTTCGGGGAGTAGAGACCATTGGCTGACACTGGAGAGACCCTGGGCTTCCTGCCACATGTACAGCGGGCAGTCGAGTCCCCTGTGCATCTACTTCGGATCCACCGAAGCAGCGGATGGTACCGGGTCCCGGAACACTCCGGACCTCCTAAGCCAGCACGCATCCCCCGTGCGGGATGAAAGAGTGTCGAACAAAAAGTATGAACCGATGACCACCGTCTACGTTACTCACTTCAACTGGACGGGATACGGAGGGAGACAGGTTATTTTTTTCAAAAGGCCTGGGCTTATTTATCCATTCTTCACTAATTTCCCGCGCTCCACGCCCCCGCCCCCGCCCCTGCACCCTGCCCTCGTGGGGGCTCAGGTCTTGAAGCAACTCAGAAGTGGCTCCTGGTCCTGAGGTCCGGGCACACCTTCGTGTGTGAAGACGGAGAAGCTGGGCGGTCCTGGCTAATACACATCACCACCTCGTGTGGGCTGCCCTGGCGACGGGTCCAGAGCTGACGGAAACGCTCCCCGGGGGCCTTCGTGGGGGATGCCGCCTCCTGATCAGCCCCGACCCCGGGCTCCCAGGTGTGTGGAAGTGGGAGCCTGTGAGCATCCTCTTGCAGCCTGAGTTCCCCCGCCCCTACCTGGCCCCGGCCCCGGGGAATGCGCTCTGAGATGCGCAGCAGCGGAGGGCGGAGGGCAGGCTGTGCTCCCCACCAAGGGCGGCCCGGCCCGGCCTGTCCTGTCCTTCAGGCGGGAGGTCGGGCCTTTGGCGGCCAGACGATCCCCTAGGGGACACAGTGGCCCGGGCTGCGCGGTCCCGACCCCTTGTTCCTCATTCTCTCGGCCTGTTGCATCCAGGGGGGCCTGCTTGCCGCTGTTTATTTTATTTTTAAATACGTTATGGCATTTATTTCTAGTTCACCTTTTAAAAACCAGGACATAAGAAATTTCACTTTCTGGAAAGTCACGATTTTCTCTGACCACAGGTGAGATGGACAAGCTTTAATCACGTCTTTCAAATGAAGGTCTGTCAGATTTCCCTCCAGACTTCTGCAGAGATGATCTCAACTCTGGGAAGCTTGAGAGAACTCGTGATGACCTTGACGTTGAGTTAGAAAGAGTTGACCCTCCCTCCCCGATCTGTAGGGAGAGGCCCAGACCTCTGCTGTCACTGGCTCCCAGACTAGAAACACTTCCATATTTAGACTGGAGATGTTTCCACTGAAAAAACAGACCCGACTCCGTATTCTTTTTGATCCATATTCCTTTCAGTGAGTTGGAGGTCGGGTTCTGTCCCAGTTCCTCAAGGTTCCAGGTCCAGAGCCTCTCGATTCACTGTCTCCAGAAGATGAAACATTGCCTCCTGCTGGGGTGGCCTGCAAGCTTGGGTGCCCAGAAAGCAGAACCTAAGGCAGGGCTTGAGGGCTGCCGTGACCTGACCACAGGACGTGTGACCCACTGATGCTCTGTCTCCTGGGACCAGCCTCTGATTCAGGGTCTGCAGCTGCATAAACTGTGATTCAGTGCCATCCATCCAGGCGAGGTAGAGACGGGTGGGAGACTTTACCCCCGCTTCCTATTCAATCTCCTATTGATTAGAGAAGTGACCCCAATCTCTACCCCTCCCTGACTCTGTTTAACCTTCCTGCTGTTTGGGCTGTCTGTGTAGGTTGGGGGCACCAAGCAAGCCCCCATAGCATCCTGCATCCCTGAGTCCACAGAGAGGCTCCAGGGCAGCAGGTGAGGGATGTGAGCTTTGGCACAAGGTGAGACGCTGGGAGGTTGCCCTCACCTGAAGTGGGTCAGAGCTGACGTAGAGTGGATGATGCCTCACAGCAGCTGGAGCAAGGAGGTGCATGATGCTCAGAGCAGCTCAAGTGTCACAAGAAGTGTCTGATGGCCGGGAGGAGACAGGGGACACACGGCAGCTCTTTAGCGCTTTCAACCCCTTTCCCACACCTGCTTTCTGGGGACGCAGGTGTTCCTTATTCTGACACTTCCTGGGGTTCTGCTGGGAAGCCTGCTTCTCCCATGACCTCACTGCAGCCACCTGGGTCTGAGCAGTCTCCTCATTGTGAGTCCATCCCCGTCTCTCCCTCCTTTCTCCCGTCACACAGAGGGAGTAGGGGTGACAGTTGTTGCTTTCTTTTTTTTTTTTAACATCTTTATTGGAGTATAATTGCTTTAATCAGTCGTTCTGCTTTGCTCTCCGCTGCCCCAGATTCAGCAACTAAGAGTTCAGTACCTCAGGAGACCTTTCAGTCCTGGACAAACCAGCACGGTGGCCACCTTATGTTGTTTTGGGGTGATTTTTAAAGAAAAGGGGCCTTTACTCAACCATCTTAATCTGAAAGTCCTGTCAGTTCCACTATCCATGGTGATTGTTGTCTTTTTCTTACTCTTGCTAGTAATTTGGAGAAAGCATTAGGAACAGCTCAGCAGACACAGTTTGAAGCCACAACCAGAGAGAGAAACATTTGAATTACCAGAGGTACAATCTACCCTCAAAATCATGCTCAGTAGATATATTAGACGTTGGAGGGTATGTTGAAAATTATTTCACAGAAAGAAGATTTTACTTTAGGAATCAAATTATCCTTTAGATATAATGATTTTGTGAAATGACCTTGAAGCTAAAAGTCCCATATTAATGGTTACCATTAATTATAGTCGTTATTAATTTTTTATAAACTATATAGATATTTTATTAGTCAGGGTCCTCCAGAGAACCAATAGGATATATATGTGTGAGTGTGTGTGTGAAAAGAGAGAGCGAGGAGAGATGGAGATACTGATTTATTATAATGAACTGGCATTTGCCATTATGGAAGCTGACAAGTCCCACAGTCTTCTGTCTGCAAGCTGGAGACCCCAGAAAGCCAGTGGTGGGTATTTTCAGTGTGAGTCTGCGGTCTGAGAACAAGGAGAGCCAATGGTATACTTTCTGGTCCAAGGGCAGGAGAAGATTGAGGTCCCAGCTCCAGCGGTCAGGAGGAGAGAAAGGATTTCCTTCCTTCCGCTTTCTGTTCTATTCAGGTCCTCAACAGACTGGAGGATGCCCACCCACATTGGAGAGGGCACTCTGCTTTACTCAGTTACCGATTCAAATGCTAATACCATCATGGATATACTCAGAAATCATGTTACAACAGCTGTCTGGCCAAGTCACGTTGACACATAAAATTAGCCATCACATTTCCACACTCCTTTATGTGTGGTGCCATCTTTGCCTTCTGTTCAAAAATGTCTCCTTTATGAATTTTTTCTGGCACTGTGCCCTTGGCTCAAAGAAGAAGGTCAATGATGGTGATGCCCCTTGGACTCCAAAGCCAGCCAGGTCTTATATTAGAACTTGACAGTGTATTTTAATTTTAAAAGCAGTTTGGAAGAAATTTTTATTGCCTTAGTTTAAGAAAAAAATGTAGTATTTTAGAGAAGATTGCAGACTATAATAATCATCAGTATCTTAAGAAGAGTCTCTTTTTCCCATTACAATTTAAGTTTTCATTTGCCCCTACAAATGCTGATAATTTGATTTAAAGATGATGGGTATTCCTGGTATGGTTTAATTCTTAATTATTATGAATTATGGTTTAATTTTAATCATCTTATTTGTAAATTCAGAATCATAGATTATTTCTTTAAAAAGAAAGAGCATCCCTCTTACTCTTTGATACCCCTTCTTATGAAGTCATTTCCATCACTTCATTAAATTTTGACTCCCACTTGTACCTTTTTAGACGTTCTATCCAATGGGTTTATTTGTTACTTTGGTGTTTATTCACTTTTTTTTTTTTTTAACAGTAAAACTGCAAGTTTTAAAAGCATTTGTATTTAACTAAGTTACACACAGAATATTACTTTGGAGATTGATATCCATCCATCCAAATTTTTTAAAAAATATTTTTTGTTGTTGTTGTCATAGAATACTAAGAATAACAATTGGTTCCTAACTTGTTTTACTTTAAAAATTGTTTTTACTCCATTCTTTTTTTTTATATACATCGTTATTGGAGTATAATTGCTTCATGATAGTATGTTAGTTTCTGTCATACAACAAAGTGTATCAGCCATATGCATACACATATCCCCATATCCCCTCCCTCTTGAGCCTCCCTCCCACCCTCCCTATCCTGCCCCTCTAGGTGGACACAAAGCACTGAGCTGACCTCCCTGTGCTATGAGGCTGCTTCCCACTAGCTATGTATTTTACATTTGGTAGTGTATATATGTCTGTGCTACACTCACTTCTCCCCAGCTTCCCCCTCCCCTGTCCCCCATTTCCTCAAGTCCATTCTCTACATCTGCGGCTTTATTCCTGTCCTGCCACTAGGATTATCATTACCTTTTTCTTTCTTTTTTTTTTTGATTCCATATATATGTGTTAGCATACAGTATTTGTTTTTCTCTTTCCTACTTTCTTCACTCTGTATGAAAGAATCTAAGTCCATCTACCTCACTACAAATAACTCAATTTCATTCCTTTTGATGGCTGAGTAATATTCCATTGTATATATGTGCCACATCTTCTTTATCCATTCATCTGTTGATGGACATTTAGGTTGCTTCCATGTCCTAGCTATTGTAAATACTACTGCAGTGAACATTGGGTTGCATGTATCTTTTTGAATTATGGTTTTCTCAGGGTATATGCCCAGTAGTGGGAATGCTGGGTCATATGGTAGTGCTATTTTTAGTTTTTTAAGGAACCTCCATACTGTTCTCCATAGTGGCTGTAGCAACTTACATTCCCAGCAATAGTGCAAGAGGGTTCCCTTTACTCCACACCGTCTCCAGCATTTATTGTTTGTAGATTTTTTGATAATGGCCATTCTGACCGATGTGAGGTGATACCTCATTGCAGTTTTGATCTGCATTTCTCTAATGAATAGTGATGTTGAGCAGCTTTTCATGTGCCTCTTGGCCATTTCTATGTCTTCTTTGGTGAAATGTCTATTTAGGTCTTCCACCCACTTTTTAATTGGGTTGTTTGTTGTTTTGATATTGAGCTCCATGTGTTGTTTGTATATTTTGGAGATTAATTCATTGTCCGTTGTTTCATTTGCAAATATTTTCTCCCATTCTGAGGGTTGTCTTTTCGTCTTGTTTATGGTTTCCTTGCTGTGCAAAAGCTTTTAAGTTTAATTAGATCCCATTGGTTTATTTTTTATTTTATTTTCATTACTATAGGAGGTGGGTCCAAAAAGACCTTGCTGTGGTTTATGTCAAAGAGTGTTTCTCCTATGTTTTCCTCTAAGAGTTTTATAGTCTGGTCTTACAGTTAGGTCTTTAATCTATTTTAAGAGTTTTTTTTTTTTTTTTTTTTTTTTGTGGTATGCGGGCCTCCCACTGTTGTGGCCTCTCCCATGGCGGAGCACAGGCTCCGGACGCGCAGGCTCAGCAGCCATGGCTCACGGGCCCAGCCACTCCACGGCATGTGGGATCTTCCCAGACCAGGGCACGAACCTGTATCCACTGCATTGGCAGGCGGACTCTCAACCACTGCACCACCAGGGAAGCCCCTAGAGTATTTTTGTGTATGGTGATAGATAATGTTCTAATTTCATTCTTTTAAATGTAGCTGTCCAGTTTTCCCAGCACCCCTTATTGAAGAAGCTGTCTTTTCTCCATTGTATGTTCTTGCCTCCTTTGTCGTAAATTAGGTGACCATAGGTGCATGGGTTTATTTCTGGGCTTTTTATCCTGTACTAATGATCTATATTTCTTTTTTTGTGCCAGTACCATATTGTCTTGATTACTGTAGCTTTGTAGTATAGTCTGAGGTCAGGAAGTCTGATTCCTCCAGCTCCGTATTTCTGTCTCAAGATTGCTTTGGCTATTTGGGGTCTTTTGTGTTTCCATACAAATTGTAAAAATCTTTGTTCTAATTCTGTGAAGAATGCCATTGGTAGTTCGGTAGGGATTGCACTGAATCTGTAGAGTGCTTTGGGTAGTATAGTCATTTTCACAATATTGATTCTTCCAATCCAAGAATATGGTATATCTCTCCATCTGTTGGTATCATCTTTAACTTCTTTCATCAGTGTCTTATAGTTTTCTGCATACAGGTCTTTTGTCTCCCTAGGTAGGTTCATTCCTAGGTATTTTATTCTTTTTGTTGCAATGGTAAATGGGAGTGTTTCCTTAATTTCTCTTTCATATTTTTCATCATTGGTGTATAGGAATGCAAGAGATTTCTATGCATTAATTTTGTATCCTGCAACTTTACCAAATTCATTGATTAGCTCTAGTAGTTTTCTGGTGGCATCTTTAGGATTCTCTATGTATAGTATCATGTCATCTGGAAACAGTGACAGTTTTACTTCTTCTTTTCCAATTTGTATTCCTTTTATTTCTTTTTCTTCTTTCATTGCCGTGGCTAGGACTTCCAAAACTATGTTGAATAATAGTGGTGAGAGTGGGAATCCTTGTCTTGTTCCTGATCTTAGAGGAAATGCTTTCAGTTTTTCACCATTGAGTATGATGTTGGCTGTGGGTTTGTCATATATGGCCTTTATTATGTTGAGGTAGGTCCCCTCTATGCCCACTTTCTGGAGAGGTTTTGTCACAAATGGGTGTTGAATTTTGTCAGAAGCTTTTTCTGCATCTATTAAGATGATCGTATGGTTTTTATTCCTTAATTTGTTAATACGCTGTATACATTCATTGATTTGCGTATATTGAAGAGTCCTTGCATTCCTGGGGTAAATTCCACTTGATTATGGTGTATGATCCTTTGAATATGTTGTTGGTTTCTTTTTGCTACTATTTTGTTTAGGATTTTTGCATCTATGTTAATCAGTGTTATTGGTCTGTGATTTTCTTTTTTTGTGATATCTTTTTCTGGTTTTGGTATCAGTGTGATGGTGGCTTCGTAGAGCAAATTTGGGAGTGTTCCTCCCTCTGCAATTCTTTGGAAGAGTTTGAGAAGGATGGGTGTTAGCTCTTCACTAAATGTTTGGTAAAATTCACCTGTAAAGCCATCTGGTCCTGGAATTTTATTTGTTGGAAGATTTTTAATTACAGTCTCAATTTCATTTCTTGTGATAGATCTGTTTATATTTTCGAATTCTTCCTGATACAGTCTTGGAAAATTGTAACTTTCCAAGAATTTGTCCATGTCTTCATTGTTGTCCATTTTATTGGCTTATAGTTGTTTGTAGTAGTGTCTTATAATCCTTTGTATTTCTGCAATGTCAGTTGTGATTTGTCCTTTTTCATTTCTAAGTTTATTGATTTGCATCCTCTCCCCCTTTTTCTGATGAGTCTGGCTAAGGGTTTATCAATTTTGTTTATCTTCTCAAAGAACCAACTTTTAGTTTTACTGATCTTTGCTATTGTTGTCTTCATTTCTATTTCATTTATTTCTGCTCTGATACTTACAATATCTTTCCTTCTACTGACTTTGGATTTTCTTTGCTCTTCTTTCTCTAGTTGCTTTAGGTGTAGGGTTAGATTGTTTATTTGAGATTTTTCTTGTTTCCTGAGGTGAGATTGAATTGCTATGAACTTCCCTCTTAGAACTGCTTTTGCTGCATTCCATAGGTTTTGGGTCATGGTGTTGTCATTATCATTTGTTTCTATGTATTTTTTTATTTCTTCTTTGATTTCTTCAATGATTCCTTAGTAATTTAGTAGCACACTGTTTAGCCTTCATGTATTTGTGTTTTTTACAGTTTTCTTCCTGTCATTGATTTCCAATCTCATAGCATTGTGGTCATAAAAGATGCTTGATACGAGGCTTGATTTGTGACCCAAGAGGTGATCTATCCTGGAGAATGTTCTGTGTGCACTTGAGAAGAAAGTGTAATCTGCTGTTTTCATATGTCATGTCCTATAAATATCAATTAAATCTATCTGGTCTATTGTGTCATTTAAAGCTTGTGTTTCCTTATTAATTTGCTGTCTGGATGATCTGTCCATTGGTGTAAGTGAGGTATTAAAGAACCCCACTATTATCGTGTTATTGTCAATTTCCTCTTTTATAGCTGTTAGCATTTGCCTTATGTATTGATGTGTTCCTATGCTGGGTGCATATATATTTATAATTGTTATATCTTCTTCTTGGATTGTTCCCTTGATCATTATGTAGTGTCCTTCCTTGTCTCTTGTAATATTCTCTATTTTAAAGTCTATTTTATCTGATATGAGTATTGCTACTCCAGCTGTCTTTTGATTTCAGTTTGCATGGAATATCTTTTTCCATCCCGTCACTTTCAGTCTGTATGTGTCCCTAGGTCTGAAGTGGGTCTCTTGTAGACAGCATATATATGGATCTTGTTTTTGTATCCATTCAGCCAGTCTGTGTCTTTTGGTTGGGGCATTTAATCTATTTATATTCAAGGTTATTGTTATTGAGGGGTTTTTTGTGGGTCTTTCTTCTCTTGTGTTTCCTGCCTAGAGAAGTTTCTTTAGCATTTGTTGTAGAGCTGGTTTGGTGGTGCTGAATTTTCTTAGCTTTTGCTTGTCTGAAAAGCTTTTGATTTCTCAATAAAATCTGAATGAGGTCCTTGCTGTGTAGAGTAATCTTGGTTGTAGGCTTTTCCCTTTCATCACTTTAAGTATATCCTGCCACTCCTTTCTGGCCTGCAGAGTTTCTTTCTTTTTTTTGTTTTTAACATTTTGGTTTTATTTTTTAAATTTATTTATTTATTTATTTTTGGCTGTGTTGGGTTTTCGTTGCTGTGTGCAGGCGCTTTCTAGTTGTGGTGAGCTGGGGCTACTCTTCATTGTGGTGCTTGAGCTTCTCATTGCAGTTGCTTCTCTTGTTGCAGAGCAAGGGCCCTAGAGCGTGCGGCCTTCAATAGTTGTGGCACATGTGCCCAGTAGTTGTGGCTCATGGACTCTAGAGCACAGGCCCACTAGTTGTGGCACACGGGCTTAGTTGCTCCATGGCATGTGGGATCTTCCCAGACCAGGGCTCAAACTCGTGTCCCCTGCATTGGCAGGTGCATTCTTAACCACTGCACCTCCAGGGAAGTCCACCTGCAGAGTTTCTGCTGAAAAATCAGCTGATAACCTTATGGGAATTCCTTTGTATGTTATATTTTGCTTTCCCTTGCTGCTTTTAATACTTTTTCTTTGAGTTTAATTTATATTAGTTTGATTAATATGTGTCTTGTGTTTCTCCTAGGGTTCATCCTGTATGGGACTCTCTGCCCTTTCCTGGACTTGGGTGACTATTTCCTTTCCCATGTTAGGGAAGTTTTCCACTATAAAGTCTTCAAATATTTTCTCAATCCCTTTCTTTTTCTCTTCTTCTTCTGGGACCAATATAATTCGAATGTTGGTGCATTTAGTGTTGTCCCAGAAGTCTCTAATATTGTCTTCAATTCTTTTCATTCTTTTTTTTTATTCTGCTCCTTGGCAGTTATTTCCACCATTCTGTCTTCCAGCTCACTTATTATTTCTTCTGCCTTAGTTATTCTGTTATTGATTCCTTCTAGTGTATTTTTCATTTCTAGATCTTTGTTAAGCATTTCTTGTATTTTCTCAATCTGTGCCTCCATTCTATTTCTGAGATTCTGGATCATCTTTACTATCATTACTCTGAATTCTTTTTCAGGTAGATTGCCTATATCCTCTTCATTTAAGTGGTCTTGTAGGTTTTTACCTTGCTCCTTCATCTGTGACATTTTTTTTTGCCATCTCATTTTTTTTTTTTTTTAATGAGTGGGATTGTGTTCCTGTCTTACTGGTTGTTTGGCCTGAGGCTTCCAACACTGGAGTTTGTAGACTGTTGGGTAGAGCTGGGTCTTGGTGCTGAGATGAGGACCTCCATGAGACCTCACTCCGATGAATATTTCCTGGGGTCTGAGGTTCTCTGTTAGTCCAGTGGTTTGGACTCGGAGCTCCCAGTGTAGAAGTTTCAGCCCAACCCCTATAAAATATAGATGAAAATATGAAAATATAGGTGAAACAACAACTGGAAGTTAAAACAGAACAACAATAGTAAAAAAGAAAAAAAAAGGCGGGAAAAACTTTGGCTATGAAGGGCGGGGCTTAAGCAGGGGCGGAGTTTAGGTGGTGGGCGGGGACTATGCGTAAGACACACAGGGCTGGAAAAGGCTCTGGCGGGTGGGTTGTTGAGGGTGGGACTTAGGCTCAACAGAATAGAAGGGGCCCAGGCATGCCCCTGGTCTCAGAGGGTGGGGGCCCCAGCCTGGGAGCCCAGCAGGCTTCCTGGGCCCGAGTGGGTGGGCAAATGCCTTCTTCTCCTCTCCCACTCCTCCAGACCTAGAGGACCCCTCCCACCTGCCTCGCCTGTTCTCCCCCTGCCCTCCCTCCTACACCACCAGGACCAATGCGGCTGGAGGGGGCTTCTGAGGGCATAGGACCCAGCGGGCAAGTTTCCAGGCCGACTGGCCAGGGGAAACGCTGGGCACGCTCCCCCGCGGGTCCTTCCAGGTGTGGGAACCCGTCCCCCCTCCCAGCCACCCCTCAGGTGTGCTGGTCCTGTCCAGCCTCAACTTCTCCTTCCCTCTCAGTTCCCCCACGTCCTACCTGTTCTCTTGGGGGTTCCTCCCATCTCCTTGGGCATCGAGGTCCCCTACCAGCATCTGGCAGGTGCCCCAGTTGTGGGGAGACGTGAACTCTGGGTCTTCCCACGCCACCATCTTGGCTGTGTCCCCCACTTTAGCCTTTATAAGTACAATTTCTTGATGTATTTATCCTGCCAAATATGGGGTAATATTGTTAGACGCTTTTTATCAACCTATTGTTCTCTAAAACAGGATCTTATTTTAAAATAAGCTAATTAATTTTTTTCTTCTAGTTTTATTAAGGTATATTTGATGTAGAACACTATACATTTAAGAGAATGATAACTTACATACAACATGAAATGATTATCGCAGTAAATTTAGTAAACATCCATCATGTCATACAGATAAAACATTAAAGAAACAAGATAGAAAAACCTTTTTTCTTGTTTTGAGAACTCTTAGGGTTTACTCTCTTGATGACTTTCATATATAACACACAGCAGTGTTAATTATCTTTATTATGTTGTACATTACATCCCTAGTACTTATTCATCTTATAACTGGAAGTTTGTACCTTTTGATGCCTTCATCAAATTTCTCCCCCACCGCCACATCCCACCTCTGGTAACTATACGTCTGAACTCTTTTTCCATGAGTGTATTTGTTTGTTTTTGAAGTATAATTGACCTAAAACATTGTGTTAGTTCCTGTTACATAACATAGTGATTTGGTATTTCTATACATTTCAACATGATCACCACAATAAATTTAGTTGCAATATGTCACCATACAAAGAAATTACATAGTTATTGAGTATATTCCCCACACTGAACATTTCATACCCATCACTTATTTGTTTTGCAACTGGAAGTTTGTACCTCTTAATCTCCCTCACCTACTTCTTTCCTTCTAAGTAAGCTAATTAATTATAAGTAGCAAAATGTTTCTACGAAGTTTAAAATTCATGTATTTAGAAGTTACATTTCTTATAATTGCCTTAATCTCATTATCATTCTTAAATAAATTTGATATTTAAGTGTGACAGTTATATACGTGGACTACCTTAGTCTGCAGACATTGGGGATGAAGAAACCCAGTATGAATAGGAAGCCCTGCAGAAAAACAGCAATAATAATCCCCAGAGACACTACTGTACCTTGTGTTTCATTTTCAAATTCCATAAAATGGATAAAATAGATTTTGTAACCCCATAAAACACTTCCATTAATCAAATCTATTTTAATTTGGTAGCATCCTCTAGGTTTTTATCCTAATTTAATTTCTGATGTAAAATGAAGAAAACTTTATGGTTATTGTTCTGATAGGCCAGTTTGATCTTGGCTTGTGGAGGCAAACTTATTTCGTGTAGAATCTTGCATACAGATTTTGTTGTTGTTCAACGTTGGGATATAGAGAGATGCTGGATTCACCAGTAAAACAGCAACACAAAAGAGCACGATAATAATGACAGAAGGAGAGTTGGTGATGGGAAATAACTTGCTTGAAGTCTCATGAAAAGCAATTAGTAAAAAATATGCATCTACTGGAAACTAAAGATAAAGATCAATCATATTCTCAAATCCATCAATGCCTTCTTTCTCCATCCGTTGGGAGTATAACGTTCCGATAAAATAAAGCGATTGGCAGGGTGGACATCACAGTCCTTATCAATTCATTCCCTCAGTGATGGAACGTAGAACCCTGAAAGATAACAGCTATTCATATGGATTTATTTCCCCTTTATCTGAGCTTAACAACTCCATTTCCAACGGAAAGTATCATTAGGTTTAAAAACGCATATGTTCTGATTCACACATCTTGCAATGTGTAGCCTTCCCAGAAATAAATTTTCCTCTCCAGTGGCTGGATTGAAAGGTAGCAGCTGACCTAAGGACAGATACCTCATAGATGAGCAGTTGCCTGCTAAATGACATGAAAAATTCTAAATGGCCTGAAAAAATTTACTCAGACTGGAACAAATGAGACCAAATTTGTTATTCTCTCTTGGGAACCTAAAATGGGTAAGTAAAACATATCTTAAAAATTAATTTCACCTTAAAAATTTTTTTTAAGTGACTACTAGAAAATGTGTAATTACACTTATCAAGAGAGGGTAGACAACCCCCTAAAGAGATTATATTATTTATCAGTAGATAGTACCTATTATTCAGTAGAGAAAAGAAGGATTACTTGACAATCAACTATTGAATAATTTAAAAATTCTTAATTTTTCTATAATAGATTATTCAATAAATATTGCCCTTATAGTCCCATGCTCATGCTCTTGCACATAAAATAATTAAATATTAATATGAGCAACTATTTCTTTTTTAATTTTTATTGGAGTATAGTTGATTTACAATGTTGTGTTAGTTTCAGGTGTACAGCAAAGTGAATCAGTTGTACATATACACATATCCACTCTTTTTTAGATTCTTTTCCCATATAGACCATTACAGAGTATTGAGCAGAGTTCCCTGTGCTATACAGTAGGTCCTTATTAGTTATCTATTTTATATATAATCATGTGTATATGTCAATCACAGTCTCCCAATTTATCCCTCCCCCCATTTCCCATACGTCTGTTTTCTACACCTGTGACTCTATATCTGTTTGTAAATAAGTTCATCCATATCATATTCTTTTTTAGATTCCACATACAAGTGATATCATATGATATTTGTCTTTCTCTGTCTGACTTACTTCACTCAGTATGACGATCTCTAGGTCCAGCCACATCACTGCAAATGGCATTACTTCATTCTTTTATGAGCAAGTGTTTCAAGAGCATGTACACAAGAACCACAGGGAAAGACTTATGGCCTAATGCACTGGAGGTCCCTGGCTGAGCCCCATGCTGGTGCTAACAGTCCTCCAATTGTTGCAGTGCTCTCAGAGAAGTGGTTGCAGGAACAAAGTCTCCGTATTCAAAGCTGGTAAAAAAAAATTTCCTTCATCAAATTTTAAAACTTTTGCTCTGTGAAAGAGTCTGTTAAGAGGTTAAAAAGTCAAGTTACAGGTTGGGAAATAATATTTTCAAACCACATATCTACAAAGGACTTGTGTCTAGATTATGCAAAGAACTCTCTGGATTTAACAGTAAAAAAAACTAAATAATTCAATTAGAAAATGGATGGAAGACATGACCAGATATTTCACCAAAGAGGATATGCAGCTGTCAAGTAAGACACATAATTAGCAATTAGAGAAATGCAACTTAAAACCATATTGAGAGAAACTCGGTCCAGTTCTGAGGACAAGGTGGAGTAAATGCACTTCTGCATATTGCTCCTGCTAAGTCAAGTTTAAAACCCTAACATTATGTACTGAACAAACACTGGATGAATCTGAAAGGTGGAGAGAAGCCAAGTAGGTTCCCTGGCTTTTCTTTTTGTCTCATGACCCTAACTGTGTGCTGGGAACACCAATGGGTGCAGACAAAAAAAAAAAAAAAGTCCTAAGAAAACCCTACTCTCTCAAGCCAAAGGATAAGAAAAGGGGAAGCCTAGAAACACAGAAAACTTTCAGACAATAACCTCTGTCCTTAGTGCAGCCAAACACCATGGACAAAACTGTGACTGAACCGCCCCCTGACAGCAAAGGCAGAGTGGTGAGCCTAAATGTCCACCCTGGTGAAGCTGTACCACCTTCACCTCTGTGGTAGAATCAGTGAGGGTACAGTGGGAAGCCAGAACTTTCCTCCCTTCCCAAAGCTAACAAGCCCACCACACCCCATGCTCATGGTGTCAGTGGAGGCCATGTCAGGGGGAGACATTCCTCCCCCAGGTCAGGGTGATGTCAGTAGAAGCTAGTGGTGAGCCTGCAGTCCCACACTCACCCAATAACAACAAGGCATCCTTCCCTGGAGAGTCAACTGTGGCGGCTAAGTGGGAAACACAATCCCGGTTGGCGGTAATGAAACTGTGCCTCCGTTTTTCCATGGGCATGATGTCAAAGGAGGCCTGCTAAAACAGATGGTTTAAATAATCTACAGAGTCTCATAGCATAGTAACCAAAGTATATAGATACAATACAAAATCACCTGTAATACTTAGATATAGAAAATTCCTATCTTGAATGAGAAAAGACAATCAACAGATGAAAACACCAAGATGATGAAACAACGGTTGGAACTGTATGACAAGGATTTTAAACCAGCCATCCTAAAAATATTTCAACAAGCTTGAAATAACTGAAAAATAGGAAGTCTCAACAAATAGACTCTGCAAAAAAAAATTAAATACAAGATATAAAAAAGATGCCAGGCAGGGCTTTCAGCTTGGACATCTGGTTGCTCCAAAGATGTGCTCTCACCCATCAGGCTGTAGGGCATTATCCATACTGGAAGTATAATAAGGAGCATACGAGTATGTATCTTATCTCTGTTTTGGTTTTGTACAAATTCTAAGTTTTTGTGTAGACTTATAAACAATGAGCTGTGGAACTGAAGGAGGCTTTAGAGATCATCTATGAATCCAACTCCTTATTTAACAAGTTCTCACTAAAGACCAGAGATGTTAAGTGATTGACTCGCCATCATAGTGATCTTGGTAGCAGAAATGTGGTACCTGATTCAATGCTTTTTCCATTGTGCTGCCTTTCTGTCTTCAGTGGAGATAATTTAATTATTGTTAAAATCACATTCTTTGAAAAAAATTTTAATTGAGATATAATTCACATAAAATTCACCCTTATAAATTATATACTTCAGTGGTATTCACAAAGTTGTACAACCTTCATCACTAATTCTGGAACATTTTCATCACCCCAAAATGCCTATTTCTAGTCACACCTATTTCTCCCTTTTCCCAGCCCTTGGCAACATTTAAGCTACTTTCTGTCTCTATGAATTTGCCTATTTTGGGTATTTCATATAAATGGAATCGTACCAAAAAGAATATATAAAAAAGAACCAAATAGAAATTTTAGGACTTCCCTGGTGGCGCAGTGGTTGAGAGTCCGCCTGCCGATGCGGGGGACACAGGTTCGTGCCCTGGTCCAGGAGGATCCCACATGCCGCAGAGCGTCTGGGCCCGTGAGCCATGGCCGCTGAGCCTGCGCATCCAGAGCCTGTGCTCCACAACAGGAGAGGCCACAGCAGTGAGAGGCCTGCGTACTGCAAAAAAAAAAAAAAAGAAAGAAATTTTAGAATTGTAAGGTACAGTAACCAAGTAAATATAAGTTGATGGGCTTACAGCAGAAAGGAGATGACAGGGGAAATAACTTGAACTTGAACACAGAACAACATAGATTTCCTGATATATGAAACAGAGAGAAAATGGACTGAAAAAAAATGAACTAAATCTCAGAAGTGTGTGGGAACTGTAACAAAAGATCTGACATTTGTACTCTCAGAGTCCCAGAAGGAGAGGACAAAGAGAGTGGGATTTATAAGTATTCAAATAAATAATGGATGAAATGACCTCAAATTGGACAAAGGACAAAAACTCACAGATTCAAGAAGCTGAGAAAATGCCAAACAGGACAAACTCAATGAAACCCATGCCAAGACACATAATCAAACTACTGAAAACTAAAGACAAAGAAAAAAAAATCCAGAAAACATCAAGAGAGAAACAATAAACTTCCTATAAGCAAAAAACAATTTGAATAACAGTGAATTTCTCATCAGAAACCTTGGAGCCATAGGAAGAGAGACAATATTTCTCAACTGTTAAAAGAAAGAAATGGGAACGCAGAATTATATATCCAGTGAAAATAACCTTCAAGAATGAAAGGGAGGGCTTCCCTGGTGGCGCAGTGGTTGAGAGTCTGCCTGCCGATGCAGGGGACACAGGTTCGTGCCCCGGTCTGGGAAGATCCCACATGCTGCAGAGCGGCTGGGCCCGTGAGCCATGGCTGCTGAGCCTGCGCATCCGGAGCCTGTGCTCCACAACGGGAGAGGCCACAACAGTGAGAGGCCCGCGTACCACAAAAAAAAAAAAAAGAATGAAAGGGAAATCAAGATATTCTCAGATGAATAAAAGCTAACAGAATTTGTTGCCAACAAACCTAATCTAAAAGAAGGGTTAAATGATATTTTTCTAAACAGAAAGGAAATGATAAAAGAAGGAATCTTGGAACAAAGGAAAAAAGAAATCCAGAAAGAGTAAAAATCCAATAGACCTTTCTTTTTCTCTTGAGCTTTCTAAATTATATTTTATGATTGAAGCAAAGCTTATAACATTGCATGTATATAATGTACAAAGAGAAAATATTTAAGACAAATATATTATAAATGGGGGAAGATAAAGGGACAGAAGGGAGGTAAGATTTTTGTACTTTATTAGAACTGGTAAAATGATGACACTAATAGACTGATAAGTTATGCATGCATGGTTTATTATCTACATAAATCACTAGGAAATCTATAGAAATAAATACACTCCAAAATACTATAGATAAATTATAATCTGAAGAATGTCTAAAATAGCCCTTAGGAAGGCAGCAAAGGAAAAACAGAAAAATGAAAAACAGAGAGAAAAAATAGAATACAAATAAGAAAATGCCAGACTGCAGTTCTAAAATATCAATAATCATATTAAATGTAAAGGACACAAATATATCAATTAAAAGACAGAGGTTGATAGAGTGGATTGAAAAATATGACAATTATATGCAATCTACAAGAAAGTCACTTCAAATATAATAATATGAGTAAGTTGGAAGTAAAAGAACAGAAAAAGATATACACAAACATCAAACAAAATAAAGCGTAAATGGCTATATAAATATCAGATAAAGTATAATTTAGAGCAATGAAAATCACCGAGGACAGAGACAATCATTACATAATAAAGGTGTAAATCTACCAAAAAGTCTTGGCAATCCTAAATGTGTATATACCATACAGCAGAGCTGAAAAATATGTGAAGCAAAAAATAATAGAAATAAAAGAAAAAATCTATAATTATAGTTAGAGACTTCAGCACCCCCTTTTTAACAATTGGTAGAACAACTAGAGAGAAAATCAGTAAGGCTATAGAACTCAACAACACCATGATCCAACAGAATTTAATTGACATTTATAGACACTTCACTAACAGCAGATTTCACATTCTTTCAAGAACCCACAGAAGATTTACCATGATACATCATATCCTGAGTAATAAAACGAACTTCATCAAATTTAAAAGTAGTAAAAACATTCAAAATGTATTCTCTGACCATAATGGAATAAAAATAGAATCAATAACATATAACAGAAATATATCTAAACTCTTAGAGACTAAGCAGCACACTTCTAAATGATTACTGGGTCAAAGAGGAAGTCCCAAAGGAAATAAAAATACACTGACCTGAATAAAAATGAGAAAAACCTAACATATCAGAATTTGTGGGACACAGCTAAAACAGTGCTGAGATGCAAATTTCTAGTATTAAATGTTTACATTAGAAAATAAGAACAGTCTCAAATAAATAATCTAAGTTTTTATATTAAGAAGCTAGAAAAATAAGAGAAAAATAAGCACAAAGCAAGAATAAGGAAGGAAATAATTAAACAAGGGCAGACTTCCCAAGGAATTAAAAGTCAAAAAAACAATTCAGAAAATTGATGAAACAGAAAGCCAATTCTCTGAAAAGACCAATAAAATTAACAAGCCAGAAAAATATTTCAAGAAGGACACAAATTACCAATATCATGATATGAAACCAATATCACTTCAGACCCTGCAGGCACCTAATGGATAAAACCATAACAAGATATAATATTAGAATGGCTAAAATATAGTACTGTGAAAACACCAAATATGGATGAGGATGTAGAGAAACTGGATTACTCATATATTGCTGGAGGGAATAAAAAATGGTACAGCTATTTTGGAAAATAATTTGACAAGTTTCTTACAAAACTAAACATGCATATACTTTATGATCTAATAATTGCACTCTTGAGCATTTATCCCAGAGAACTGAGAACTTATGTTCACAAAAAAACTTTAGTTCTAAACAAATGTTTACAGCAGCTTTAGTTCTAGTAGCCAAAATCTTGAAACAACTCAAATTTCATTACAATTGGTTAAAACAACCCAATCAAAAAATGAGCAGAAGACCTAAATAGACACTTCTCCAAAGAAGACATACAGATGGCCAACAGGCACGTGAAAAGATGCTCCACATTGCTAATTATTAGAGAAACTCAGATCAAAACTACAATGAGGTATCACCACACACCAGTCAGAATATCCATCATCAAAAAGTCTACAAATCATAAATGCTGGAGAGGGTATGGAGAAAAGGGAACCCTCCTATGCTGTTGGTGTGAATGTAAATTAGCGCAGCCACTGTGGAGAACAGTATGGAATTTCCTTTAAAAAAAAACCCCTAAAAATAGAGCTATCATATGATCTAGCAAGCCCACTCCTGGGCATAAATCTGGAGAAGACTCTAATTCAAAAAGATACATGTCCCCCAGTGTTCATAACAGCACTATTTACAATAGCCAAGACATAGAAACAGATGATTTGTCTAAGAAGATGTGGTATATATATAATGGGATATTACTCATCATTAAAAAGAATGAAATAATGCCATTTGCAGCAACATGGATGGACCTAGAGATGATCATACTAAGTGAAGTAAGTCAGACAGAGAAAGACAAATATCATATGATATCCCTTATAGGTGGAATCTAAAAGATGATACAAATGAACTTATCTACAAAACAGAAACAGACTCACAGACATAGAAAACAAATTTATGGTTACCAAAGGGGAAAGAGGGAAGATAAATTAGGAGTTTGGGATTAACATACACACACTACTATATGAAATAGGTAAACAACAAGGACTCACTGTACAGCACAAGGAACTATATTCAATAACTTGTAATAACCTATAATGGAAGAGAATCTGAAAAAGAATATATATATATATGTGTGTGTGTGTATGTATAGCTGAATCACTTCGCTGTATATCTGAAACAAACACAACGTTGTAAATTAACAATAAAAAACTGAAGTGCAGCAAATTGGATCAAAATCAGTCAACGCATTCAAAAGTTAGTAGGAAACAAACAAACAGATAAAACACTAAAAGGTCCAGTTGATTTCACTGTGTTCAATCAATATTTTTGTCATTTCCAATTCAGCAGGAAGCCTTCTTTTAAACATCCATGTAAGCCAAGAACGTCTGAAAAAGTGTTTGATTTTACCACATACTGTTAACTGAAAATTACACACAGGGAGGCAAATGTCAGAATATTCAATAGTAAATCTACTTCTCTTTTCCATATGAAAAGTCTTTTCATGTGACTCATGCTTTAAAAATACTTTGTAATTTATATATTAAGAGCTTAAGTGCATTTTAGTTTGGTTTTTAGTATGTCCCATGTTCCAACTACTGATTTCTTTCTTGGGTCAGGGGGATTTTGTGATAGGGTTTCAAAGACAATAGTAGAGCTGGAATCATTAATGTAATATACTTTTCTGACTTAAATAATGACAGTTTAGTTTCTGGTCTTAAAATAGGAAATATTTGATCTTATACTATATCAATGAAACCTTTATTTTTAATTTCTAAACTGTGCAGATAAATCTCAAACCCAGACGTCAAGAGTAATTCCTCCACACACAATCTTGGTAAAATGCATTCTTTCTTTCAACAAAAAATTATTTAAAAGAAAAATTATTTAACATTCATTAAGTGCCAGGTATTATGTTAAGGGCTAGAATGTCTCGCTACATGAAATTGTTAATATATGACCTAGAAAATATATGACCTAAATACAACAATTTCTTACAATCTAATAGAAATGAAAAATGTAGTTCCTTCTATTAAGACTTCACAATTTAATGCAAGAAATTTAGGAGTACACAAGATTACAAGCTGAGGGGATTCTGGAAGACTTCCGTGAGGAAGTGCTCAAGCTGATTCCAGAAGGATGAATAAAGGAACAGGTGAAGGAGGTCCTTTCTGGGGGAGAAGTGTTCACAGAGAAATCTAGGGTCTAGGAGGCAATGGGGAAAATTATGAGTCTCTGCTGGAGAGAAAGGATCAAACCCCAAAGCCTCTGATGTGATAAGATTTTTACTGAAGGCAACTGGAAAACATTAAATGAGTACAGGCAGGGCAATGAAAGGGAATGTTGGCATTTTAGGAAGATCCCTCTGGTGGCAGTGTGTGTGTTTGTGGGGAGAGACCCAAGACAGGAGGCTGGGAGATCACATAGAACTTATTGCATAACGTGGGTGAGATGTAAGTGATCAAAGGATCTATACGAGCAACAGGGGTAGAAATGATGAGAGGACGCCAACCCCAGGGAGTCAGGAATCCTAGACGGAACTCACATAGCATGAGTCAAGGGAGAAATGAAGAGGAGATTTCTGGGCTGGGAAAGTGGTATATAAAACCGAGATAAATCCAGTTCCACACATCCAAGTGGACACATGAGGTTGGCAGCTTGATATCAGGCTTTTGATGCCACATCAAAAGGAGACGGAGAGAGAGGTTAAAGACAAGGAGAGGAATTAATAATATCAAACAGCACAGCAAGGTGGAATAATAATGACAAAGGCATCCTTTGCTACTCAGAAGACATTTTTCTCCTCAGTGGACAGTAACTCCTATGGAGACTTGGGGATAGAAGCTAGATTACAGAGGGTTTAGGAGTAAATGAAAAAAAAAATGAGGAAGTAAAGACAGCAGGTTTAGGTTACTTAAATCAAACGACAACAACCAAATGCTTCTTTATATTTTTATCATAAAATAATATATGTTCATTTTTGGGGGGAGGGGAGAAATTCAGATGTTAAAAAAAGCACTCCAGAGAGGAACACTAATATTTAAATTTTAGTGTATAACCTTCCAGAATTTTCCTATGCATGAAAAAAATATGATATATATATATAGGGTATATATATATTATATATATATGCATATATACACATATATTATACATATATACTGTACATATATATTATACATATATTATATACATATATAATACATCTATGTGGGGTATATATCTTATAAATATATAATACATACATTTATAATATATATATTATAAATGGTTCATATATATAAAAATGATGTACAAATAAATGATGTGTATAAATATATACATATAGTTATATATATGGTGTATACATATGGTATATGTTTTTGGCAAACTACTGCCTAATCTATTTTTATTACTTAAGATTCCATGCACAAGCCAGCGAACAGTCCTCCCTGACATTTACAATCTGAGCAGGCTCTCTGGATGCGCTGTGGCGATTTAACTCTTCCACACGGTTGGACATCTCAGAGTTATCTTCACACAGACCTACATGCTCACCCTACACCTTCTGATTCTCTCTGCACTTGTCCTCTGATTCTGAGCACAACTGGTGTCTGCAGACTTCCTTCACCTGCCAGTTTAGGAGGTTGACTTTTCATTGTTGTTCACATGCCTGACATTTTACAAAAATTCTGTCTGATATGACTTGTATATTATAGAGCTCTAGGCCGAAAATAATTGTCTCCCAGAGTGCCCAGGACATTGCTTCCATACCTTCCAGTAGCCACTGTTGCTGACGAAAACAAAGAACAAAACTAAACAAAAAAAGCTCATGTTCACGTTTCTCTCTTTTGAACGTGCGCAGACTTTTTCTTTCTGGAGGGTTTTAAAACCTTGTAATTGGTGCTCCAAAACGTGAGAATGGAGGAATCCCGATGTGGTCTATTTTAATTCATGGCTCTGGTTATTCAGTGGCTTCTTTCACCTGGAGACTTTGCATCTTTTAACCCTGGAGGTTTGTCTTCAGTGCTTATTTGGTAGTTTCTCTTGTCTATTTTGCTCTTTATCTCTAGAGATTCTATTCTATTAATCAGGTGTTTGAACTGTCTGGATTGTTTCTCCATGCTTCTGTTGTCTCTCACATCTTCAGTCCCATGTTTTTTTGTTTTTATTTTGGTTTTAGGTAGTTAGGGGGTTTTGTTTGTTTGTTTGTTTGTTTGCTGTATGTTCTGGGAGAATTCCTCATCTTTACCTTTCAATCCACCTGTGACATTGTGAGCAGCAAAGTATTTCCTAGGTGAGAGCTCATTTTAATTCTCTGGTTGCTCCTTTTGTAACTTCCTGTTCTTGTTTTGTGGATGTGATTTCTTTATGCATCTCTCAGAATAACAGTTAGTAGCATTTTGTTGTTTTCTCTTTTTTTTGAAGTTGGTTTTTATGTTAGTTTATTTTGGTCACTCTTTTACATTGAAGGCTTTCTTCAGGCTTCTGGTGCATCTTGGTTGTTTATTTTTTACAAATAAGCTGGTAAAAAGGCTCATTGGTAGCTCTCTGTATGTGGACAGGGCTAGTGGACAGGCAAACACTTTAGAGTAATGGGGGGGGGACAGGAGAGGGGAGTGGGAACCCAACATTAAGTTTCTTTTCTTTTCTTTTTTATTTTATTTATTTTTGGCTGAGTTGGGTCTTTGTTGCTGGGCGCAGGCTTTCTCTAGTTGAGGCGAGTGGGCATTTCATCGTGGTGGCTTCTCTTGTTGCAGAGCACGGGCTTTAGGTGCATGGGCTTCAATAGTTGTGACATGTGGGTTCAGTAGTTGTGGCTCACAGGTTCTAGAGCACAGGCTCAGTAGCTGTGGTGCATGGGCTTAGTTGCTCCACAGCATGTGGGATCTTCCTGGCCCAGGGCTGGAACCCACGTCCCCTGCATTGGCAGGCGGATTCTTAACCACTGCGCCACCAGGGAATTCCCTAAGTTTCTTTTAAATAAGCTCTTTTTAATAGTATCGTTCAGCTTCTTTAGAGAAATTCCCTTCTGGTCAGTGGATAGAAGCCTGTTTCTGAGTGTACTTCATGTGTAGGCTGGGGAGATGGGTGTGTGGTGCAGTCCCTGGTCCACATACAGACTTTCTATTCTCCCTCCTGGTTTTAGCCTCATGCCTAACTTTGCTCACTTTGCTTTACTTTCAAATGCTTTTAAAGTAGCATTTTTCAGTCCTAAGCATCACCTGGATTCTGCATTACAGATGAGTTTAGACTATAAGCTTCTCTGTGTATCCCAGGTTTGAGATTTCCTCTGACCTAATTCCCAGTTAATACTTCTCCACCTCTTTTATCAATTCCATAAATTTGCTAAAATCTCTCATCTGTTTATGACCCATCCCCTCTTCTTTTTCTAAATAGCAGGTTCATAAAATTTTAATGAGGTTGTTGGATATAAGATATAACGCATCTTTAACCACATGTTTCCTAGGTGCAGGTTTATTCTGCCTGTCCCTCTAGTTTATAACCTGTATGGAGGTAGGAATTATGGATGTTTTCACTGCTGTATTCCTAGTGCCTATAGTAATGTCAAATAACATCTTAAAATACATTTATTGGGGCTTCCCCGATGATGCAGTGGTTAAGAAACTTCCTGCCAATGCAGGGGACACGGGTTCGAGCCCTGGTCTGGGAAGATCCCACATGCCGCGGAGCAACTAAGCCTGTGCACCACAACTACTGAGCTTGCGCTCTGGAGCCCACGTGATACAACTACTGAAGCCCATGTGCCACAACTACTGAGCCCGCACGCCTAGAGCCGGTGCTCTGCAACAAGAGAAGCCACCGCAGTGAGAAGCTCGCGCACTATAACTAGAGAAAGCCCGCCCCCAGCAACAAAGACCAAACACAGCCAAAAATAAATAAATTACTTAATTAATTAATTAAAAAAATACAGTTATTGAAAGAGCAAATAGGACTTGTGAAAACATCTTCAGGGAAAGTGCCAATGCAAAAATAAAACCACTGCTTTTAATCACATATTAGACATTTTAAAACATTTTAAGTCGTTGGGTCAAATTTTAAAACATTAAGAAGGGATACAACCTGCCTTGCATAAAGTTAACATAAGAGTTGACCTTAGCTGCTTGTTTCTGTATGCTGAAAAGAGCGATACTGGAGCAAGAGGAGTGGCAAAGAACTTGGCGTGTTCTGGAGCTACTGCCCTTTAAGAATTTACATCTGTGTGTGTGTGTGTGTGCGCGTGCGCACACACGTGCGTGCAAATGGTACATTTTTTCCCCCAGTGGGATGTCATATTTATTTACTGTGGGTTTTGTTTTGTTTTGTTTTTCAGTACGCGGGCCTCTCACTGCTGTGGCCTCTCCCGTTGCGGAGCACAGGCTCCGGACGCACAGGCTCAGCGGCCATGGCTCACGGGCCCAGCCGCTCCGCGGCATGTGGGATCTTCCCGGACCGGGGCACGAACCCGTGTCCCCTGCATCGGCAGGCGGGCTCTCAACCACTGCGCCACCAGGGAAGCCCTATTGTGTTTTTTTTAATTAAAAAAAATTTTAATTGAGGTATAGTTAATTTACAATGTTGTGTTAGTTTCAAGTATACGGCAAAGTGATTCAGTTATACATATGTATATTTTTTCAGATTCTTTTCCATTATAGGTTATTACAAGATATTGGGTATAGTTCCTTGTGCTGTACAGTAGGACCTTGTTGTTTATGTATTTTATATACAGTAGTGAGTAGCGGCTAATCTCAAACTCCTAATTTATCTCTCCCCTCCCTCAGCCCCAACCTCCACTATCCCCTTTGGTAACCATAAGTTTGTTTTCTACACACAATACATTTTTGTTATTTTTAAGAATTTTTTAAACTTTTAATTTTATATTGGAGTATAGTTGATTGACAACGTTGTGACAGTTTCAGACGGACAGCAAAGTGATTCAGTTATACATACACAGGTATCTATTCTTTTTCATATGCTTTTCCCATTTAGGTTGTTACATAATATTGAGCAGAGTTCCCTGTGCTATACAGTAAGTCCTTGTTGGTTATGCATTTTAAATATAGCAGTGTGTACATGTCAATCCAAAACTCGTTTTTGTTCTTTTTCTTTGAATTCCCTGTATTCACTAGGCACTGAACTTGTCAACCATGATTTTGCCAACTAGACTGTCAAGCGAAGCAATGCTTAGAGCTGGTGAGGCATAACTGAACTGCAGATCCCCGGCCAGCACAGCTGTCCTCTGTCCAGCTCCCAAGTATTCACACACTGTGAGGACCATTAAGCACTCAGTTAATTTAATCACGGCTTCCTGAGTGTTGAACCCCCAGTGGCTACTGCTCTTTCACTCATTCATCAAGTAACTATGAATTACCTACTATTTAAAATGTAAAAGAGAATTTGTGTGTATTCAACCCAGTAAACAGCTATATAAGAACAGCATGGGTGAAAAGACACAATTTTGTAGCCGAGAACACAACCTCCAAGGCTCAGTAGCACTGGTGTCACAGCGATGGGTGTGGGGAAGGAGAGGGGGCACTGTGGCTTGCAGCTACGGGGTCACCTAGGCGTCTGTCCTGGGAAACAGAGATTTTGACACAGGGTAGCGACCCAGACCCCCAGAAAGCACGGCCGAGCAGCTTTGGACAGAACAAGTTAATTGCATGCACGAATACAGGGTTGCCAAGAGGATCCCAACACACCTAACTAAGCCAGAATTGGTTTCGAACCTGGCTTTTTTGGCAGTGATGGTATTGACGGACCCAACTGCAAGGAAATGGGAAAAGCAGAACGAAGAAAATAATACAGAGGCTGACACAGGAGATTGCAAAATGCATTGGATAAACTGGCCTTTTCGGTTTAGGTTCTTAATAAAAAGGTGTGTTGACCCTATTATCATTTCTGGTGCCTGGAACTCTCCCTCAATAACTGTGGTCTTGGATCCCTAGGGAAATGAGCTTAATGGTGGGGTTTCAGCCAGCAGAGAAAAGAAGGTAGTAATCTGACAGCTCAAGCTCGGGCTGATGGGGTAAACTTTGGTAAAGACACCTTCTGTAAATTAAATGTTTCTCCGCACTCTGGGACCTTGGCTGGGATGACAGGTGGGAAGTCTAGTTTGCACAATTTCAGAGGCTGCTCCCCCCCCAAAGCCGTGCAAGACCACCCTGCTCTTGCCTAGCACTTGCCTGAGACCACCCTGCCCTGCCTGCCGCAGTAAAGTGTGTTTTAGGGCAGCTGCCCTCTCCCAGCCTCGTCCCCTCCCCCAGAACAACCTACACCTCAAGATGAGCAGTGATGGGATTATCCAGAGAAATGGGAGACACACGCCTGAACGTGAGATCTTCACTCTCCATCTAAAGATATTTGTCCTTATGTGTCTCACTCATTTGGTGATTTTCGTCTTCTTTAGCTCTTGGAATCCTGTAACAGAACAGCACATGTCTACCAGCCATTTCTGGTGGCTTCTGAGAGGATAGAGAACGTAGTTCAGCAAGTTGCATTTGACACAAAGTTGGCAGGGTAGTGAGTTTACTGTGTGCCAGAACCAAGCTCCTGGAAGATCTTGACAGCCTGAAACGATGGGCCAAATATAATAAGATGAAACTGAATAGGGATAAACGTCTGTACTTTGGTCAGAATTCCAAGTCAACGAGTACAAAGTGGCAGAGATTCGCGTGAAAGGCAACTCTTCCGAAAGACTTAAAGACTTCATTCTGAACAGTGTCAGTGAGTCAGTCGTGCAGTACGTTTAACCCCAAATTAAATGTAATTTTAAGCATTTTTGAGAGAAGTCCATTATCTAAAATGTGGGAGGTAATAGCTCCGCTTTTTTTAAACACAGCCAACCCCCCATCAAGGGGAGTGGGCAGCTCTTTCCTTCAAGAAAACCTATTCGTGGCCCCCTGTGAATGGCATAGGTGACTTATTTAGAAGAGAAAGTGCGACGCTGGGGAAGCTAAGTGCTCTGGGTAATAAAGTAATGGGAATTTTCTGGGAGAAAGGTCTTTGTAGGTGGACATAGGGTCTAGCAATACAGCGGCAGGCGGGAACTAAGGAAGAAAAAGACCAAGATGAGTGAGAGCTTTCTCGTTGGAAAAAAGCCTGTGAGGTTTCGGAATTGCTATTTAACAGTAGATTGTTTTCTGTTCTGAATTATAATTTCCCCTTAAATCCCCAAATCTTCATTACAGATCAGTAACGTGCAGCAGGCTTGTGTTTGGTGGAAGAAAGAAGGGAAATTCTCTTGCGGGGAACAGAGGGCAGCAGCCGTAGGAAGTGGAGAGTGGAACGTGGGGCAGGGATTAGAGCAAAGAGGTGACCAAGCACTGCTGAAACCAATCACTCCTGTCCCCTGGTGGATTTTTAGCAACACCAGCCTGCTTGCTGGATTTCACTTGGCATGGGCTTTTGAATGATTTTATATCATGTGATCAAAGTGAAGGGTGATTCTGGAAGGCTGGACAACTTGGGAAAACTGGGCTGCCTTTGCATAATTGGGGTCTCTCCCGTCGGACGATGAGTTTTTGTCACTGGACTGTGTTTTGCTCACTTGCATCAGTTGCACAGAGCTTGGATCCACAGATAACCCAAGTATCTGTTGAATGAATTAGTGAGAGTCCTGCCTTTGATGTGCCGAGGATGGTGTCACATAAACAGAGACTGATGACAGAGTCTGTCGTCAAGAAGCCTGTAGTCCTATAGGGGAGTCATTCATTCAACTAATTATCTGTTGAGGCATTTTTCCTGGCATTAGGAACATGTACAGAAACAAAGCAGACAAGGTGTGTACTCTCATGGAGTTGACCTTCTGGCCGGGGGCACACAGGTAAGAAATAAACAGATTAATAAAGAAGATAAATAAACAGCAGTGATGGGTACAATGCCGAGAGTTGAAATGGTGCAGAGGGCAGAGGATGCTGGAGGGGCTGCTGCAGATACGGTGGTCTGGGGAGCCTCTCTGCTGAGATGACATTTAAGGTCGGTACGAATGACGCAAGCTAACCTCCAAGTGAACATGGGCCAGCGGCACGTGAGGACACTGGGGGGGAGGGTGGGTAGGGAGTGGACTGGGGACGTGGGACATTTGCAGAGGGGTCAGATAATGTGAAGTTACGAGAACCAGAGGAAAGAAGTGGATTTCACTCTGAGAGTTGTGCGAAGCTACGGAAGGATTTGAAGCTTGATCGTGGTTACGAGGGTAAAGACAGAACATAGTAATACGGTACGATAAGCGTTTTGATCGAAAGACGGGACAATCACAGGACTCTGAGGGAGGAACCAGTGGCTGAGGGGCTGTTGGGAAGCACCTGGGGCCTCTTGGTTATGGTCAACAATTAACCAGACGATGAAGGAGAAAAGAAATGGGGCATGAAGCGTGTTCCAGTCAGAAGTTGGGTAAAGTATGGCTTTGTCATGGGGCAGCAAGGGGCACAATGTTGATGAGAGGATGAGGGTGAGAAAAGATGAAGCTGAAGAGGTGAGTGGTGACTGGATTGGGAAGGATCGCTCACGTCTTGCTAAGAAGTTCACATTTCTGCCCAGAGGCAATGGCAAGACAACAGAGAATATTGTGATCAGAGGATTTTCCTGGCAGGATGGTACTGTCACTTGCATACCCGGCATCACCATGAAGGCACATTGGAGGAGGGCAAAACCAACCTTCTGTGCAGGACACCAACTCAGGCTGTAATCCAGAGAAGAGATAGCGGTGGTCTGAACTGAGACGGTGGGAGGGGAGAGAAAGAAACGTATGGATTTGATAAATAATAAGGAAGTTACAAAAGATCCTTTTGGCTGATCGGCCCCTAGGTAAATGGTGATGTGATTCACTGCGGGAGGGATAAACAGAGCAGCAAGCCTGGTGGAGGGGATTTAAGGGGGGGGGATGGGAGATAGCGTTAATGATGTAAAGGCTGTGAGATGCTCGCGGGACAGAATGTGGGCGTGTCCAGCAGGCAGTGGGCCATTCAGGTCGTCCTCAGGCGTGGTCTCTGGCCTCAGGAGAGACTCGAGCCCATCAGCAAGCCGGTGGTGACCAAGACTGAAGAGGCAGTCAGGAAAGGTGTGCATTACGGGATGACAGGAGAACAGGACTCAAGAGCATCGACATTTCAGGGCCTATCGGAGGGACGGAGTCTAAGGATGCCACGGAGAAGCAATTCCTGGAGAGGCCAGCACTGAGGAGGTCTGTCACAGAGGCCAGTGACAAGAGAGTTTCAGGGAAATGGAGGTCAAGGGTATAAAAGTTTCAGAGACATCAAGCAAGGACTGATGTGTCCTCAGAGTTTAATAATAAAGAAAGAGATAGGTGAGAACAACTGCTAAAGCAATTTCACTGAAATGGCAGTGGGAAAGTTTCTAAAAAGAAGAGGGATATCCAAGTGAAACAGAGAAGGACCCGATGGTCCTTGCCTCCCATGCCCTCAGCCTGCCTTTTGTCTGTGGAAAAACTTTAGCCAAAGAATAAGTTTAATCAGAGAAGTGAGAAAATGCAGAAACAAAGGGAAACAGTCCAACAAGACTAAATAATAAAGTTTAGTCATTAAGCAAAATCAAGGACCTTTAGTTCCTTCTCAAGGGCTATAGAGAATATTCTGAGCCATATCCTGGGAGCTGTCTTATGGATACTGGAAGCCCCACTGGGTGGAAGAAGTTAACTACATGAAGACCAGACTGGAGCCATGGCACAAGGTGCCACAATTCTGAGAACCGGCCTCAAGGAAAGGGGAAAAAACTGACCCTGGAACTGAAGATTAACTGTGATTAAAACAATCAAGATGACGCTGGTCAGACCACTGATGACCAATTTCAAGGTTACGGTCAAAGCTGCCTGTGCTGTTTCTGCATGTGGCCCCCTCCCTCCACCTATAAAAGTTCTTGACCACTGGTTGTCAGCGAGGGGAGTCGGCCTTTGGACGGGCATCTGCCCTGCGCCGCCCCGCCCCCCTCCCCCTCCCGGTTGCTGTTATCCAAAATAAAGCAAACTTTCCTTTCCACCAACTTTACCTCTTTATTGGCTTTTGAGCAGCGAGCAGCTGGACCCCACTTTTGGTAACACAAGGAGGAAAATGATGAGACCGTCCCCTCACACCTACATGTATTCAAGTACCACGACTAGCTCGATAAGGTTTTGCATAATGAAAATCCAAACCCAAGAATTTGTTTCAGATTTAAAAAATAATAACTAGTAATTTATAAGATGAGACTGTAGTAATTACTGCCTTTTCACTCCAAAGTAAACAGACATAATGGTTAAGGGAGTATAGCCAAAGAACTGTATTCTTAAAGAAACCAGCAATATTTCAGATTGCCGGTGGAATAAAATGTTCCATTTTATATATATATATATATATAATTTTGAAACAATTTCAAACATGGGGAAAAGCTGCCAGAACAGAGCAAAGAGTAAGTTGATGACGTGGGGCTCCATCACCCCAAGTACTTCAATGAGTGTGTCTTACAAATGAAGACATTACCTTACGTTATTACAGACCACCCACATCAGGAAGTTAATATAAATATACCACTCCTGTATAATCTCAGATCTCATTTACATTTTATCAAACCATGTCTTTTACGAGATAAGGATTCAGGTCAGAATCACATGTTGCATCTAGTTGTCATATCCCTTTACTCTCCTTCAATTTGGGACAGATCCTCTGTATTTCCTTGATCTCATGACCTTGGCACTTTCAAAGATAAAGGTCAGCTATTTTGTAGAACGTCCCTGAATTTTGGTTTGTCTCGTGTTTCCTCATAATTAGATTCAGAATATGCATTTTATGCCTTGCAGGAGTACCCCAGAAGTGGCACTACATTTGTCTCGTTGCGTCCTTGATTTGATTTGTCCTATTGGCTATTAATGTCAATCATTTGTGTAAAGTGGCGTCTGCCAGGATTCGCCATGAGAAATTACCAATTTTCCCTTTGTAATTACTACATATTTAGTGTGTATGTACTTTGAGATTATGTAAGTATGAGAGTGGCCTCAACAAACTTTCAATTAATTTATGTAAGTATGGGCTCATAGATTCTTATTCTATTTGATGTTATAGCCTGTTGCTATTATTACTTATTTCGTCCTGGTTTTGGCCAGTGGGAGCCTTTTCAGGCTGGCCCCTGTGTCCTTTGACGCACCTTCACTATTCCTCCAGCACTTGTTTATAGCACAGAAAGATGGTCCAGGATTATCTTATGCTTTTCCTGCCCAGCCATGGATTCAGTCATTTCTCCAAGGAGCTCTTTTAAGGGAGAATACTATTTAGTAACCAAGATCTGGGTGGTAGGTATTTTAAACACAGACACACAAGCACACACACACTGTGATGGTTAATTCCATGTGTCAATGAGATCAGGCCATGGGGTGCCCAGACACTTGGTCACACATTATTCTGGGTGTGTCTGTGAAGGTGTTGGGTGTTTCAGGTGAGATTAACCCGTGAAGCAGTGCCCTGAGGAAAGCAGGTTGCCCTCTGCAATGTGGGTGCCTCGTCTAATCAGTTGAAGACCTGAATAGAACAACTCTGACCTTCCCACAAACAAGGGGAAACTCCTCCTGTCTGACGCCTTTGAACTGGGACATCCGTTTCTCCTGCCTTTGGACTCAGACCTAAACCCTGGCTCTTCCTGAGTCTTGAGCCTGCTATGTCCAGACGGGAAGTACACCATCAGCTCTCCCAGGGTCTAGCTGGCCAACTGCTGGTCCTGAGACCTGCCAGCCTCCATAATCACCTGAGCCAGTTTCTTACTGTAAACCACACACACACACACACACACACACACACGCACACACACACGAACATCTTACTGCTTCTGTTTCTCTGGAGAACCCTGATACACACACATTTACCTCTGCATCTATTTCTATGTCACCTATGTTGGAAAACATGACTTCATGCCGAGATCTCCAACTTGGATGCCACACCGCAAGATTCATTCTCGTCTTCTCCCTATCCATATTTGTGCCCCCTCCTCTGACAGTGAGAAACCTGGCTCTCACCAGCCCTGACGTAGTCTCCACTGGATCAGACTCCTCTTTGTGACCCATGATCATCACCGCTGCCACCCCATCTCCCTGAACCGGTGCCCTCCTTACTCTGCCCGGGCTGTCAGCACCGCCGTCCCCTGCCCAGCCACTTACAGGTCCCAGTGCCACGGCGGCATCCTCGTCACTGCACTCCAGACATCCCCTCCCCCACTTGGGTACCACACCTCATTGGACAGTGGCCTCTGCAGGCTCTGCCCCCGCTTGGACACTGCCCACCCTGGGCAGGGGGCTGCCCTCCTATGGTCCACAAAACAATACGGAAAATTCCCAATAAATAGTTTTGACATTTTTTTGTGTAAACAATTCTAACTCACCTGAAAGAGAACAATACCTACATGAATATGGAATCACATAGCCTCCTTCTTTATCCTTCTCTCAAGCCTTCAGAGGTATAGCATCACCACTAAATGTAGTGAGGAAACACATGGCCTTGAAACATCAAGAGGTCCCCATACTATATGTTGAAAATGGTGTTCTGAGTCTCACTTATAAAAGTTGTGTACTCAGGGCTTCCCTGGTGGCGCAGTGGTTGAGAGTCCGCCTGCCGATGCAGGGGACACGGGTTCGTGCCCCGGTCTGGGAAGATCCCACATGCCGCAGAGCGGCTGGGCCCGTGAGCCATGGCCGCTGAGCCTGCGCGTCCGGGGCCTGTGCTCCGCAGTGGGAGAGGCCACAACAGTGAGAGGTCCGCGTACCGCAAAAAAAAAAAAAAAAAGTTTTGTATTCAGATTTTGAATTCATGGCAGCTGTGCTACTATACTTAGCAGGAAGATAGGGTAGAAATTTAATTTTGGCAAATTTCTCAACAGAGCTTAAATCTTGTTTTGAAATATAAGTTATTTAAAAACAAAACAATTATTTATGTAAGTGTGCTTTTCAAAGTCTCAATTTAAAATATTCACAATTTTAGTCATGAAGGCATATATATAATGACAAGTATCCTCATTTCAGGTACAGTTCTTATAACAGGTTGTTTTTTTTTAAGAGAAAAATGTTTCTACAGTGAAACACTGGCAAAATCTTTTTATCTTTCTCAATTTTTTGTTCTTTCATTTAGAAAACAATGAACACTCTCCTTTACTGGGAACTGAAGTGCTGACATATGAAGTGTAACATTTATTACTTTTCACAAGGCAACATAATGGTTGGCAGATACGTGTTTCTTAAGATTAAAGAAGAAACATCGCAACTTTCCTCGCCGAATACCATGCTGATAGGAGAGCTATATGTCATTTATTCCGAGTAATAGAGTTGTCTAAAAATAGGAAAAAAAAAGAATAATATTCTGGAATGATTCTTCATATCAATGTTGAATTGATTCCTATCACTATCTTCATTTCAAGAAAACCCCCATAATCATATTTTACATTAAAGTATCATGTTAAGAAACAAATAAAAAAATAAATCACACTAATAGAAAAGGAGAACAATCAGAGAGCTTTTCACAATAGGAAATATGGTTCAAAATGTTTATAATCCACCTAGAAGACAGAAAATGTCAACCTGGTGATGGCAAATCCTGCTTCAAGTCTCAGCCCGCTTCCTTTGAGTTCAATGTGTGTGAAATATCTCCAAAAATTCTCATCACAAGCTATTTGCTGTCACTAAAAAGTAGTGTAGGACTTCCCTGGTGGCACAGTGTTTGAGAAACCACTTGCCAATGCAGGGGACATGGGTTCGTGCGCTGGTCCGGGAAGATCCCACATAACGCAGAGCAACTAAGCCCACGCGCCACAACTACTGAGCCTGTGCTCTTAGCCCGCGAGCCACAACTATTGAAGCCCTCGTGTCTAGAGCCCGTGTTCCACAACAAGAGAAGCCACTGCAGTGAGAAGCCCACACACCGCAACGAAGAGTAGCCCCTGCTCACCACAGCTAGAGAAAGCCCACACACAGCAATGAAGACCTAATACAGCCAAAAATAAATAAATAAACAAATATGAATCTCATGAAAAAAAGAAAAAAAGTAGTGTGGCTTTGGCAGTGAGGATCTCCTGTTAAGGAAATTGATGAGTTTCAAGCAGCCCTAAAAATTAGAGAATTTACTTATTTAGTTTTTACATACAGCCTTAATTATTTACAGAAGTTGGGTGAATAGAAATCTGTGTAAATCAAACATGGTAAATATACTAAAGCAGTATTTTCCAAAATGAGTCATAAAATAAATTGAGTGGCTTAGAGCCAATATTTACAAAATGAAATAGTTACAGAAAAAATATCAGAAGGCATCCTATATAGTGAGAGGAAGTATTATATTTGTAAAATTTTAAATTTCTTTATTAAGCATGATTGGATGGGGAGAATTTGTGATATAAAATGTATTTTTACTATTGATTGTGTAAAAAGATATCTCGAAAGTCATTTTGTTCAGGGCGTCCCATAGTTGAGTTTTTTACACTTACCTGTTCATTGTCTCACTCAAGATCTAATTCTGTTTCCTTAGCGGGTGTGTGTGCATTTCTCCTGAACTTGCTAAAGCACCGAGCACACAAAAGCACTTGATCATTTTTAAGTTTATTACAATCGCCAGTCCTGGTTCAGTAAGTGCTGGTTGGTCACTTACTGCGTTGCCTGTATGGTGGTCGGTCCTAGGGGATCAGAGGTCTGTGCTCCAGAAGGTTGGGTTGAGTGGGAAAGAGAGAGAGACAGGACACAGGATCAGAGTAAGTGGTGATCCGAGTGTCTTAGTAAATTGATGGACAAAGTAGAATGACAGGGGCACACGTGGACCTGACCCTGAGGATCCTGTGCAGAGAAGTAATATTAGAACAGGGCCATGAGGGTGACGGGCAGTTGCAGGAGGCACAGAGAGCACGTACATGGACTCGACCTTGTTGTAAAACTGCAGAATAAGGAATCAGTCATGACTGCTCTGCCTGGGGGATGCTGGGATGCAGCCAAAGGGTGAAGGAGCACAGTCCTAAGGGACCTGTTTGCTATACGGGGATGCTAGGATTTTATCCTAAAGGAGACGAGGAAACATCGCCCTGGAGACTTTCAGGCACAGAAGTGACAGGATCAGTCTTTATAATAGAGGGCTTGCATTGGAAACATTGATTGGCGGTGAGAGATTTGGTGTGAGTTTATTACACTAGGAATGACAAGGGTAGGGACAGAGGCCCTGACAGGGAAGGATGGCAGGAAAGGGGATGGATTTGAAAGAGGACTTGGTGACTGGGCTGTGAAGGGTGGGAGGGATGGGGGTAGGCGTTGGCGGAGCTAAAGCAAAGTGAGTTATGTTAACCTTCGCTGAGACAGTGAACACAAGTAAGGGGTAGATTTGGCGCTGTCTGATGATCAATTTAACTTCTGATATGTGGATTAGAGTTGTTGGAGGACCTTTTCTTGGAGATATTTAATAGGGGCTGGCATAGAATAGGCTCTGATGAACATGTCCTGGCTGAACGAGTATATGAGCATCTGGACCTGAAGGTGGAAAGCTCAAGACCAGCATCAGTGGTTTGGGAACATCGGCTTTGGAAAAAGAGATAACAGCCTGCAGGAAGATTCCTGGCAGCACCGGTACCGTTGGAAGCAGGGAGGGGAAGGGAAAGTGGAGGAAGAATGGAAGGTCTGCATCACTTTGGTCTAAATGTGAATGTTTCATTTCAAGACCCAGTATCCACTTAAGGAACAATACTCATACAGCGTGTTATGTGAGGTCAGCTATCTTTGCTCAGCTGTAAAGTCCTCCAGACCACGCTGGTGCAAGGATTTAAGGAACGGATGTTTAGAAACTACGATATGACTCAAAAGATCTTCAGACACACAGGCACCCTGGGTTTTTGGATGCTTTCACATTTTGAAGACGTCTATGAGTTAATCAGCAGCAAAGTGACTTGAATGAACAGGGCTGGGAATCCAAAGGCTTTTGCAGTGACCAGAAAGTTACAGAGTGTGAGCGCCTCTGCTCCTGGAGCGTCTACATGTGGTGAAGAACTGCAGGGATGTGGCCGTCTTCACTCAGTCTCATTAGGGAAACTGGGTTCGGTTATTGGACCTCTCAGAAAGCACACTGCAAAAAAACCATCCCAGCATTCGGTGACTCTTCAGACTTTGAGAACCAACGTGTCTTTTTAATTTTATATTCAAAATCTCTCTCAAATCTGTCTGACCTCTCCTCTCCAGTAGGACAGGCCACCACCCCATCGTCCTCCCTCACCTGGACTGACCTACTACCTTCCTCGCTGTTCTCCATCATTTTGACACCAATCTGTTCCCTGCACACTAGCCAGGGTGATTTTCCAAATGCAAATGTGATTCTGTCACCCTTTGCTTAAAACTTCAGAATAAAGACTCAAATCCTTCTAATTATCTTAAATTTTTAAATCTAAATTGCTAAATATAATATGCAGTGTATTTCATAATTTTCCTTCAGCTATTTATTTGGCTGTAAATCGTTGGTGTTTTAAATAAAACATATCCTTTCTCTTTAAAAAAAAAAAAAAAAAAGACAAATCCTTGCAGTCTACACGTTGCTGCATGATGTGGTCCTACAGAACTTCCTTCCCTGTGCTCTGGGTTCCAGACGGGAGGACCTTCAGCGTGTGGTACAGCCCAGACTTTCATCCTTGTCTTACTCTCAGCTCAAAGGCAACTTCCCTCAGTCTCTGGGCCAGGCTGGACAGGCCCTGAGACCCTATCACAGGACGCTGAAACTTCCCTTTATCACACGAAGTACACTTTGTACTGACGAATGTACTTGAGTGATAACATGAGTGATGTCTGTCGCCTGCACTGGACTGGAAGCACCAGGTGGTCAGGGGCCACCGTCATCCTATTCATCTTTGTATCCCGGCAGCTGGCACAGAGCTAGGAACACAGAGGGTCTCAAAGCCACTTGGAATGAATGGAGCCTGGGAAGGAATCAGCTGAGCTGGGGTCACAGATGCTCTTGGAGGAGCAGAGAGTTCTTTATGGAACCAGCTCCAGGATATGCTGATGTGAATATTCCCTGGCCATCCTGCCAACTGGGAAAAATAATGACAACTAGCTTACTGAGAAAACATCTTTACTAAGAAGTTTTAGGGTTGAATGATCTCTGTGGTCCTTCCAGCCATGAAAAATTACTACTTAATATGATATTAAATATGAGTGTCTTTATACTTTATTTGGAGTGTTTGTACCAAGCAATATGCTTTTTCTGCATTCTCTACTACTAGGCCATGTTGTTTTTAATCAATGCTTGCTTTTCCTATTTTTTGGAGGGGTCTTTAATAAAACAAATTAAACACAGGACCAGAAAATGCTTTCCTGGCAGGGAGGGGGGAGCTTAATGACTTAGTTTACATCTACGCATGTGTAAAATGTCCTAACAGTATCCTTTGCCTCAGATTGACTAAAATGAAATTTGAATTCTGCATTCTGGATGAAAATTGCAAGAACTTGTGCATGTTAATATAAAGAACCCACTTAAGAAATAGCTAATACTGAGTACAACATAATTAATAATTATATTAAAAATTTAAACATTGTGTTAGAGTACTAATTATTAGGTTTATAAAATTATCCCCCCACTTATGATTTTTTTTTTTTAATTTTTGGCTGTGTGGCATGTGGGACCTTAGTTCCCTGACCAGGGATGGAACGCACACCCCCTACACTGGGAGCTCAGAGTCTTAACCACTGGACTGCTAGGGAAGTCCCTGCGTTTTAAAAACATCCTTGACACGTAAGGAACAGTAGGAGATGAGCTGATGGCAAAGGGTTCTGGGAGGGTGGGGCTTGCATACCCATTGGCCATCCTCCTCATGGCAGGGGCCTCCAATTTTAGTTTTAGTTTAAGGTTCTTCCCCCATCCTCATTCTTTTAGGCCAGATGGGCCTCCATCCTCAGCTCTAAAGTGGAACATAGGGTGACAGAGCCCCAAGTCTAACAGTGCATTGTGTTCTCATAATCCCCTGCTCACAGTAATTGATAGAGGGATGGGCAGTGATGAGACAGAGTGTAACTTTCAGTTGGGGTATTGAGACAGGGACAAGTCATCTTTCCATTAGACATGAGGCTGTAGATGCTGCAGACATCTTACTTCCATGGAAAAGGTATCCACCTGGAAGAAGAATCCACATGGAAGAGGAATCCACATGGAAGAAGAATCCACATGGAAGAGGAATCCACATGGAAGAGGAATCCACATGGAAGAAGAATCCACATGGAAGAGGAATCCACATGGAAGAAGAATCCACATGGAAGAGGAATCCACATGGAAGAAGAATCCACGTGGAGGAAGAATCCACATGGAAGAGGAATCCACATGGAAGAGGAATCCACATGGAAGAAGAATCCACATGGAAGAGGAATCCACATGGAAGAAGAATCCACATGGAAGAGGAATCCACATGGAAGAAGAATCCACATGGAGGAAGAATCCACAGGGAGGAAGAACCTAGGGAAGAGTCTTGTTGGCATCAAGACATTCCTGAAACCGTCCTGTTCCCCAACCTCTTCAGTCATGTGAAGCATTGGATTCCCTTTGTTTTTTTTATCCTTTATGAAGTGGTTTGTTTGTTTGTTTTTTTGTCACTTGTAACTCAGAGTGCTAATACTGGTGCCTTCAAGAATTTCTACCAGGAGCTGAATTTATACCATGAAAACATGAAATATTCATTCATTCAGGAGACCTCTGATATTTGCAAGGTACTCCTTGGATCTTTCACATCCTTGGTTTGGAGAATTTCTGTAACTTTAGGCATAGCTTCTTTGGAGAATTATTTTTCCAAGAAAAAAAAAAATTTTTCTCATTGCATGAGAGTTATGTACTCTATAACATGAGTCAATTTTAATTAGAGAATTCTTTACTCCAGGCCATTCAGCTGGACCAAGTGACTTGTACCTAAAATTAGCCGTGCAGATGGCACAATTCAACACTACATTCAGACAAATCCTAAATTACAATGCCATGAATCCGCATGCATTTAAAGAAGTCAAAACTAAAACACCTCGGACTTCCCTAGTGGAGCAGTGCTAGGGAATCTGCCTGCCAGTGCAGGGGACATGGGTTCGAGCCCTGGTGTGGGAAGATCCCACATGCCACGGAGCAACTAAGCCTGTGCGCCACAACTACTGAACCTACACTCTGGAGCCCATAAGCCACAACTATGGAGCCCGTGTGCCACAACTACTGAAGCCTGTGCACCTGGAGCCCGTGCTCTGCAGCGAGAGAGGCCACCGCAGTGAGAAGCCCGCACACCGCAACGAGGAGTAAACTCCACTCGCCGCAACTAGAAAAGGCCCATGCACAGCAACAAAGACCGAATGCAGCCCAAAAATAAATAAATTAATTAATTTTTAAAAAACAACTAAAACACCTCAAATGCCAAGGAATATTAGGAATGGTTTGCTAGTGGCCTGTGCTTGCTTGTTTATGCATTTTTTTAGGAAACAGAAACAAAGCATTGTCATTCTCAGTCTGTTTTATGCCTAATCAAATCCAGGTTGAGTAAGTTGATCTTTAAGGTAGAAGCAAAGTTTGAAAGTGTAAAAAGACACACCCTCTTGCTTTGGGGGAGAAAATGGTTTACTCTAGTGGATGAAAGACTAAAATTCTTGTGAGGTAAGTATCTGGTAGCCAAGGGGATCCTGCTGCAACATGGAAGCAATGTGCAAGCATCAGAAGGAAAAGATGGATTTCCATCGTCCTCTCAAAATGAGAAATAATTGCTAACTGTCTGGAACTGTCTGCTCTAAAGGAACTTGTGTCTTTCCTAGTAGATGAACTCCTCTGGGGTGGTTCCCTCTAAGACTCAGTTCCATCCTTTTACAAGGAACCAGACTTTGTAGATGCCTCTTGTTTATGAGCAGATAGGGCTTGCCAGGGACTCCAGACATTTCCACAAAAGCCACCCTCATTCTCCAAACAAGCATCGGCAAGCACTCACTCTCATTAGCAAGGTCTTTGCGTGGCGACATTTTGTTTGCATGTGGGAAGAGAAAAGTTTCTACCGAAGGGCAAAAGCAAGGAATAATTCTGTTCAAGGAGGAATAGATTTGAACTTCACATGGGTTATTCATCTTCATGTGCTACAGTATCTATATTTTCACATCTGTAAGCACAGCAGATATGAAGGATGATCTGTCCTGCACACGATCTCCTGTGCATCAACTCACTCCAAAGAACTGCTCAGTTTAGCAAGGCTGCCAGGACCGACTGCAGGGGTCAGTTCCAAATTTACCATTCCCTGGTGCCAAGACACTGCTTACATGAATGCTCTCAGGGACGCTATTTATTGAATCACCTGTGGGAGAAGAAATACAAGCAAGAGTAGGCACCTCGTGGTCATCTAATTATGAGTTTTTAATTTATCATTTTTTTATCATTTTCCTTGGTGTATTTGCTTCACATTGTTTTTTACTCTTTCTCTCTCTCCTAAGCATCACCAGGGGAGAAGATGCAACCCCACGTAAGATATTAGATGCTGATTGTTTTATAAGTTAAAAAAAAAAATCTATTTCAGTGATCAACACGTTTTATTCAGTCAAGCTCTCGTCTCACATTTTTCCAGAGTATAAACATTTAGACATCAATATTTGCATTATTAGCAGTAATTGAAAATGCTGTCATTTATGTTTTGTTTTAAATATGAAAACACTGTCAGAAGCCGGTTTAGTGATTTAGTTCTTTGAGGGGCGTTAGCAAGAGAAACCCTTATGCTGAGTCTTAGCTATGTGAGGAATCGTTCTTTTTATTTTTATTTTCTTCAGAGAGTTTAATTATAAAATTGAATTGTAAGGAGGGGTGTCATTTTTACGCTAATTAGGAAAGATCAGTCTCTTCCACTCAAGGAAATTTTTTCTCAAATCAAGAGAAAATCAATGCACCCACATGTATATTCAGGGCTGCTAATAATTACTCTCTGGTCTGGAAGAAATTGTGCGTCTTTGAAAAACAAAACTGAATTGGCAAAATTAAAAAAAAAAAAAAAGAACCTCAGTTTTTCAAAACCTGGACAATAAATAAGGAAAGATACTTACTGCTATTCAATTGTTGCTTCATTTTATTTTCTGATTCATATTTAAGCAAGTCAGCTTTTTGGTCCTCTTTCTATTAAGTATTTAGTGATTTACAAATAATGTTTACAAAGATGCAGCTCAAATGGACGCTATGTTCCATCTGCAGTGTGAGAAATCTTGTTAAATGATGACGTACTCTAATGTTTCTGCTTACAAACAAGATTCAAGTACAAATGTTAGGTATTCTGTTTAATAATTTAAAATGCTGCCTCAGAGAGGGCTGGAAGGTACATCTCTGCAGAAAAATTTTTCTTAATGTCCTCCCATCCTCTGGCAATGTGGATTTTTATAAAATATATCTAGAGATATGTACATGTGAGTTTGCATGTGCACACACACACACACACACACACACACACATCATGTTAGAGGTGCAGATGTATGTTACACAGCAGTAGTTCCCAGACTTTTAGATCTCAAAAACAATTTTAATATCAAAAATGTCTTCTCATTTCCATAATAGCTGAAATCTATATATCCATTGATTGAGAGGATAAAAAGCCACTTAGGATTAATGTATGATGTTAAATACCTTTGTCCTTCATTCATCACAATGTTATCTACATACTTGGATTAGCCACTGTCCATAGGTGTGTGAGATGCTCTTTACCCTTTATTTAGCCCACGACAATGGTATTTGTGCACATGAGTCACCACTCACTAGGAATAGCTCAGTGCCCACCAAGGTTCATGGCATCCGTCCAGGACGGAAACAATTACTGAAGAGAGACACGCAGGCATTTCTTTCTGAGGGCCATTGGGATGACTTCCAAGAGATTCCATAATGGAAAAAAGGTTTAAACTCATGAAGTGAACGTGAACTCTGTATTACCTTTTACACGTCTAAGAACATACTCCTTAAGATGTCAATTTCTTAGAAACTTCTGCGCTATTTCCCTTGTGCACTGTAATTCTCAGGGAGTTTCACCAGGAGCGTGACGCGAGTTATCCCTGGAATCCATGACGACTACAGGGGAATAGAAGGAAGTGGCAGGGGAGGGGAAGGCTGAGGCACAGGCAAGAAGGATGGGGAAGCAGACTCAGTGTAGATGCTTTACTTGCTGTTCCCGGTTTGTAAGCTTGCGTTCCTTGATCTAGAGTTCACCGGGCGCTGACCATCTTCAGGGGGCTGAAATAGCATAAATATCTCAATAGTAACAGAGAAGAAGCAAGACTGCCCATCTTTCTAAGATATTTTTTTGGAAACAAAAGGGTCTCCTGTATTCTTCATTTATCGATTCCTCTGCTGATTTTCTTTTAGTCTTTATGCAATGACGATTTCTCCTTATTTCAGTAGCCCAGCTGAAGGTAACAACCTGCTCTTCACGTAGGTTTTACTAATATCTTGGTTAAAGCCATTTAAGTCTAACTGAGCACAGTATTCTTTTGCTGTGTTGGAAGTACAGCCAGTAAGCCAGACTTTACAGTCCAACAGGATTATGACTTCTTTCATGCTCCAGGATGTTAAATATTTATAATAAATTAATTTTAAAACTTTAAGCTATCAATGGTACCAAACTAGCTTAGTAGAGTTGAAACACGCATGTCCTAAAATCCAATGATCCCACTTCCGTGTATAAATGCTAGAGAAAATGTGGCATGTGTGTGCCAGGGAACAGATACATGTATATTCATAATAGCAAAACAAAACCAAAAATAAGCTACAGACTCATTAACAGTAGAACAGGTAAATAAATTGTATTATATTTAATACCATGGAATACTACTACAAAAATAAATTAATTAAAAAAAACAAAGCCCTTCTTCTAGAAACCATTACACTCTCTCATACTAATCCTTTTTATTAAAATTTAATTTTGCTTATTTTTTTATACAGCAGGTTCTTATTAGTTACCTATTTTACACATATTTGTGTATATATGTCAATCCCAATCTCCCAATTCATCACACGACCAGCCCCACCCCACCTTAACTGTGCTCAGAAGGATAGCTTGTGGAGAGAGACTGAAGTATTCTATCAGCATTTATTTCGTAGGTAGAGTGAAACCAATGGTGTTTCCCAAATCAGAAGTTCACATGGGGCTCAAGTTCAGAGATGGTAGGCCGAGTCTTTTTTTTTTTTTTTTTAATTAAAAAAAAAGTCAGATGGAAGAAGCCTGGATAACTTGATTGCTGTACATTTGAGAATTGTTTTGGGCCATGGAAACTCATTGTATGTTGAAAAGAGGAAGAAATTCTTAAAATGTTCTCATTCTAGGGACTTCCCTTGTGGCACAGTGGTTAAGAATCTGCCTGCCAATGCAGGGGACACGGGTTCGAGCCCTGGTCCGGGAAGATCCAACATGCCGCGGAGCAACTAAGCCCGTGCGCCACAACTACTGAGCCTGCACTCTAGAGCCCATGAGCCACAACTACTGAGCCCGCCCACTGCAACGAAGAGCAGCCCCCACTCGCCGCAACTAGAGAGAGCCCACGCATAGTAACGAAGACCCAACACAGCCAAAAATAAATAAATAAATTTATTTTTTAAAAAAATGTTCTCATTCTACCTTCTAATCTTACAGAGGAGAAAACCAAGGCCAAGAGAAGATAAAATCATTATAAGAAGTTACTCAATGCGTTAGCAGAAGGCCAGCATGGAAGTAGTTCTCCATTTGACCTAGTACCTGACTTTATAGTCCAGTGATTAAGCTTAGAATTTTACGTCAGGAAGCCCTTGAGGTTCAAGTTCACTTCTTCCACTTACTAACAGGGCACTTTGGGCACATTAAATTACTTAACCTCTCAGAATCTTAAAATATAAATCTATGAAACGGTGACAATTATAGTTCTTATTACACAGGGTTTCTGTAGGGATTGAATGAGGTCATACACATATAATGTTTTATACAATGCCTGAAGCTCAGTAAGCGCATGGCAGCTGTTACTATGGGTGAAAAGCAAAAACAAAAACAAAAATGGATTTGCAATCAATTTTGAAGCTGGTATTGGTTTCTAAATGTTCTATAAATCATATTACAAACTGTTCACACTTTCCTAATTACAAGGAAAGGACATTTTACTATTTCCTTCTAGGATCTTATTATATGTTACATACAGTAAAGTCAGACACACCTAGAGTTCCATTTTTTCTCTCCCATTTATCAGCCTGTTATCTTTTCTGAGCTTCAGTTTCTTTCATTACATAATAATACGGATAGAAAGACTGTGTGAAAATGAGATGAGGTGATTGATAAGAGAATGCCTAGAACATCACACTTGGACAAATATTTTCTTCTTTTTGTATATTTCTTCATAAATCACTCTTCCATCATCATCAGAAGAAGGAGAAAAAGTGAATTCTGCTTCCAGAGATGAGAGAAACTCTCAAGGCACAGTTGTAATATAACAGTAGAGAGAGGAAGTTGAAATCCACAAAGCACAACAAAAATATTCACCAGTATTATGATTCTAGGCTGATGTGTGCCTTATACACCATTTTAACCTCTTATTTGCCAAAAGTATTCCCGTCAGCTTATTGAGTAATATTTTTCTTGAGGTCCAATTATTTATATCAAACTGGAGATTTACAGGAAAAGGAGATTTCTTTTCTAGTCAATATTGTTTTACTATAATGTACACAAGAGTTTCTTTTATCCATTCAAAGTGTTTTTAATTTCACCCAAAAAAATGAAAGTTAGACCACAGCAAAGTCTAAGGCCACAACCCACCTATACATCTTTATATCTGGAAATGTATCTTAGTTGTAATATTTAAGATACACAAAGTACAATTCTTAAGAGGTACATGCTGACAGAGCGTATGCTCTATGTTGTCAGATCAAATACGATTACCAGGCCTTATCTGCAGATACTGGAAATGCTGGAGTCTTATAGTTGTCACACAACCAAACTCATTTTGAGGAAACATCTTTAATGGCAAAGATTCATGCAATCATGGCATGCCAGTGATAGAAGACGTCTTAGGACTTATTTGATCAGAACGCTGATTTTTCAAGTGAACAAGTTGAAAGTCTCAAAAGGCAAAATGAAGTGTGCCAGCCACACAATAACTTGGGTGAAGAGTCCGGACTGTCATGGAACTTGACATCCACCATGAGGCATCCGACAGCCCCCGAGGCTGATGCAGGAGGCATGTGAAGGAAAGTCTTTCCAGAGGTTGTGTTACCGAGTCCAAGCTCGCTCTGCTCGCCGCAAGACAGGCCAATGAATCTCGGAGACAAGGCGTCGGGGCAAGGAATACGGCTTTATTTGGAAAGCCAGCAGACCGAGAAGATGGCAGACGAGTGTCTCCGAAAAACCGTCTTATCGGGGTGTGGATGCCAGTTTCTTTTACAGAATCAGAGAGGGAGAGGTGGTAAGGAAGTAATGTAAAAGGGCCATCAGTCTTGCAAATATCACCTGGAATGACCAGCCTCAGGGAGGGGAGGTGTTAATTTCTTCTTTCTTGCAGCCATTCACAGGTGGACAGGGTTCCCTGAGGCAGGCCATTATGTATGATTATAATAACAAAAGCAATGAAAATTGGCGCTTCCCTCTTACACTTCCCCACTGTCAATGCCTATTCCACAATCATGTGGAAAGAGGGGTGACAATATTCTAACTGCTCCATCAGATAGATCCTTCTGGGAGTGTCTGCCGTCGGTGTCAGTGTCCCAAACGTTGAGATTTGTCTTTTGTTCCTCTTTGGAAGTGTCTGCTTTATATCTATAGACTTAAACATATTCACAACCTAAAAGTTGAGAGTTATCAGGAATTTTGAGGGCTTCAAGCCCAGAAGACCGCATCTCAAGTTAAGGAATTTAGCGTTTTTCCATATATGGGAAGATGCAAGAGTCTGGGCTCACTGAAATCATTCCTTTGATAGGCGCCTCAGCTATCTGGGGCCTGTATCCTGTATTTTCACATCCTGAGTTTCCTCAGGGCTCACCATAGGGAGTGGCTGCAGTCTGATGGCTGCTAGATGGCAGGTATTCTTCTCCTTCCTGAGTTTCCTCAGGGTTCACCAGCTCACACTGGAGGGCTGCAATCCCTGATGACTCTCCTCTTGGTCAGGAATTTCACCAATATTTGGGAGACAATTCATGACCAAATTTTGTCCCACAGTGCTGGGAGGCTCATACCAGTTCACGCGAAAATTCTTGACATGCCACTCGAGGTGCTAATTTTCGGATTAAGCCCTATTGATAATTAAAGATTCTCTGGATTCTCTGTCTAATTATGATCCAGGAGACATTTTCCCTTGTTGCTTCTTCCCATACCTAGAGTCACATTATTACAATTATTTTATGTTATAAATGTGATCTATTTCTTTAAGATGTTTAGCCATAGAAGTTTTGTTGGAGGCCTGGTTACACACTGGGTACTGCAAGAGACAACAGTCTTATAAAATATACAGGATATAAGTAATGTAGCTAGTTAACACTGACAAAGACATAGTGCAGCAGGGAGACACAAAGCACAAACAATTTGGAAATAAAGAACAAATTAAAACAATGATTAGAATAATATCAAGTCCACAGGACAGCCAGCTGGAGACAACAAATTCTGGCAGGATCAAGTAGAGAGAAAAAGATAAATGTTTCATCTTTGTTTACAAAGGCATACTTTATCAACTTATTGCAGATTATAGCATAAGAGAAAAGGTTTTTCTGAAAAACAAAGATTAAAGCTAATATATTTCCCAAAGTCATTAAGTTATAAATCATATTTACCAGTTCATTCAGTCCCATGTAATTAATTCCCGTTGATCTGGATGAAATAATCACATTTCCCATTAGTTTTGTCACTTGTTACCCACTCCAGTGATATCACCTAAAGGCTATCAGTAACTTACATTTGTTAAAAAATTTCCTTTTTATCAGTCTTCTTGAAAAAGACTTCATTTTGTAAAAGCATCAGGAGAAAAAACTTAAAATAGCATGTTTAAAGATTTGAGTACAATGCAATTAGCAGGAAACTTGAATATAACATTTTAGAATAACTAGTATAATGATTGATAACATATCAGGACATATCAGATGTTAGGGATTCCATATAAATTTTGGAATATCGATATAAATGACATTTATCCATACACTATAATCTAAGGTTCATCTCCAATTATTTGACAATGTTTTTGAAGTAATTTAACATACCAAATAAACTTAGTTTGACATCTCTCTCTGAGATGTCTCAGAGCTATTCCTTCCAAGCATCCCAGAATCAGCTGGAGGCTAAAGATTTTGATATTTGGGAAGTTTGTTAAAAATATCAAGAAGGTTTTAAAACACAACAGGATCATAGGTCACTGTGAAACAGTACTTATTCATTTAACCAAAGTCACAAAATGATTAAAAGAAAACAAATACGGATCACCTAAGGGCACAGAAATTCACATAATCTGTTATCAAAAGGAGCACTTCTAACAGAGAGAGAGATCAAATTCCAGTCTCCTATTAGCTTACTTAACAAACCCCATTTACTTAGTTAAGTTCAATCTAAATTTAGTTAATCCTGACCATGTACAAAACTTTCTCAGTAAAATGTAATTTCATTCCTCATACCTTCTTAACTGAAAACACACATTCTACCATACTGAAATGTTCTATTATTTTCAGTAGCTTTAATTATATATTTAAATTAGAATCCCTGACTCTTAAAAACCTTAATTTCTAGTGACAACCAAGAGGCAAGTAATAGTTACCAAAATCTGGAGAAACTATTTTAGATGATTTTTAAAACATAATTATTATTACAGTTTACCTAAAAACTCTTATCTCATTTATATTTTCTTTAAAGTTCCATCATATCAAGTTATTTTTCTTGCTGACAAGTTTGCAACAGATATAACAAGATTTCATTTAACTTCTATTAAACCTAGGTGCAGTGAAAGTACTAAATGTTGATGGCTTTAAAGACATGTCTATATTAATTAGAGCAACAAACATAAACAGTAATACCAGGTATTAATTTAATATTAAATATTTCCCAGTTCACATGAACCTGAAACTCATTTAGCTTGATTTCTCGTGTATTTAGAATTGTTTGGTTAGTAAGTGCTTACTTTTCTTTAAGCCAATGAAATAGAGCTCATTTACAGATTAACCTCTGCAAAGTTATCCAAAGATAAAGACACATACAGACACACAGAGAGACATTATAGTTCTCATTTCAAAATTTCAGCCCTGAGTCAGGTACAGCAATGTAAAAACCCATCAGTTTACAAAAGAGGTTGGATTAAAGTTGGGTTTCTGGCAGATGGAACAAATCAAGCTCACTTGTCTAGATGGCTAAACCCTTTCTACTAATATTATGGAAAACAAGTCAAGTTTTAAATTACTGTACCATCTTTTTCAAAATTTGCATTTTAAAGAGATGGCAGAGATAAGGGTTTCTGAGAAGACCAGATAGGACATTTGTATCTCAAAGATACAGGCAAGCTTCTCCTAGGATGACTTTGTTTCCCTTTTGTTTAATATTTACAAGCCTCTTAAGATCACCCGTATCTATTAGAAAATCAGTCAACTTGTTCCTCAGTCAGTGTTACTCAGGGCTCCTGTGGGGAAATCAGAATCAGACACCTCAAGTGCAAGGGAGTCCCCTGGCTTCTTACAGGTTATCAAGGCAAGGGAAATTGCCCTGCTTCAGAAGTGATTCCTGTCCAAATTGGGTGCCCTGTCAGGTCTTAGATGGTGATACTAAACCAGGTCCCTGTGCCTTGGGGGTTACCATAGAAACGTCTATTTGATCCCCTTGGGTAGGGGAAACAGGAGGCAATGAATATGATGGCCGCATGGGGGGTGCAGTTGGAACAGCTGCCGGTGCAGCCTGCTCGGCCACTGGGGGAGCTGGAGAGGCTGGAGGGGAGTTAAGTTTTGAAATAACATGTCCCTACTCTCATTTTTTCCCTCTTCCCTTGTAGAACAGATTCCACCTTGGGTTTCCTTTCAGACTGCTGCACCGTAAGGGGGCAGCCCTCCGACTCCTTTTTCTCCTGATGCAATAGCGTAAATGCTCCCACATATGGAATCTCATCTCTTTTCCCTGCTCTTTTGTAGAACACTTCTAACTGCGAGATCATATAATAATTGAGTGAGCCATTCAGGGGCCATTGTTCTTCTGATCCTAACGTATATTGGGTCCACACGCTATTATAATAGTATATCATGTCTTTCTTAGACATAGGCTCACAGCTATGTTTTGCTCATTTAATATACACCGCAAAGGGCTCTCCTTCGGGATAGATGGAGTATTTCCTGTTTTTATAAGTTTGATAACACCAAAACACAAAAGATGCAGACAAATTCCAACACAAAAGGCACAAACAAATTCTAGCATCGACTCACACAAAACCAAGACCAAAATCAATGAACTAGTTCAATATTCCCTGACCAGGGCCAGCTAGCCACGACAGCAAGACTTCTGGCTGGCTAAGCCAAATTTGTTACTGAGTCCAAGCTCACTCTGCTCACCGCATGACAGGCCAATGAATCAGAGACAAGGTGTTGAAACAAGGAATACTACTCGATTTGGAAAGCAGGCAGACCGAGAAGATGGCAGACTAGTGTCTCTGAAAAACCATCGTATCAGGGTCTGGATGCCAGTTTCTTTTACAAAATCAGAGAGGAAGAGGTGGTGAGGAAGTAAAATAAAAGGGCCATCAGTCTTGCAAAACATCTCCTGAATGGCCAGCCTCAGGGAGGGAATGTGTTAGTTTCTTTTTCTTGCAGTCTTTCACAGGTGGGCAGGGTTCCCTGAGGCAGGCCATTAGGTATGATTATAACAAAAGCAATGAAAAGCAAAGGTTAAAGTCAAAGAAACAGATCCATTGTGGAGTCTGATTTAGCTCCTGGCTGTTATACTTGCTCTCCACCCCAGGACATTTCTTATCTTTTCAAGTTATGAGTTGAGCAAAGGATAGTTGAAAAGGATAGGATAGATGCCAAACATCAGACAGGTGGTAAATCTTGAATAGGCCCTAGATATATGATTTTTTTCCCCCCTAATTTAATCCCGTAAACTAATCTGGGAATGAACTTGGTAGGAGAAGTACCATCTTGGGCCACATTTCCAGTGGTGACTCCTAACATTTGTGGTTTGGGAAGACAGGGGGAAAATGTATGAAATGGATCAATTGTCAGATGCTGGAGCCTCAAGCTAGGTAAGATGGATACAACTATAGAGAAGAAGCTGTACAATTATCAACTATTGGATTAACAAACACCTATTGAGTATCTGTTATGTGGAAGCCAACCTATACTAAGTACCTAGAAAACGAATAAGAAAATATTGTAGTTAACTAGCATAATACCGTGTTTATCTAAAGGAGTTGAATAGCTCACATGATATAAGGAAAGAGGGGGAGCTGGCCTTGGACATTAATCTCTCTATCTAGGGACTTGGATGATACTTTCAGGGCTCTCCTTTCCCTCTATCTCTTATCTCAGCTTCTCTTGGTTAAGCTAGTCTCATTACCTCTACACTCAGGGACCATCTACGCCACATCCCTATAGCATCTGACCCAAGAGGAAGGAAAGGACTTGTTTCTTACCAATATGGAAAAGTTCCCACAAAGTGTTCTGATTGGGTCTGATTAGGTCATGTAGCCAAAGTCTGAACCCATAACAGAAGCCAAGAGAATAGGGCACTATGATTCATGCACATCCAACATGAGTGGGCAGAAAAGTACCGAGGAGACAGCTCTGTCAGAGGCAAATAATTTGAGTGGGAGAAGTAGTTTTCCAAAGGAGTAAAATAAAATGAGCATATTTTAATAGGAGAGCGGATGCTGGGAATATGAAAACACAAAACTGAACAAATTGTTCTTACATTTTAAGTCTACTTTCAAAGAACTCCCCACTGAGTAAAGACAAACAGATGGTGGCACAATGTTACAGGTGTCATGGTAGCGATGCATGAAAAGGGCCGTGTGTGCAAGGATAGAGAGAATGGTAGTTAGTAAGATCTAATATGGGTCTTAAGAGATGAGTAAGATTTTGTCCCACAAATTAGGGGGAAGAAAAGAAGCAAAGGGGAAGAACATTCTAGCTGAAGGCAGAGGCAAGGATGAACTTATCTTGCCAAAAGAAAAACTGTTTAATAGGCAAATCCATAGCACAGAAAGCAGAGTAGTGGTTGCCAAGAAAAGTGACTGCTAATGGCTCTCGGGTTTCTCTTTGGGGTGCTGAAAATGGTCTGGAATTGTAGAGTGGCGATGGTTGCAAAAATCTGTGAAGATACTAAAAATCTGATTTATACTTTTAAAGGATTAATTTGATGGTACGTTAATCATACCTCAATAAAAAATAAATTTATAAAACTAATAGCTGTTTAGCTTCAGCAGAATTCTGAAAGATTAAGGAAGAGTCACAAAAGGGAGTGCAAGAAAGGTAAATTGGGGCCAGCTTTGAGAAGCTTAGTAACTTATGCCAGGAAGTTTGCATTTTACTCGTTTGGCTAGGGCCGGGATTAGGGTGATGCAAAATTTAGGGAGCACCAAAATAATTCAGTAATCAAGATAAATAACATTTTTGTGCATTGTTTTAGCAAATTAAAATTAGTGTATCTCCATTTCTCTAGGAGGTGGGTCAAAGAGGATCTTGCTGTAATTTATGTCATAGAGTCTTCTGCCTACCTAGAGAAATGGAAATAAAAACAAAAATAAACAAATGGGACCTAATGAAACTTAAAAGCTTTTGCACAGCAAAGGAAACCATAAATAAGATGAAAAAACAACCCTCAGAATGGGAGAAAATATTTGCAAACAAAGCAACTGACAAAGGATTAATCTCCAAAATATACAAGCAGCTCATGCAGCTCAATATCAAAAAAACAAACAACCCAATCCAAAAATGGGCAGAAGACCTACATAGACATTTCTCCAAAGAAGATATGCAGATTGCCAACAAACACATGAAAGGATGCTCAACATCACTAATCATTAGAGAAATGCAAACCAAAACTACAATGAGGTAGTAAAAGAAAAAAAAGAAAAAAAAAGAAAAAAAAATCTTCGTCCAGAAGAAAATCTGAGTAAATTCCAAAGCAGAAAATGTACAAGCCACACTTGTAGCATGGTGAAACGAAAATGGAAATTTATTGATTAATTTACTTATTGAAGCATAATTGACATACAATATTATATTAGTTTCAAGTGCACAGCATAATGATTTGACATTTGTATATATGATTGCTACAGTAAGTCTAGTTTTCATCTGTCATTATGCGAAGTTACAAAAATATTACTTTCTTGTGATGAGAACTTTATTTTTGTTTTTTGGCTTTTGTTTTTTTTTGCGGTACACGGGCCTCTCACTGCTGTGGTCTCTCCCGTTGCGGAGCACAGGCTCCGGATGTGCAGGCTCATCGGCCATGGCTCACGGGCCCAGCCGCTCCGCGGCATGTGGGATCCTCTCAGACCAGGGCACGAACCCGTGTCCCCTGCATCGGCAGGCGGACTCTCAACCACTGCGCCACCAGAGAAGCCCAAGAACTTTATTTTTAATAAAATGATTTATTTATCTATTTATTTTTGGCTGTGTTGGGTCTTCGCTGCTGTGCCCGGGCTTTCTCTAGCTGCAGCGAGTGGAGGCTACTCTTTGTTGCGGTGCATGGGCTTCTCATTGTGGTGGCTTCTCTTGTTGCAGAGCACAGGCTGTAGGTGTGCAGGCTCAGTAGCTGTGGCTCACAGGCTCAGTAGTTGTGGCAGGTGGGCTCAGTAGTTGTGGCACTCAGGCTCAGTAGTTGTGGCACACGGGCTCAGTAGTTGTAACTCACGGGCTCTAGGGTGCAGGCTCTGTAGTTGTCGCATGCGGGCTCAGTAGTTGTAGCTTGTGGGCTTCAGGAGTTGTGGCAGGTGGGCTCTAGAGTGCAGGCTCAGTAGTTGTGGCACGTGGGCTCAGTAGTTGTGACTCATGGGCTCTAGAGCACAGGCTCAGTAGTTGTGGCTCATGGGCTCAGTCGTTGTGGTTCATGGGCTTAGTTGCTCCGCTGCATGTGGGATCTTCCTGGACCAGGGCTTGAACCCATGTCCCCTGCATTGGCAGGTGGATTCCTGACCCCTGCACCACCAGGAAAGCCAGAACATTTAATACTTACTCTCTGAGCAACTTTCAAATATTATATGTACAACAGTATGATTGACCATGGTCACCACACTGTACGTTACATTCCCGTGTATTTTATATCTGGAAGTTTGTGTCTTTTGACCTCCTTCACCTGTTTCACCCATCCCCCAACACCCACCCTCACCCTCGGCCAGCAACCACCAATCTGTTCTCTGTATCTATGAGTTTCATTTGTTTTGTTTTTTAGATTCCACATATAAGTGAAATCATACCGTATTTATCTTTCTCTGTCTGACTTATTTAACTTAGCGTAATACCTTCAAGGTCCATCCATGTTGCTGTAAATGGCAAGGTTTCATTCTTCTTTTATGGCTGACTAGTATTCCATTGTAAATGTACATATATACCACACCTTTTTTATCCACTCATCTTTTGATGGACATTTAGGTTGTTTCCATATCTCGGCAATTGTAAATAATGCTGCAGTGAACGTAGGGGGTGCATGTATCTTTTTGAACTAGTGTTTTCCTTTTCTTTGGAAATACAGCCAGGAGTGGAATTGCTAGGTCGTATGGTAGTTTTATTTTTAATTTTTTGAAGAATCTCTATACTGTTTTCTATAGGGGCAGCAATCAATTTACATTCCCATAAACAATGCAGGAGGGTTCCCTTTTCTCCACATCATCGTGGACACTTGTTATTTCTTGTCCTTTTGATAATGGCCATTCTGTTAGGTGAGAAGTAATATCTCATCGTGGTTTTGACTTGTATTTCCCTGATGATTAATGATGTTGAGCATCTTTTCATATGCTGGTTGGCCATATTTATGTCTTCTTTGAAAAAGAAATTTATTTTTTTAAAGATTTAACTATGACAAAAACAGTCAGCTAGAATTTTTTTTAAAAAAGAATTCTGCTAAGCAATTCTTGGATTGTGAGGAAATTAAAATGAAGAAGACCTTTTAGAAATCACCAAAGAAAAAACTGTATACAAAAGCTTATAGCATGGGCTTCCCTAGTGGCATAGTGGTTAAGAATCCACCTTGCATTGCAGGGGACACGGGTTTGAGCCCTGGTCCAGGAAGACCCCACATGCCGTGGAGCAACGAAGTCCGTGTGCCACAGCTACTGAGGCTGTACTCTAGACCCTGCAAGCCACAACTACTGAGCCCATGCACCACAACTACTGAAGCCCTCATGCCTATAGCCCGTGCTCTGCAACAAGAGAAGCCACCGCAATGAGAAGCCTGCACACCGCAACGAAGAGTAGCCCCAGCTCACTGCAACTAGAGAAAGCCTGCATGAAGCAACGAAGACCCAATGCAGCCAAAAATAAATAAATAAAATAAATTAAAAAGCTTATAGCATGTAGCCAAAACTAAAATCAGAAGAAAATATATCACTTAAATTATTTCATTATTAATTTATAAAGAATAAAAAGAAATGAACTAAGTATTCAATCCAAGATACTATTTTTATAAAAGCAAAGGAAAGTGGGAGGAAAGGGATAATAAGGATAAAAGCAGAAATAAAAATTAGGAAAAGGCATAATCGTAGATTTAATCAATAAACCCAAAGGTTTCACTTCAAAGAGTGATTAAAATAGCCAGCTGTTTGGCACAGAAAATCAAGAAAAAGAGAAAGAAAACCATATGAACTTTAAGGATAAAAATTATCAAATACCACAGATTGAGAGCAGATAAAAGTTTTGGGAACATAAAATATATAAATGACTGATGAATGTAAAAAAAAAAACTGGTACAATGGATAACATTTCTAGGAAAATTGGCTTACATAGAAGAAAAAACACAGAATAGTAAACCAAAAAGGATCAAAAATAAATTGCTTAATAATGTCCGCTTCTTCAAACATTTAGGCTCAATTTTATAGACAGGTTTTAATTTGAAGAAAAGATGATTCCTACAACCTTTAATTCATTCCCAAACATAGAAATAGAAAGAAAATTCTCTATTACTTTTATTAAGGTATTGTAACCCTGATGTCAAAATGTGATAAAAGCAGCTTGAGAGAGAGAGACAGAGAAAGAGAGAGAGAAAGAGAGAATTATCATTTATGATCACTGCTATAGAAATTCATCATTTAAAAAGGAAATTATATCAGGACCTACTTACCCATTATGCACAGCAGACAGTGCCTAGAGTCCACCAGACCTTTAAGAGACCATGAAAGTGTTTTTATTTCTTTTAAAATCAGAAGGAAAAATGATTTTTTAGTTCCAATAAAATGTTCAGTACATAGCATTAACATATTTACCTCTATACTGACACAGTACTAAAATTATAGGTATATTTATATTGTATATCATGGAACAAGGGGGCGTCAAAGGCAAAGGCAGGAGCTACTGGGGGCCATGAAGTGGGTCTTGCTTGCTTCAATGATGGCTTGATGACAACAGCTGATCTGGGCTTAGCAGAACCGTGCCAGGGAAATTTCTCTGTAATTTATCAGCGTGAGAATAAGAGTATCTGTGTTGAGATTCATTTTCTCATTCACTAATTTCCTATTTTCCCCACATATCTCATAGTGTCTTTGAAGGCTGACAACCTATTGTTCTTTGTAAGAAGAAACACACACGCACAAGGGTTTTAATCCAGAGCCACCAAGCATCTGCTTGGTTCCCGAACAAGCCTGCGGTGTGAGTGAGGCACAGGTACGCTTGCCCCAGGGCCACTGTGACGTCTGGGCCGGGGGGTGGAGGCAAAGCCAGGCCTGGGAGCTGGGCCCTGAGCCCAGCTTCCGAACCACTACAGGGGACGCGTCACTGTCTCTCGTTCCTTCCACCCATCCCTCGACTGTCATTCAGCAAGAGTCCCTTTCACCTAGAAAATTATACAGTTAAGTCTGCCAAGCATTGAGGGAAGCACTTGCTCTCAAAATTCTAAAGCAAATAGAAAATACACTGGAAGAGGTAAAGTTTTAAAGGGACAGGCGTTTTCCCCTTAATGAATAGTAACATTAACCTCTTTCAGCCTCACACCCACAATTAACCATTAACCCAGCCTCAGATCACTGCTTTTTTTTTTTTTTTTTTTCGCGGTACGTGGGCCTCTCACTGTTGTGGCCTCTCCCGTTGCGGAGCACAGGCTCCGGACGCGCAGGCTCAGCGGCCATGGCTCACGGGCCCAGCCGCTCCACGGCATGTGGGATCTTCCCGGACCGGGGCACGAACCCGTGTCCCCTGCATCAGCAGGCGGACCCTCAACCACTGCGCCACCAGGGAAGCCCAGCTCACTGCTTTTTTGTCATATGTATAAACTGAGAAGATTTTCTCTTTCTCCCTCCCAGAAGCCCTTATGTACCTCACGTTCGTTGTCTGTGAAATTGTCAAAACTTTCACAGGAGAGAAGAATTGCCACTAAAGGAGCAAAGAGGATGGGTCTTAGGCCCATCGTGGGGGGCATGATGACACGGAAGCTAGTTTTTAAAAGATGAGCATGAATTAACACAACGTTGTAATTCAACTATACTTCAATTAAAAAATAAAAAGATAAATAAGGGGTGGTTCAGTATTTAGGTCTTTATCTAAACCCAGCAGGTGAAGAAGGTATATGTGTACAACAAATGGAAACGAAGGTCCTAGAAAATGTGTCCTATAATCAGAGTAGTAATAATAATACTTAATTTTTCAAGGTTGTCTTAAAGATTAGAAAAAGTGTGCTATGAGCCCTTAGCAGAGGGCCTAGCATATAACAGGTGCTCAAGAAACAAAAAGTGTTGCCAATGTCAGTAACATTGGCATCAGACAGAAGAAAGTCTGTTGAACAAAAATCTCTTTCATGTAATTGCTCCCCAGTTTACAAATTGATCTTATGTAAATACCTTGTACATATTTATCTCATTTTCAAACTCTGGAGGCCAGTATTTCTATACCTGATTTTAAAACCTAGTAAACTAAGATTTGGGAAATTTAGCTGACTTGTCCAAAACCACACAGGCCCTTTTATTCCAAATCCTGTGGGTTCTTGCGTATAACAAGTCAGCCGTCATAATTTTACAGACCAATTAGCACACATTAGACATTGCTTCTGTATTTGTTGGAACCGTCACACAATCTCACTGCCTGCCACTTTCAGTTGATTAGTTGAAGAGATTTGGTAATGACTCCTTTTGAATACCTTGTATTTCCTTTTTCCACAAAGAGGTACTTCCATTTTTAGCCATCAACACAGTATTGATCCATTGGCTAAAGTGGTAGATTCTAGATAAGTGTTATTTTAGAGTTTACAAGGCAATAGAATGAGGGATAATTTTAAAATTCTCTTCTCTATGTGTTGTTTCTAAAATAAAGTTGATACATCTCCAGCACTTTATACGTGTACACTTCATATAATGTTCCTAGTAGATAAAGAATCTTCCTCTGTACTCCCTGGACGTAACCACTTCACGTTTGCAAGTGTCAGACACACTGGCCTTCTCAGTACTTTTCATTGATTGCAATGAAAAGCACTTACTTCATTTCCCATTATCGCTTTCTTCTTCATCTTCATTGCATTGTAGGTGGTGATTGTCAATTTTCCAACAGTGCTAAAAATATTACTGGTTCATGTAATGACGTTCTGAGTTGAAGTGAAAGTCCTAACTGAGCCTGTGTGCGAGAGATGAAGACTTGAGGGATTACACTTGGAGAAAAGGTAACCGGCAGCTAAAAGCAAGTTGCTGAATTATGCTATGTTGCCTGTTCCATTATTGGAAACGGCAGCAAAACTAGTGCAAGACCTCAGAATAACGGTAGAATCAACCCAGGGCAAGTGTAGAATCAGATCTATCAGATTCAACCCACCCAGTTAGTTAAGAACGATTTACTTCTTTTAGCAAAAGGAAAATACTTCTTATTTCAATGCTTGGGAAACAAGGAGCTTTATGCAAAGAGAGCTGAAAGCAGGAAAAGGCTGAGTGGACCTTGGAGCAGCTGCTCAAATTCAATGAACTGAAGGAAAACTCAGGGCAATCAAATCAAAACAGCCACAAAGCTAAGGTAGTTACACAGCCAGTGGCCATGCCGAGGATGTAATAAGATGATGCCTGCCCCAGAGCAACAGTTGTCCCCCAAAGTGGCGCGTTCTGATTCTGTGTTGCCAGCTGCGATGCTCGGACGCATGGTCCGGACGTCCGCGGCCTGAGTCCAGACGCACGGAGCTGGTCCTGTGACCTAAAGAAGAAGATGCACCCTAGTGACGTCTATTAAAATGTGCTCACAGTGAAGGTCCTCGGCTCTAGAAGCCCCAGGAGGCCCTGCGTCCGGATTTTCTCATTTGATTCGAGCTGTGATGTCAGTAAATCCCACAACCTGCCGTGGAGGCCTGAAGCCATTTAGCCTGGTTCTGTTTTCTTGATCTGTAGGAAACAGAAGATAAACACAGACACCTTGTTTCTCTCTCCTCTCCTGCTTCCTAAGTGGGAGTGGGTGCTGTTAGCTGAGCTCCAATGATTAATTGGTCCTTATCTGGATGGAGCTCTCCCAGTTCTCTCAGAGAAATGCCTTGAACAGGCCCTGGAAACACAAGCTGTGTGTGTTGGAGTGGGCCTAGGTGCCCAATCAGAGGATGGAACCCCTAAACATCTCCTGGCTGTGCCGGTGACCCTCTGGAGGGACAGCTAGGTCCTCAGAATTAGTTAATTTTCCCGTTAGATGCTGGCCACGCCCTCTCATGTTTCCAAATATGTATCACGTTCTCCTTTTACTTTGGCTTTTTTCTCTTCTGGATCATTTAAGGGAGACTTTTCTGTCCCCCTTCCCTTCCCCTAAGAACTGTTCGGGTTCTTTTCTAAGGTGTTTGTGCAGCTAACATGCATTTAGCCACTGCCTGACACTATATATAACTCGGTTTCACGTGCCTGCCAGCAAGAAACACAAACAGGCCAGCCTCCTGTAGCTCGCTGTGTTTTCTCAAGTCTCCCTGGGATTCAAGCCTACACTGTGTGCTTTCATGCATCATTTTACTGGCCCCCCGCCCCCGGATTTTTCCACATGGTTCAAAATCACATACTTTCAGCTTCGAGTGAGCACTCACTGATGTCCCACAAACCAAAACCTTGTTAAAGGCAACTTTTACTCTCTTGTTAAATACTTATAATTTTTTTAAAAAAACTTGTTGGCTTTCAAAAAAGTGACTTTCCATATTTCTTATTTAAATTTTTGTTCCAGGAGTGCCGTAAACTGGAGTTCGGCTAACTCTTTCTGTAAAGGGATAAATAATAAATATTTTTGCCATTGTGGGTCATTGGGTCTCTGTTTCAACTTCTCAACTCAGCTGTTGTAGCTTAAAAGCAGCCACATAAATGAACAGGCATGATTATGTTCCAATAATCCTTAGTTATGGACACTGAAATTTGAGTTTTTTATGATTTTTACATGTCATGGAATATTATTCTTCTTTTGATTTTTTACCAACCATTAAAAAAATATAAAAACCATTCTTAGTGTGTAGGCCTTACATAAGTGGGCAGAAGCGGGCCAATTTTGGTCCATGAGCTGTAGTTTGCTGACCTCTGCTACTAATACCTTTCTTTCAATTAGAGAAAGTGTGTGCTCTACAGAGGCATCAGTGAAACAACATCGTAGCTCTATGGAGACTGTTTGTTTCCCATGGAAAAGCTGTAAGAACACCAAGTAAAACCCTGAGTACTAACAGCAAAATATCAAGAAACTAGACTTAATCATTTCAACCTCTTGAGCTATGTGAATGTCTAGTGCCCACTGCTTGAATTATCATTAAGCAAAGTTTACCGATTATAGCCAGAGATTAATATCATGAAGAGGCTTTGGAATTAAACTTTCTGAAGTTAAGTATAACCCTGATAATTCAGTAAGGAAGTGACAATTTCCCTATGGATACATCAGCTATTTCTCCCTTCCTGCATCCCCACATCCAGTGGTTTTGATTTTAAGGGAAGTGATTCTTCCTTTTCCTGATAGCATCTTCCTTCTGACTTAGCCGTGTAATGAAGCCATCACGGAAAATGAGCAGCTCTATATAAGACTGATAGCTTGATTACAGCATGACTAGCCTAATCGTCCCTGCAAAAAATAATATGCATGTCATCTTCAGCTGGTCTCACAGTTAACGGTCATCAGGCATATTTCTAGATTCCAGGGGATAACAATTTTGAAAATATTTCCAGACTGCCATAGTATGGTTCAAGGTAACGGTATCTAAAGACAATTCCATACGGAAGCCTACAAACACAGTTCATGATTGTTATTATTATATTATAAACAATGAGACTGTTTGGAGAAAACAAGGCAGTATTTTTCTGAGTGCGATTCATTTAACTTCGTGTAATTCAACACAACATTCATCTTTGCTTTCTTCCCAAGAATCAAATAAATTGATATTTGACCCTGAGCTGAGCGAGGTTGGGTACACATTTCCTATGAATAGTCATTACTGTTGGGTGTTGTGTGGCAATCCCCAGAGGCTGTGTGTCTCTGGTATGGATCCCTTGTTTTTAACATTGGAATAAATGCTATACTTTTGTCCTGTCCCATTTTCTCTACTTTAAGGTTATCAGTTACTTTTGAAGCTCATAGGTTTTACATTTTCCTTAAAACTCAAATCTTTATTCTATTATCTATTATTCCTTTACTCCAAAAATTCAGCAGCATTCACTTAAATAAGAACAAAGTTCAAACATCTCAGTCAGATGCTCAATGTCTCATAATTTGATGACCCCAGTTACCTGCCTTTGACCTTCACCACATTCCTTCTCTCCATCCTTTCACCCTGGCTGCATCCGTGCCTCTGACCATCGATGGACGCGGGGCTGCCCACAGCGCCGGTCCCCTATACAGCTGCCCAGCAATGCGTCATCATCTTTCAACTCCTAAGTCGAAACTCAGCTCTTCTAAGAATTTGTCTTAAAAACTCAAAGGTGAGCTCTTCTTACCTTAGATAATCATGGTTATTCACAGATTGTCTTGGAATTACACACACACACACACACACATATACACACACGTGTGAATATACATCCCCCTTTTCTTCTAGGCTATAAGCCCATGGAGAATAGGTGTCTGCATGTTTCAGAGCATCTGGCATGGTACTTAGCATACGTAAGAACAAAGGACCATGATTTCTAGAGCTTTGGAACGATCATCATTTGAGAATTCACCGTCATCATTGCCAAGATTGAGGTCTTCGTTTAAGACCATGTGGTATCAGAGGCTGTTGAGGAGAGAAGTACACGTTACCTTGTAAGTAGCTTTAATTAAACCAGGAACCTTCTGGTGGGGGAGGTGGGTGGTGGGTAGAAAATGAAACAACAAAAAAATTCCCAAGCCCTGTAATTTCAAAACTTCCAGTTACTTTGGAAATCTCTTTTGCTCCAGACTTTTTTAGATCAAAGAGTGCTGTCTTTTTTTTTTTATTTATTTAATTTTTGGTGTGGAGTGGGTCGTGCTGCTTTGTTTTGTTTTGGCCAAGGTAAGGGAAAGCCGACAGCTGAAATGGAGATTGCACTGCTTTTGTGGCTCTGAGCAGAAAAACATTTTCTTCAGAGGGAAAAGAATGGCATCAGAGAGAAACTGTTTCCAGGGAGCTGCGTCTCAGCGGATGGAAAGATAGACAGTAGGTGAGCACATTCTTGTCCGCCTCCCTCACAGAACTAGTTGACTCTGACACCCCAAGACCGGCAGCTTCGGGAAACTGGAGAGAGACCGGGCTTTGGTGTGTACAATGGTGTCCTCACCACGAGCACAGTCAGCAATGCCTGTGGGTCTCCAGGACAATTCATGGCCAAAAATGATGGACACGTGGGCGCTGGGGCCAGAGAACCAGCTGGAAGTCACTGACCCAGAGCTGCAGCCAACAGACCAGTGCTGTTTTCCTGCCAGCCTCCTTCTGGAGACGCTGACGACTCACTGTTGGACCCTCTGAAGAGGCTGACGATGTGCCATCATGAGAGAGGATGCTGGGATCTTAAAATTGATGGGACGTCATTTTGTAGACAGAGGTCAAAACATACAGCTATTTAGTAAATTTAATAAAATCTTGTCAATTTTGATTTGACTTCTGGGTGATTAGAATTGTCATTCTGGGTTAATCACCTCGTGTCAGAAGCTCTCCACCCCACACCCTAACATAGGCATTGAGACATCCAGTAGCCCACTGTTTTACATCCAAACAGAAATATGCAGACCCATTCAAGAACACAGACTTGGGCAAATTTGACATTTTAAGGGTAAAGGGTAGGGCTCCCTGGTGGCGCAGTGGTTAAGAATCTGCCTGTCAATGCAGGGGACACGGGTTTGAGCCCTGGTCCGGGAAGATCCCACATGCCACAGAACAACTAAGCCCGTGTGCCACAACTACTGAGCCTGCGCTCTAGAGCTCACGAGCCACAACTACTGAGCCCACGTGCTACAACTACCGAGCCCATGAGCCACAACTACTGAGGCCCACGTGCTGAGATCCCATGCTCTGCAACAAGAGAAGCCACCACAATGAGAAGCCCGCGCACTGCAACAGAGAGTAGCCCCCGCTCGCCACAGCTAGAGAAAGCCTGCGTGTAGCAACGAAGACCCGATGCAGCCAAAAGTAAATAAATAAAATCAATAAATTTATATATATATATAAAGAGTAAAGGGTATACCGTACTTAATCATGTCATCTTATAGCTTGCCCAACATGTTCTTAGTACCAGGAAGAGTAGTGCTCTGTGACTTTTTATGATGTGTGGATTTATCCTCTCCCCCCCCAATCACCCACCAACATCACTGGCTTGTGTGCTCCAGTCTGTGAGTGTGTGTGTTTGGCCACGAGCACGGCTGCCTCTCACCAGCTAAGCCAAGTCCGGATCTGTGGTCCTGAGGAACAGGTGTTCATTAGCCCCGGTGTAGGTTACCCTGGGTGGGCCGCTCAGGGTGGTGGGAGGTAGGCTGCTTCACCCCAGAGCTCCAAGAGGAGGAGGCCACTGGCTTTGGTCCCACCTCAATGCCATATCCGTTCTTTAAAATTCAGGTCACATTAGAGACATCAGAATTTCAACTCAATTTCAATATGTTTTAAAATTTTTATTTAATATTGGAGTAGAGTTGCTTTACAATGTTGTGTTAGTTTCAGGTGTACAGCAAAGAGATTCTGTTATACATATACATGTATTTATTCCTTCTTAGACTCTTTTCCCGCATAGGTTATTACAGAGTACTGAGTAGAGTTCCCTGTGCTGTGCAGTAGGTCCTTGTTGATTACCTATTTTATATATAGCAGTGTGTATATGCTAAACCCAAACTCCTCATTTATCCCTCCCCACCACCTTTCCCCTTTGGTAACCGTAAGTTTGTTTTCTATGTCTGTGAGTCTGTTTCTGTTTTGTAAATAAGTTCATTTGTATCATTGTTTTTTAGATTTCAATTGATTGCAATTTCAATATTTTAAAATTATACATGTATTATATATTTATATTCACACACAGATGCTCACACATATATATGTATCAATACATATGTATATTGACATACACACACATTTAAGAAACAATGCAAACTCCCAAGGCTCCTAAATACTTTTTCATTTCCATTCTCTATCAGCCAGGCCTATCTGTGTATTCCAATATGCTTTTGATTTTCGTTTTTATTAGCATCAATATAGGCTGTGTGTATGTCTTTCCTCTAATTTTCTTTCCATGTTTTTATTTTAACCATGTGTCTTAGGGAAATCATGCCTATTTCTTTTCTTTTTGACAGCATATCCTCACACTATAAGTATTCTCCACACATTTTAAGAACATATCTTTAATCCAGTTACAGTTATGGATTCTCACTGGCTATTTTTAAAAAGACGGTTTTGAGGGGATGGCAGAAAAGAAGCATAAGAACAACCTGATTTTTATGAATTTTTGATCTTTTTTTTCTATATGTTGAAAATAGCATTTTTGCTTTAAGAGATAGGTAAGAAGAGAGGAACCTCCGTATATTCCCTAAGGGCTACTTAATAAGGACTTTTTCCAGCAAGGGGAAGAGTAGCGTTAGGGCTGCAGTGGGGGGACCCGGGGGTCCGCCTGCCCTCGGGGGGCCTCCCTGTACAGCTCGTTGATCAGGTCAGGACAGCTGTATCCCTTCCCCTTCTTTCCTTGGCCAGATATTTCCGGATGAGCCATTAAGTAAACAGGATTCGCTGATGGGGTGTTGGTTCCACCATTTTCCAAACACTGACATGGACAACAGGCTGTAGTGATCATTTCTGTCCCCTAATTTCAAGCTGCCTTTAGAAATGTCCTCACCGGGAGTGCTGGGGTATGGAGAGAGATGCCAGCACAGCCCTTGACGTTCCCCCTCTCAGAAGCTGACTCAGGGTGGCTCAGGGAGAGACTTGACAGTCTGCATTCTCCAGTCTCCTGGTGATGCCCCTACAGTGCCCTGGGCCTCAACCTGGGCTGCACAGCTCCTCAGCCAGCCGTGGCGGAGCTCCCATGAGTCAGTGAGGGCACAGTCAAGACTGTTGCTAGAACAGAGATAAGGAATATGAGCCGTGTCCCCAACATCTAGTTCCATGTTGGTCCACGGCTTCTAAGTAGAGCCCTGCATGCAAGCAGAGGCATTCACAGAGGAACTGACCTATGACTGTAATTTGGATTTAGACATAGGAGTAAATAGAAAAATTTGTTAGAGGGAAGAGTTTGTGGTGGAAAAGTTGGGAGAAGGCCTTGTTGGTTTCAAGGCAAAACGGTAAAGGGAAAATTGTGGCCGTGCATCATCTCCTTAACAGCAAGATAGAGTAAATCACTTGATCGGGAGGATAAAGAAATGTTTGAAGCAAATGGAGGAACGTGTGAATTAAGCTCTGAAACCTGTAATTGTTGGGGAAAGAGAAGATCTTCTCCACATTTAACAATGTATTTTGTTCAGAGTGACTGCACCAGGTAACAAAAGATTAGCCATGAGTGACACTGGAGACCAGTGCTTTGCCACCTCTGCCAGACATTGGTTCAAATAGCTTGAGTGGCCGTTCCGGAGATTTGGGTTTCATGTTTCCCTGTAAAGCCACAGGGTGACTGCTGTGCTGTGAGAAACCCTGCACACCCACCACTAGATCCCCAAGTGAGTTCCGTGCTTCTGACAGGTGTCAGATTTTTCACTTCGTCATGTCCACAGATTCATGTTCGATGAAGAAAGAGGTTCTCAACAAGCCTAGTTAGGGCACTTTGTCTGCACAGTATGGTGATTTTCATGGGAAAGAAACTTCTGAGGCTTGATGCATTATTCTAGGATAAAGGGAGAGGAAAAATAATGTGTGTAATTTAGATACACTCTACTCCAAGTAGAAACATAATCCTTTTATATGTGAAAAGGGAGCATGTGATAGGAATTGATTTCATGGTTTTCCGTGGGGTTCAAGATAGCAAAATAAGCACATGCACGTGAATTAAGATAATTATCTGGTGATACTGGTAATGATATTTAATTAGCAGATGAAAATAGATTTTGACCTGCAAATATAAGTTAGAATTCCCAGACATTAGAATTGAAAGAGAACTTGGGGGCAATTTAACCAGGGAAGTGAGCTGTCACTCAAGGTCACACAGCAAGTAGAGAAATAGCCCAGACTCACTGAAGATATGATGAGAACCAACTGACCAGAGACAGGTGTACAGATTAGGAAACAGCAAGCCCTTCCTTCTCATCTTTTTCACTATCTTAGGGGCAGAGATCAGGAGACACTGAGACAGAGTGAGTGAAGCACCCTGCTCATTGCAAGATCTGTTACAAGCACTGCGTGTGGTTTGGTGTGAAAAGAAGCTGAAACTGGTATCTAAGCCAAAATCTTTCATTCTCGCTCTGATGCCGAACATTTGGCCTCTGTGCACCGGTGCTGAATCGAATCTCAGAGACAGAGTTTTGGGTGAAGTAGAAAAGAATAACTTTATTGCTTTGCCAGGCAGAGGGGGACAGAGCAGGCTTGTGCACTGAAGAACTGTGTGTCCCAACCTGGGGGGATTTGGTGAGGAGTTTTACAGCAGTGGTTCAAGGGTGGGGTTGCTGTCTTGAGTCTATCAAGCCATGACGTTCTCTCTGGAATGAAGAATGCTTCACCAAGTAGCTCATCTTCCATTTGCTGGGGGTTTTAGTTCTGTGAAGAGCTCAAAGATACTGTTATTTGTATCCTTTGCTGGGGAACCAGAACCCTGCCCCAAGGCTGCACTATTGTTTCTTGGCGGCTCCTCCCTTGTCTCTGCATCCCTTCCCTTTCCTGATTAGCAACTGTTTGAAAGGTTTCCGTGCCCAGGAGCCCCCCAGGGTCCTTCTCAGTTTCATATCCACTTTGTATTTAGAATTAGCAGTTGATTGTGTAACTGCTCATGGAAGGAGATGGTGGTACCCAAACCTCTCATCCCGTCGTCCTCATCCAGAGGCAGGTTGATTTCTGCACGTGCTCCACTCTTCACCCTGTCCTTACACCTGGGCGCTCCTCTGTGACTGTTTGGTGAGGTGATGCTTCACAGGCTGAGCCATAAAGGGCAGTCAGCCTCCCCGTTGTGTTGGGCTGTTTGCCTTGGGATCAGCCTCTACTGGGAGGGAAGCCCAGGCCGCCCCGGAGGACCGTGTGTAGGTAGGTATTCCGGGTGGAGGCCCAGAGAAGGTTCCAGCCAACAGCCAGATGTGTGAGAAAGCCTTTGAGACGATGCCGGCTGCCACCACCAAGTGTTTGCAGCTGCATACCGCTCCCTGGACAAGGACCCCCTAGCTGAGCCCAGTTTCCCTGACAAACAATGAGAAATAAGAAGAAGAGATTGCTGTGATTTTAAATGGTTAAGGTTTTGAGGTGGTCTGTTTCCATAGGTAAGGAGGATGCTACTCCTAAAAATGGGGGACGGGGTAAAAATAAAGTTATTATTATCATTTAAAAGGCAAAATAAACTTGGACTCAATCAGACTTACATTCTATCACAAAGATAAAAATTGATTTCAAAGAAAATGTGAACTAATAGCAAAACCCATAGATAAGAGACTGTATAAGGGCAGGGGGCTGCAGGGTCGTCAGCAATATTTTCTAAAGTTAAAATGCTAGGTTATGTAGACTCAAGCCCCACCGTGCACGCATCTCTGTATTTGCTAAAAAATTAGGCAAGGTGACCTTATTCATCTTTTCCACCTCTAACTCCTGTCATTCTGTCTTTATCGTGTGGGTGTTCGGTTTGCTGAAAAAGCCAGATTTCAGAACAGCTTTCTTTCGGAAATGATGTTTTTAACGTTAAGGGAAAAAAGATTGCCACATTGTAGAAATGGCAGTTATAAAATTAGATACAAAATCAATTGAAAATTCATCACAATTGTACTGCAAAAGACACACGGAGGACTGAATTATAAAGTAAAAAGAATAAAGTGGGCTTTTGACTAAATGAGTTAAGCCAGGCTCCTTTCAGGATGATCATGTGTTGGAAATGGCTAAAGAGATTGCAAAATAGGTGAAGAAAACACTGCGTGTACAGTGCTAGATTGGGCCAGCATAAAATAAGAATTGTAGAAAGTCGATCTTGAGGTATAAGGCAGGGGTCAGAGGGCTGGGTTAATTCCTAGCTCTAACATAAAGAACACGCAAAACCGTGATTAGAAAACGCACAGAAATGGAAACCAGGATGTGTTGAAACCGTTTTCATACTGGTGGAAAGATGCTAAGGTAGAAAACCAAGGGATTTGGACCCGTCTGTGTAAGATGAAAAGTACATTCTTTCTCTCCCCTCATCCCACCACCGCTGTCCTCAGACATACGTCAACACCATACTTTTTTTTTTTTTTTTGCAGTACGCGGGCCTCCTACCGCCGTGGCCTCTCCCGTTGCAGACGGAGCACAGGCTCCGGACGCGCAGGCTCAGCGGCCATGGCTCACGGGCCTAGCCGCTCCGTGGCATGTGGGATCCTTCCGGACCGGGGCACGAGCCCACGTCCCCTGCACCGGCAGCCGGCTTCTCAACCACTGCGCCATCAGGGAAGCCCAACACCGTACCTTTTTAAAGAGCAAAGAGACTTCACGTCTCCCGCTTACATCTGCACGGATGGAACAATAATTCATCCGTTTCCAAACAAGCCACCAGCATGCTCTAAGCAATGGCTGGAGACCTTCACTGGATTGAAGTTCTAATAAGGCCAAGGCTTCACTGAAGTTCCTGTTAACAAGCACTTTTTGCTCACTTAGCATCTACCTAGCACCATGTTAAGTCCTTTGGAAGGATGCAGAGGTCTAAAGCCTATGAGCATCTAGCTATTTCCTAATCGAGGAGACAGTTAAATTCATAAAGAAGCATGAGTCCTGGAAAATCCAGGCAGTGTTACTGGGAAGGATGGAATAAGTGGAGTTTGAAGTATGGGTGAGGATAGACCCGGAGAGGTAGTCATTCCTGACCAGAGACTTGCTCTACACCTGGTACATAGTAGCTGCTCATGAAATATTTACTGAAATAAATGCATAAGCAAAGGCAAAACTGTGCTGGGCAGTACCCTAGCCCAACTAGAGATGCAAGGCCAAGGGTGCAGGTCAGGGCAGAATCCGCTAAAGGAGGCCCGGGAAGGAAGGGATACATTCCTTTTCTGTGACAGGAAAATGGAAATCGATAAAGCTTCCTGCTTCTCAAGAGAGGTCACGCTGACAGCAGAATGTGAGATGGGACAGAAGCGAAACGCAAGTGAGGTGGCACCCATTTCACCTCTGCCCGGCTTGGAGGGCGCGTGTGCCCGCTGCTTTCAGCTGAAGCGCGGTGCTTCTGCGGGCGTGGGGAATCCCTGCGTAATGATTAGTGAGATCACTGATCCAGGCGGCTTTAGGATCTGCGTGTCCTCCAAGGGGCATGGACCCTAAACGATAAGATGTTAGCCCCAGGTGTTTTCTAGGAGCTTGGAGTTAGGGGCACCCAGTTCAAGCTGAGCTGGTTACGACTGGATAGGACCACCGACCCTCCGATCGGGCCGGCATGAGTGTCTGCTGGGGTGGCCCTTTGACATCTGAGGGCAGGAAAGCCCCCTGCAGATCACGCTAAGCACCTGCGTTTTTGATCCTGGAGAGGCCTGTAGCTTAGTTAACGCCTGAGGCAGAACGATGATTACTGCACCTTTTTCCAATCACCTTTCCCCAGTGCTCCCCACGCCCGGGCGGTCCTGCTTCTTTATTCGTTACCCCGTAAATGCCCCAGCCCCTTGCCTTGGGGAGGCGACCCTGAGACTTGTTCTCCTGTCTCCTTCCCCCGGCGACCTTGTGAATAAACCCTCTCTCTGTTGCAAACCTCAGCATCTCAGCGTTTTCACATCAGACAAACCGGGTTCAGTAACAGAAGCCCAGCGGGCCCTGGCTTTGTGGTGATTCCAGGTACGTGGACGGGGGGCTGAGAGGTGGGCAAGTCAGTTTGAACCAAAATGTCCAGAAAAAAAGCTTACTAGAAAGTATGTGAAATAAAGCCTTAGAACTCAGAGGATGGACCACACTGAAGTTTACCCTCTGTGCGTCATGATGTTTACCAAGAGCCAGGTTTACTTGTCAGAAGAGAAAAGTAAGCCTACACCTAGCTTTAGCCAAGCCACGAGGAGCAGACTATACTTAAACAAACTTTAGCAGAGAAATTCCAACACTGAAAGTTTTGCATCTCTGCTGATGCCCTAAATGTCTGGTATTGGGCATTAGAACTGATAGCTGTCATTTCACCGGAAAAGCAGCAAAGTTCTCTGGGCTCCGGAGACAGGCTGCTTGGGTTTGAATATCCCACTTACTAGTTCTGTGACTTTAGGCAAGTTACTTAACCTCTCTGTGCCCCCCTTTCCTCATCTGACAATGGGGACCGTTCTATATGAGGTTATAATGAGGGTTAAACATAATTAATTACATGTGGGGTACTTGGATTAGTACTTGGCTCGTGGGTAGTGATCAATAATTATCAGCTACTATTATGACCGTATTAACCTTGTCTTTTTGCCTCTTTTTGCCTAAAGAAGAAACAAATTATTGTTATCCATTTTTCTTTTTTATATTTAGTTTTTGAAAATTTAATAAATTTTATCAACTGTTGTTATACATGTAAAATGTGTTCAGCTCTAGCATTCAATGTCTTTCTATATGCCAATGAAATGAATCATTTTTCTATGGTAGAATGTCAGAGAGAGGCAACTTGGTGGCTTTTCCTAAGTAACACGATTAATTACTTGGTGGCATTCAGAAAGCATTCCCTTCTCAAATCCTTCTGTTAAGGAGAACCATATTTTAATTTTTCCGGAACAAAGTTTAAAAAAATACACTTACAAAATAGAATCATAAATAAAAGAGTTGAACAAAATAGACTCATAAATAAGTTGGCTGCATTTTTCTGTCCGAGAAGACCTAAACAATCATTTTCCTTTCCATTGGAAAGGATGTCTAAAAGGAACCAGACCACACAATGACACCGAGACGTCTGTACCTGCAGTAAAATGAATCATAGTGGAAAAGGATGATGTCTGCCAGGAGGCTTTGGATATTGTTTTCCTTATCCTGTTATTTTCTGTGTAAAAGCCACTCGTGTCTTGGAGTGGACCTTGTCGCCTGAAAAGCGCTTCATCTAGCTGCATTTCCAAAGATTTAAGTGGAAATTGTTGCTTTTGGGAAACAGCCATAAGGACTCAGGCCTGCATTTAAAAGCCTCGATGCATTTGTCTCCTAATACCAGTAAGTCCTCCCGTATGTGGCAGGTTCTGCGCCCCACCCAGAAGCTAATACGAATCTAATAATCACAGAAACGATCCCATCTTCAGAGCGCTACGCACACAGGACTGCGTACATTGTGTAGTCACGTGCGGGAGTGCTCACTCGTAACTCTCAGCAGCAACCTTGCAACGTTTGTCTGATTTTTCTAACTTTACAGATGAGAAAAACGAGGCTACAAAAGTTGTCTCCTGTTCAAGGTCGCACAGCCACCAGGGGAAGGGATAGGAAGAGTCATTTCCACTCAGCTTCCTTGTTCCCACTCTCCGATTACCCCCACCATCCTCAGGAGATATTGTTCCAGCCCTTTCATTCAAAATAATAGAAAACAATAAAAAATGGAGCCGCTGCTTTCAGGGATTCCTACCTGAGCTTGGGCAACGTAAAATAAGAGTCACAAGACATATCCTGTCAGTATGTTTGTTGCTCTCTGGACATCAATCACTGTCGTGGGAACTGGTCTTAGGCATTTCTGGTTATGTAAATTCACAGGAAATTCAGTGTTTGGGGGCTTTGGTGTCTCATTTTCTTGCCTTTAATATAGCATCCCCAGTGTTTTGATAACACTGTATTCTATGTATGTTATTAATACACAATGAAATGACTTTTCCTGTAAAAGATTCTTTAGAACGTTAGGTGAAAAGTAAAACTGACTCTGTTCACAAGAGTGTTAAGCTAAAAACGAATTCCCGGGTTAAAAAAATTAGTGATCTCAAATATTACCCTTTGAGACTTCTTTCTAAGGAACCGCATTGAACGTATAAGTTATTCATTTTAGATTAGTAGGTGTGTTACTAACAGCAAACTTTTCTTTCCCAGGTGCATCATTTATTGACTGACATTGAAACTCTAAAAATATGCTGTCTCTTGGCTATGGGAAAAAAAATAAAACAAAAATTGTGCATAACCACACTGCTGTGTGTCTCTCAGCAGAGCAATGCTGAAAAACTCATATGCAAACAAAATTGGCCATTTCTTTGCTATCTCACGACAGCTGCTTTAAAAAATTCTAGGAATGTAGAGAGCAAAGGAAGAACAAGAGAAATTTCTAATTCTGTTTGGGTAACTTGATTTTTTTTGCTTTGCTAGTATTACATGGCACTTTATACGACTAACTGCAGAAATCACAGTCTTTTCTAGCACATACTGATATTTAGAAAAATTAGCCATATATTGGCTATAAAATTAACCATAAGTATGTCTCAACACATTTAAAGTATTGAAATATTACAGACTATGTTTTCTTATCATAAGGCAATTATGTTAGAAATGGAAAACAACCATCAAACTAGGACATATCCGTATGCTTAGAAATTCAAGAAATAATCATGAAAATAATGTATGGTTCAAAGGAGAAATCACAATAGATTAAATAATATTTCAAATTGAACAATGAAAATATAAGATTTCATAGCTTGTGAAATCCTGGTAAATCATTACCTAGAGGATATTTTATTTAAAATACATTTATTAGAAAAGAAATGATGAAAATAGGTGAAGTAAGCAACCATCTCAAGACGTTATCGAAAGAAAAGCAAATTAAGCCAAGGAAAGTAAAAAGAGGGGAAAAAAGATAAGAGCGGAAATTCATGAAATATAAACTAATCATACAATGGAGGGAATCAAGAGAGACAAAAGTTGGTCCTGTTAAAAGATAATAAAATTTATATAACCAAAACTGACACACACAAAAAAACAAAACCCGAAAAACCAAAACCCTACAACTATTAAAGAAATAGTAATAAAAAATTTTTTTACCTTAAAGAAAACTTCAAGCCCAAATGGCTCTAACAAAAATATTATGAACTATTAATGAAATTGGGAAGCTATGTGTAAGACCTCTTTGTAGAAATTCATACACACTTAAGTGAAATTTTAAGACTGAAATACATGGAGATATATATTATGTGCATCGATCAGGGAACTTAATATTGTAAAGATGTCAGCTCTTCCGACATTGATTTATAAATTCAGTGCAATCTTCATCCAAATCCCAACACAGATCTCTGTGGAACAAGAGAAAGTGAATTTGAATTCATACAAAATGCAGAGGTCAAGGGTAACACAAAGATTCTGCAGAACAAAGTGGGAGAACAGGTCCTAACGGCTCCTAACTCCTATTATAAAGGTATGGTCAGAGGCAGATTTACTATAACTGATAACTGATATTTACTGATAACTGGTCAGTGATGTGACCTGAAGGTGTGAGACCGGGGGCTACATCACAGCATGGTTTGTCTCGTGATACCTGGTGGGTGGAGGAGGAGAAATCAGATGGGAAACGTTGTGCCTGAAGCTACTCTGTGGGAAAGTTTCCCAATGACACACGTGTAAAACATGAAGAAGAGAATTCAGTTCTCATTGATGATTAAATCGAAACGGAAGTTCTTTTGTTTCAGGCATATACCTGACAATGCAGGGTATAATCGTAAGTTCACTATACATTTTTTATGGGGACCACGCAAAGCAGAAATGACCAAAGTTCCTCCATTTGTAAGGCACAAACTTGTGGCAGTATACAAATGGTGAGTATATCTGTAACCCAAATGTAAAAATTTTGGTGGATGTTTTTGAAATTTGACAAAAATATTTACTTTTTAAGTAACAATGAGTTGAAAATTTCCTAAATTCATGAAAATAAAAAATAAATTTTGGGGCTTCCCTGGTGGCACAGTGGTTGGGAGTCCGCCTGCCGATGCAGGGGACACGGGTTCGTGCCCCGGTCCGGGAAGATCCCACATGCCGCGGAGCGGCTGGGCCCGTGAGCCATGGCCGCTGAGCCTGCGCGTCCGGAGCCTGTGCTCCGCGACGGGAGAGGACACAACAGTGAGAGGCCTGCGCACTGCAAAAAAAAAAAAAAGAATATGGAGCCAAAAATATAGAGAAAAACCTCTTAAGTGGTTTTGGATTTCATGATGTTTATGGTATTTGCCAGCTATTAAAAGTTTATAATTTGTTGTGGTTTATTTGCTCATTTACTTCCGTACCTAATTTTAGATTTTCTTCTAGTAGAAGAGCAGAAAACTGTATAAGCTTCAGGCTCCTCAATGCTTAGACACGCCCTCCCCACCCCAGTTCTAGCAATTCAGAACTAAGTAACTATAGCAATTTAAAAAGTGTGGAATTGGCATAAGGATAGATAAAAGAGGAATGGAATATAATAAAGAGCCTGGAAACAGACCCATACACATATGATCACATGATTTATGATAAAAGTGGCACTTCAGAGCACTTGGAAATGATAACATTTTCAATAAGTGGTGTTGGAACAATTGGGTTTATATGGGAAAAATATTGGACCCTCTACCTTATATTATTCACAAAAAATTGTAGATATATGATAGATCTATCTATCTATAGATATATGATATGTAGCTATATATGATAAATATGAAAATCAAAACAAAATAGCTTTCACAAAATAATATAGAACAATATCTTCATGACTTTAGAGAATAATTTCTTAAAGAAAATACAAAAAGCACTATCCTTAAAAGTATATAGATAGATAGATAGATAGATAGATAGATAGGTTGTCTTTTCATTTTGTTTATGGTTTCCTTTGCTGTGCAAAAGCTTGTAAGTTTGATTAGGTCCCATGGTTTTTGCTTTTATTTCTATTGCCTTGGGAGACTGACCTAAGAAAACATTGGTACGATTTATATCAGAGAATGTTTTACCTATGTTCTCTTCTAGGACTTTTATGGTATCATATCTTATGTTTAAGTCTTTAAGCCATTCGGAGTTTGTTTTTGTGTATGGTGTTAGGGAGTGTTCTAATTTCATTGACTTACATGCAGCTGTCCAGCTTTTCCAGCACCACTTGCTGAAGACACTGTCTTTTGTCCAGTGTATATTCTTGCCTCCTTTGTCAAAGATTAATTGACCATAGGTGGGTGGGTTTATTTCTGGGTTCTCTATTCTGTTCCATTGATCCATATGTCTGTTTTTGTTCCAGTACTACACTGTTTTAATGACTGTAGTCTGAGAGGGTTATGCTTTCAGTTTTGTTCTTTTTCCTCAAGATTGCTTTGGCAATTCTGGGTATTTTATGGCTCCATATAAATTTTAGGATTATTTGTTCTAGTTCTGTGAAAAATGTCATGGGTAATTTGATAGGGATTGCATTAACTCTGTAGATTGCTTTTGGTAGTATGGCCATTTTAACAGTATTAATTCTTCCAATCCAAGAGCATGGGATATCTTTCCACTTCTTTAAATTATCTTCAATTCCCTTTATCGATGTTTTATAGTTCTCAGTGTATAAGTCTTTCACCTCATTGGTCAAGTTTATTCCTAAATATTTTATATTTTTAGATGTGATTTTAAAAGGCATTTTTTTCTTACTTTCTCTTGCTGATATTTTATTGTTAGTGTAATGAAATGCAACAGATTTCCATATGTTAATCTTGTATCCTGCTACCTTGCTGAATTTGTTTATCAGTTCTTGTAACTTTTGTGTGGAGTCTTTGGGGTTTTCTATTTATAATATCATGTTATCTGCATATAATGACAATTTTATCTATCCCCTTCTAAGTGATGGGCATGGATATGTTCCTATAAAACCTTACAAAACAAGAGCTGGGCATAGAATGGCCATGATCAAAAGGTCTACGAACAATGAACACTGGAGAGGGTGGGGAGAAAATGGAACCCTCCTACACTGTTGGTGGGAATGTAAATTGGTGCAGCCACTGTGGAAAACAGTATGGAGGTTCCTCAAAAAACTAAAAATAGAGCTACCATATGATCCAGCAATCCCACTCTTGTGCATATATCTGGTGAAAACCTTAATTCAAGACGATACATGCACCCCTAGGCAGCACTGCTTACAATAGCCAAGACATGGAAACAACCTAAATGTCCATTGACAGATGAATGGATAAAGAAGACGTGGTGCATATATACAACGGAATACTACTCAGCCATAAAAAAGAATGAAATAATGCCATTTGCAGCAAACGTGGATGGACCTAGAGATTATCATACTAAGTGAGGTAAGACAGAGAAAGACAAATATCACAGTAGATCACTTATATGTGGAATCTAAAAAAAAATGATACAAATGAAGTTATTTACAAAACAGAAACAGACCCACAGACATAGAAAACAAACTTATGGTTACAAAAGAGGAAAGGGGGAGGAGGGGTAAATTAAGAGTTTGGGATTAGCAGATACAAATCACTATACATAAAATAGATAAAAAACAAGGTCCTACTGTATAGCACAGGGAACTATAATCAATATCTTATAATAAACCATAATGGAAAAGAATATGAAAAAGTATATATATGTATATATAATACTGAATCACTTTGCTGTACACTAGAAACTAACACATTACAGATCAAATATAGTTCAATAAAAAAATAAAAAATTAAAAAAAATATATATAGACAAATTTAACCTTGAAGGGGAGCAGAATATGTCACTCAGTTATGCCTCTTTCACGTTAGGATTATTTTAAGCTGGTTATTTTTTAAGAAACTGCAGACACAGGAGAAGCTCTGACAGCTAAGTAAAAGTTACCCTTTTGTAAGAGGCATTCACATTGGTAAGGGAAATCTCCCTTTGTAAGGGTGTCTCTCTCTCTGTACCAGGAAGAGAAGGTTGGCTCTAGAAACTTTTATCAAGAGAGAAGGCAAGGACTGAAACCCCCATAACAACCTCACTCTTGTTTACAGCATTTTCCCTGGTCACCTCCCATAACTGCCCCCCATTGCACATCTTCTTTGGTCTTTAGCTAGTGGTGCTATTTAATTGAGGGCTTGGGCCATTTCAGAGTGACTTGGTTCTCCTGAGTATCTTCCATGTGTACAGGAGGTATACAGTCGTCCCCCTTATCCTCAGAGGGGTACGTTCCTAGATCCCCAGTGGATGTCTGAAACCACAGACAGTACTGAACCCCATATATACTATGCTTTTTCCTATACATACTTACCTGATTAAGTTCTCATTAGTTATCCATTTTATACATATTAGTGTATGTATGTCAATCCCAATCTCAGCTAGCATTCTGATTCTGCCTAGATACATAATAAAACGGAATAAGAGACAATTCACTAGTGGAATTTGCCAAAATGTATTGATACATTTATTCCAAAAGTATTTATCGAGTGACTTCTCTGTACCCCGCACTGCTCTAAGTGTGCAGTTTATGGCAACAGACCAAGCAGTCAAAAATCCATGCTCTCTTGGCGTCTGCATTCTCCTTTGGAAGACAGGTAAGAAAGAAATAGTTAAAATCTTGTCAGGCAGTGATAAGTGCTGTGAAGACAACTAAAGCAGATGGAAGGGCAGAGAGAGGGTGAGGATACAAACCCAGGCAGGGTGCAATGCCGAATGTGGGTCCTCTTGTGAGGGGGATAGGGCAATTCCTCAGAAAGCAGATGTATTTTGCATGCTGGGAGTGTCTCCAGGAGTAGAGAAGTCTGGGGAGAAGTGGAATATTTCCTGCCATATCAGTAAACCAAGGACGTCATGGTCATCAGCGATTGCAGCCCTCCGACGTGAATGTGTGAGGGCTAAAGAAACTCAGGAAAGAAAGAATACCTGCCATCTAGCAGCCATCAGACTGCAGCCACTCCCAACGGTGAGCCCTGAGGAAACTCAGGATGTGAAAACACAGGATACTGGCCCCAGGTAGCTGAGGTGCATATCAAGGGAATAATTTCAGTGGGCCCAGACTCTTGCATCTTCCCATACACAGAAAACCCCTAAATTCCTTAACTTGAGAGGTCTGGTTTTCTTTAATTAACAGTGATCTTTTCATGCTCTGACTACCTTACCTCCTTGGGGCAGCTCTCTCAGGGTTACTTGAGATGCTGCCTCCCAGGCTTGAAGTCCTAGGAATTCCCGCCCAACAAAACATTACTCTCAACTTAAGTTTGTGAACAATTTTTTAGTCGACACCGGGTATTCTTCAGGAATGGGAAAGCTACAAACTCTGTGTATGGGGAAAATTTCTATGAGATTCTCAGACAAACTTCAAGAAATAAGCTAGTACCTCATCCACCTTTTTCAATTCAGGCTTTCTGTGAACTAGTTTCAATAAGAGGTTGTGGGTCTCTTTGCTATATTCACACAACATTATGAGATTTTTATTTTCTAAGGAAAGAAGTTGGGAAGAAATAAATAACTCAGGGGTCAGCTAAAAACGTCTTTTATTCTCTTACTATTGAAATTCTTTCTAAATCGTGCAATTATTTTTTTAAACTGCTGCCTGTTAAAGAATTATTAAATCCAGATGATTAAATGATGTGTGGTTGTTTGATACCCTCGTGTGCTGTGACACTGTTTTCAACAGCAGCTGACCGTCTTTAGGTTTGGATGCAGTGGAGAAGTAAAGTAGATGTGTACAGCCTGGGACCACCTCCGGCGAGTGTCAACATGATCTCTGTGATAGGGCGCCCCCTCTCCCTAAAACTGGATCATAGCAAATATAAACAAATAAATGCATAGAATAAAAGCACTTTCAAAACCTGAAAGATTTGAGCAAAGGTTATTTACAGCCCGCGAGGTTAGCCCTTGTTGTAGGACTTGGAGGTGAAGCACCTATGAGTCTGAAAACTTCTTAGGTCTCATTTGCTTTTTTAGCAAGCATCAGATGGATATCCCTACGTCTTTCTTGGAGACTTTTTCACAGCTTAACTAGAAGTCTAAACTAAACGAAATTCCAGTAGAAAAAAATGGACCCATATCTACTTTTCTAGTACTTAATGAATAACACTTATTTTAGACAACTATTTTAAAAATAAACAGTGCCTGAATACATTCTTGAGTTTAAGCTGACACTTCTCTTTTTTTCTTAACTGTTTGTCAAAAGTCACCATCACTAGTTTGTCGTTCTCTTTAGCTGCTGTGTTCATAAGAGATACAGGAATGACAGTAGTTCTAAATGAAGTGGTTACTATTTTCAGGGAATAGTATCTGTTGTGTGATTTTTGAAAGACATCAAGAGTTTCCTTAGTTACAGACAGACTTCTGAACATTTATTGGAGTCCGACTAGCGCTGGACTGATCAAAACTACAAGAGGGAACCAAAAAGAGCTCTCCTGAAACAGATTATGAGAAGCAACCTGTAGAGTGCAAAATCTGCCCCCCAAAGTGTCTCTTTAGCGTGAGGAGTAATTTAGGCTGATTATCTTTAAGAACCAGAAGACTCAGGAAGTTGTGGTTTTGGTTTTTTATAATCTACACCTTAATTGCCTCAAAGAATTTAGATAAAGGCTCTGTTCCCAGAATAGAGCTGTCATCAGAAATGTCTCCAAGGAATAAGGGCCAGGCGTTGGGAGAAAGACTCAGTAGACCTGAAGACCAGAGTCCACTCTGTCCCTTGTCTCTTCTGGCCCAGGAAATACCCGCTTCCTCATCCCCGTGTGAACTGCCCTTCTCCCCTCTGAGTCCCAAACTAGCACCCGCAACATCCTCCTTTGTCTTTAGCTGAAGATGGTGTTTAACGGGAGGGTTTTGCCCATTTGGGGGGATTACTCAGTTTTCCTGGGACTCTCCCGTGTATACCTGCTATCAAACTCTTGTTTGATTTTCTCCTGTTCATCTGTCTCATGTCAATTTAATCCTTAGACCAGAGAGAAGAACCCAGAAGGGCAGAGGGTAAGTCTTCATCCCCAACAGTTGGCACAGCTGGCAGAATTCAACTTTACTGGCTGAACAGTACTCACCCCGAAGCTGCTGCGGCTCAGAGATCCTGGGACAACTGACAAAAGCCTCCATTCTCTTCTCTTTTCTAAATTTAGATTTAGCAGGAGAAAGTATTTTTGGAGCTGGTTCCTTGGTCTTAGCAACTCTGGTAAATTTGGTGGACTTAGTGATCCCTTTACTCCCAGAGATGGTCACTGTTTTTCTTTGTCTCTGTCTGTTGTGTCATCTGTCTTGTCTTATGTCCCGAGAGCTTGACTCTGTGACCAGGGAGAATATTCTCTGTGGCCTCTGCCATCAGAAAGGTGTGTGTTCCAGCGGGCACTTGGCAGTCAGTCAAGTAGGCTGGGAGTCTAAGCAGCTGTAGCCAGTCGGTCTGAAACACAGGTAACAACCTGAGCTGTGCCGGCGCTCGGTGTAGTTTGTCATAAGCGGTCCCATAAAGGGCCTTTGTCATCTCAACCTTCCTTGCATTGTTAGTGCTGGCACTACACCATCCTTAACGCCTGGGCAACAAGGGTCTTTGCTTTCTTAGGCTATTTGGGGAAGTTACCTTTCTGGATCTTGTGAGGGCTGCATCCCTTGCACTGTCTTGTGAAATACCTCTTGCATCCTTGGTTAAGCCATAAAAAAATATTATTGGTTTGATTCACTATTACCATCCTCACCAACGGCCAGACAATGGGTCCTTTGAATTGGAAAAACTTCTAAATTGGTAAATTTTTAGAGAACTCTCAGGCTAAACAGCTGTTTTATTGGTACTTATGGAAAGACTAAATTAAAAGGTGGATACAAAGAAATATAACAGTTAGTCTGAAGAACTTGCTTAATTTAAAGAATGGTTTGGGGAACGTTATCAAGTTTGCTTCCCCTCATGGGTCTTACAGATGCTAATAAAGGTTAACTAACAAGAGAATGGGAAGAAGCCAAGGGGAAAGTCAAGGGACTCTTCCCAACAGGTGGACATTTTTAAAGAAATTTAAAATTTATTAAGAAATACGGTAAAATAAGCAAGTATTGAAAGGTGAAACAAAGAGGAATCAGGAAAGGAAGAGCCACAGGACTCATCTCTACAGGTGGAAATATTTAGTTGGTTAATAAGACATGGGATGAATGAAATGGACATTGATGGGGTAAAAACAAAGGTTTTAATACAGTACTACCTAAGTTTGGGTGGGCCGAAAGGGCCCCAGTGGTCCCCCAACATGAAAGGGCCCCTAAAATGTCCACTCTATTTACCCCAGTTTGGAGAAATTTTAAAAGCCTGAAGGCAAAAATTGCAATGAGAAACATGGCCGGAATTTGCTTAAAGCAGCCGTGAGACCAATGAATCACGCTAAAGTTGACAGAAGGGTCCCTTGGCCCCACCCCTCCCTGGGGACCCAAGCCCTCTCTCACAGGAGGGGGTTAAATGGCTGAAGGGTAAAGAGGAGGAATTTTCAGGAGTGCTTGAGGCAGAAGCCCCATGAGCTGTGGTACCAAAACCCACTGGCAGGGTCCTGGCTTGGGCTGCAGTTAGATTGAGCACATGAAAAGTGCAAGGGTTGAGAGGATGACAGTGGTTGGAATGTTTGTGCGGGTGTTGTGTGAAAAGGTTAGGTCAGTGTTGCCTGAGTGTTTTATGGGCCTAAGGGGTTCTGTCTGTCTGGGAATGCTCCCCCTTCTCAGTATGGAAGACTGAGGCTTGTTGATAGGGTCCTGGTTAGAGGTAATGAAATTGAGGTGCAAGCTTGGAGGAAATCTGGTGTATTTGAACACGCTTTTTGTAAAGTGGTTGTGTCTCTTTTGCCTGACTGTACTGTAGGGATGGACATTGTGTGTCACTGGGAATGTTCCCCCTTCCTGAAATTGTCAAACAGGGTGCAGGAGTCTGCCCTTCAGGCAATGTTAACTGAACTTGTCAAGGGGAGCCAGTAGGGTTGCCTGAGCCCCCAGAATGTGGGACTGATAGTCAAGGCCTAATAGGGGAGATGGTGGAGGCTTTTTGCCCCCTGGGGGGAATTGGTCTATTGAATTGTGCTCTTGAACAAAGGGTCATTGTTGAATGCCTCATGCAGATTTTTTTTAGGTGTGATAACTGAACCCTGAAGTTCTAGAACGTAGAAATCTTTCAGTTTGCAATTTTAGTTGGAAATCTTCTCCCTGATACAAAGAAGCATATTAAAGGAAATGTAGTTGGATGGGCAAACAGACTTTTGCTATCACTTAGGCAGCAGCCCAGTTCTTTGGGGAATTAAAAGCAACTGTCTTTGTCTTGCAAATATCTACAAAATCAGAAGTGTAAACACAGCCCACTGTCTCCTGAGACAGCCCAGTTAACACAATTGAGAGAACCTGACAGCAGGCGGAAAAAATTGGAGGGAAAGATGCCTTTTAAAAAAGGACAAACTACTGGAAAATCTCCCTTGCCCAAAATCTAGCCTACAGCTTCCTTAAGATTATTTGTCAAGGACAAATACAAATCTTAAAAGTTTTTTTCTACAAAAGTAAAGAGCCTTGGCCATCTGAGCATATAAACTAAATTTATTCCAACCATTATTTATAAACTAGTGACTTTTATATAACATAGGTGTTATATTTATACCTGATTCATGACTAAGGTCTTAAAATGAAAGCTATGAAATCTCTAATTGCATCTGTATGTATGTCTGTGTACATTACGCATCGGGCCTTTTTCTACCTTCAGACGGAACTGACAAAAATGACTTTGTAAAGTAGCTCATTTTAATTGGCTTAAAAAGAGTGCTTATGAAATAAATATTTCGAAGTCTCAGAAGTATCATAGAAAGTAACCCAAATGTTTTTCAAGTCCATGTGGTCTAGGATTAATCTTTAATAAATAATAGCAAGTTTAAGGTTTTCAGTTTAATTAAAACAAAGTCTTTAATTATCAGCATTAAGTATAATACTTTTATTCTATCTAAGTTTACTAAAAGTCATGTTATCTGTTACAAAAATTCGCCAACAAAAGAAGAAGGAATAGCTGGAGATGATGGTTAACTTTGTCTAATGTCTCATGAAGTTTTCATAGGTTATATCAACAATTGTTAAGAGCAAGTGAAGTTAAATAGATATACGATAAGAGGGTTTTAGGTAAACTTATAAATGTTTATTATGTGTTATGGTTTATGTGTTCTTAAAAAAATAGCTGTCAAAATATTTTTGGTTACTAGAAACCTTAAAGTTTTGCTAAGATGAGTTAAATTATAAACTAAATTTATTGAATGTCTAGATGATTTCCAAATAAAACATAATGGTGAAAGATTAATTACTAAACATAGGTATATCTGCTTTTAGCTTCCTATTACAAAGTAAAGGTAAATTTGGGTTTATTAGTAAACATGTCTTGTGCTTTATTGAAAGATTATAGTATGAAGTAGTCTACGTCTCTAGAAATATAAAATGTATTTGTAAATTTGCCAAGCCATAAAATGCTAATGTAAAAGACAGTTCACAGTTGTTTACTTCTTAGTTAAGGTTTCTAGGGGTTCAGATTTATAATTAATATATGTGATTAAAGTAACTGAAAATTATATGAAAGACATCTCTGTACGTAAGAAAAGTAAGTTGTATTTTTGGGTAAGAAAGATATGAGAAATGGAGATACAATGTTGTTGAGGGAAATGAAAATGATCTTGCCTAAAATAAGGCTGGTTATTTCAAGAATGGGAAAAAAAGAAAAGGACAAGGGATAAACTAAAATGGAAATAGAATGTTGTAGAAGTTTCGTCAAAAAGAAACCTTGAGAAAAGTGTTTTATGCGTGCTTAAGCTGGTTAAGATCGAAAGGAATTTAAGTGAATGAATTTTAATATCAAAGTAAGTTGGAGCAAAATTAGAATTTGGTTTTCTCTCTGTTAAAAAGACAGAAGTCTGTTCTTGTAAAGAAATAGTAAAAGGTTTTTCTCTACCTTTAGCAGTCTGCCTAAAAACATCAGGGAGCGATTATGTTTGATCAAAATAATTTCCTATGTTGTTTTTATCAGGTCTGTGAATGCCTAAACTGAACCTTTTCAATATTGAAAGAGCTATGGCTTGTTACAACTATTCAACCTTCTGTATTTGCCTGTGAAGTCTTTGACGTTTTGGGTAAATTGTTTTTCAGTGACCTATGTTCTTATTTGACCAAGTGTTTTAAGACCTTTTTGGTATTTTTGACAAACTTCCCCCAAATCAAGTTTTAAATGAAGTCTTATTGACCTGGAACTAAGTTTGGGATTTTCCAGCCAGCCCCTAGAACACTTGAAAAGATATGTTTTCTTTCCTTATAAAAGAGCATTATTAATCGAATTAGGCTTATTTGGTGTATTAAATTACATGGTAAGCATTGCCAAATGAATAATGATAAACCTTCCTAGGCTATATTGTATGGGTAAATGTTTTTAATATAAATGCTCTGGAAATTATATAAAATTCATAAAATTCGAGTATGTCTTGGTATAATGGTATCAGTCATAATTCTAGTTATTATCTTATAATGCTGTGTGTCACAGAAATAACAAAATTTTCAGGTCAATTGTATTATAATGAATCAGATCTTTAACCAGGCCATTTTAAGTCTTTGTCATTTATAGACAGTTACTGTTTTAATCTCATGTTTTTGCAAAAATGTTTATCTTCAAGAAGATTCCCAGAAAAGACTTTTTGATAAATATAGGTTTCTGATAACTTTCAAATTATACCACTGAACTGGGTAAGAAATTACAGAACTCTAATGAAAAAACTGTTGGCTTCATAAACTGCTAACAAAAGATGAAGATCAGAAATTCCCTGGCAGTCCAGTAGTTAATGCTCTGCACTTTCACCGCTGAGGGCTTGGGTTCCATCCCTGGTCAGGGAACCAAGATCCCACAAGCCACGTGGTCCAGCCAAGAAAACAAAATCAAGATCAACAAGAATTAATTATTGTACATGGGACTGAATGATTTGATGAATATGATATTAATTTTTATGACTTTTGGCTGAAATATTACTTTTTAATCCTTATTTTCCAGATATAAGGAAATCCTTCCTCTTAGACTAACAATGACCTACAGCAATTTGGTAAATTATACCTTTGTAAGCAGAACTGAAACATTTATCTTTTTCTCCCTACCTCCAGAATTTGGGAACTCTTAGTATGTATTATTATTTTCATGGCAATATAGCTATTTACATAAGTTCACTAAGAATTTGTTCTTGTAACAGGACACAGTTGCAAACATTGGTTACATTACCAAGGCTTTGATTGGAATGTCATATTTGAGGATGTACATAGACTCAGATATGACCAGACAGCTTTAAGGAAATAAGATTGACCTTATGGAGCAATATTGCCCCTTGGAAAAACAGGCAGGTACATTGATTACAGGGTTCCCAGCAGCCCTACCAGGTGAGTAAGGAAGGTCACTTCCTGGTAGGTGCAGAAACCTCAGGATATTTGGGAGGATCTCAAGAAGAGAGGATTTCACCTAAATCTATAGTTATTATAGGAAGTCTGATGGTAAGTCTTTGCTTTGGCTTCCTGGCCTCAAGAGACATTTAAAATTCAATCTGGAGATTCCTTATGAACAGTTCCAGCAAAGCAGATTTTAAAAAGCCTTTAAGGTCAATCACTATTCTTGCTGGCCTTATGCAAAAAATCAGGCCAATTTTACTGAAACTACACTTATTTGGCAAACAAATTAGCCTTAATTTGGCTATCTTTGGTAAAAATAAGTGTACTTTTAGAGGGAAAAATTGTGTTTCAGTGGAAACTATAATACACAATCATAGATACTAGATTTTAGTTCTGTTAATTTTCTTTGAGGTTTTGCTTTTCCACCTGTAAACTGGACTGAACCCTGAATTTTTCTATTTTCCTAAAATATTTAGCTATAGCTCTCCAAACTAACGTTTCCAACTTTTCTCCCACTTTCGATTTGGAATCGTTGAAAACTAAAGCTTCCTTCCCCTGAAGCCCTCAAAACTGGAGCTGAACAACTTGATACAAACTTAAGAGGGATCACCACAATAGCCCATGTTAGACAGTCTTCGTGCCTATTGCTGTGTAAGCCACTCAGAAAGCTTACCTCCACACTGATGACATCGTCAGAGACATTAAAACTACAAACCAAGAAAATCTGTCAGATTGTCACTTTCTGTCCTCACTCCATCTCAAGATGCTTCAAGGCTGACGAAACGTTCTCAACTGGCAGCTCTCAGGACTCAGCCACTGCGTTATAATTTGCTCCGATCAATAACTGTTGTTTTTCTTTCATCTTCATAGAAATGGCTCATATTAAAACTTAATTGCTTGCACTTCATAGGCCAAACTTTGGAAGACCACCTGCCTCACAGCCTCCTGAAATGAACTTAACAGGGCTGACTCATTGTCAGGACTATGAGACTGGTTTAATGAGCTGGAACAATCTACCAACTCAGCTTCTGGACTGTGAGACTTCTTGGAGAAGTTTCAAAGGCAGGACCGTGGAGGAGCAGAATCTGGCAGCCCAAAATGTGTCTTTTGGGCATGAGGATTAATTTAGGCTGATTATTTTTAAGAAACGGAAGACTCAGTAAATCTCTCTTTACCTACCCCTTAGCTACAGGAAGAATTTGGATTAAGGAATAGTGCTATCACCTGGGATGGAGGTGCTATCACCTGGGATGGAGGTACCATCACCTGGGATGGAGATGCTATCACCTGGGATGGAGGTGCCATCACCTGGGATGGAGGTACCATCACCTGGGATGGAGATGCTATCACCTGGGATGGAGGTGCCATCACCTGGGATGGAGATGCCATCAAAGAATAGGGTGTGTGTGGGGGACCAGAGGGGCTTAGCGATCAGAGGCCACTCTGTGTCCCAGGGTCTCTGCTGTCCCAGCAAACATGTGCTTTTCCATCTCCATGTGAATTGCCTCTGAAATTCCAAACCCCTCCCCGCAACATCCTCTTTTGTCTTTAGCTGAAGATGGTATTTAAGGGGAGGGTTTCAGACTTTTTAGCCAGTTGCTCAGTCTTCCTGAGTCTCTCCCATGTACACATATGTTAATCTGTCTCATGTAAATTAATCCTCAGACCAGCCAGACCTAGAGTTAGAGGAAAATATTTTCTCCCCAACAACTCCACAAGGCAGCTGTTGACAGTTGTACAGGTTGTGCACTGTACATCTTCAGGGCACTATTAAGCTTGTATGTGGCTGCTATGGCTTGATGAGAAAACACCATAATCCTGTGCCCAGAAGGAAGGCCTTTGAGGTAGAAAGGAACCAAGTATCTGTAGTTCTCAGCCTGAGAACAGAGGCACTTTTGCAGCACTGGCAATGCCCCCCTGGGGTATAGAAGATTGGAAACTGTGTATCCTCAGGGAACAGGATCTGCTTATGCAAAGCAGTTCCATTAGTGCACAGCTGAGCAGGTGATTCTTGCATAAACCACTACAGTCTCTGGATAATTTGTCCACTTTTCCAATGTCCCAAGAGACTGGGAAGAGAGTCGGTTAATTTGTAACCAAGAACCTGAAAATGTATCAGCATGAAATTGGAGATTCTACTGTGAATTGAAGTCTTGCGTTCTGCTCACACCTTCGAATTACAACTATCCAAGTAAGGCATTTGAGGACAACAGAGAACAAATCCATTTGAAAGGGAATAGATGCTTTCTTTGGACACAGCATTGAGCATATCGTGACATTTGGACAATGAATCTGAGTGTAAGCTTTCTTATAGCCAAGAAATGTGCTAGGGTTCTGGAGTTTTCAGTTTCTGACAACAGAAAACATATAAATTTGTCTCTCGTAAAAAAGAAAATTCCTAAATGGAAATGGCAACAAGAATCTGTCATGTGTATAGCAGCATCGTAGGCCTTAAATGGGTCTAAAAATCTTCTCATTCTGCCTATGTGAAAACTAGTGCTTAGAGAAATGACTTGGGTAATGAATCACAATATTAGCACATCCTCTGGATTAGTTCTCTGTGGGGATTCTAAAGATGTTTGTATCAAGGAAAATATGCTGATTTCTTAACAAAGTAAGAAGAATTTTGGAGTTAGAAGGAACATTGTGAACTATTTAGTTGAATATCCTTGATTTCCCAGAGGGAGGAACTGAAACTCAGAGAAATTAAAAAAAAAATTAAAAAGCAGCACAAGTTAATAGAAGAGGGAGGAAGAGTAGTAGGATTGCGAATTTCCAGTTTAGCTTGATGCTGGGAGATTGAACTCTAAACACAAACCCTCTAAGCTACACAGTCAAACATGGGTGGAATGGCTTGTTTGTTTGTTTTAAATATGTATATAAGACATACGTATCTTACATACATACGAGATTGCTTGATATAACCATTAATGATTAAACACATAACCATCACATTTAAGTGAGCAATAAGAGATTTACTGTAAAAGTCTACAAATCTTTAAAAAGGCCATCAGACAGAGCAATAACATATAAAAGACTAGAGATCTAAGATCACCCTTCGTAGGAGGAGCAATTTAGAAATCCAGAATCAATTTCACTTATAATAAGACTGAGAGCAAATGACAGTCACCAATTCAAGTTTCCATTAGAATAAACAAATTTGATGTGTGGGGCTGCAGGCCTATAATATCAGTTTAAGTAAGATCAGGCAGAGGAAATAGAGAACAGAGACAGAGGGAGAAGCAAGAGTTGGGAATAAGATGGGAACCATAGAAACGGGATACATTTTTATGGATTCGTACAAAGGCCAACTGAGAAAATAAGAATCTCATCTTCCTTAGCTGGTGAGTACTTCCTGCTGTTAAAAAAAAAAAAAAAAAAAAAAAAGGTAACCTAGGGTAAGAACACTGAACTTTCATGATCTTGTTACATCATGAAAATGTATGAGCTATTGGCTAAAATAGTCTGATTTTTCTGGATCTTGCCTTACCCAGAAGCCTCTGATTTCTTTAAATTTTTAACAAAATTTGAGTTCTCTTAGAAAAGACATTTAAACACTAATTTTTGTGAACGTGGAGAAATTGGAAAATCCAGGAAGGATTAGAGTGAACTAAGCCTCCTTCCCCAAATCACAATTAACATCTTAGTCTCAGGCTAGCAACCAGCAGAGATGTAGTCAAACCTCCTCAGAGGGCCCTTTCCCCAGACTTACTTGATGACCTGACCTCTGCCTGGTCAACAGCTCCCTTCTCGTGTCCTCAGGCCACCAGGGGGCCCCTGGAAATGCAGAGCAGGGAAGGAGCAAAGTGAATGAAAGAGAAGGAAATATGTTTTACTGAGGGAGTTTATCTATACTATAAAGTTGTGGACTGACGTTCTTATTGATCATTGGATGCATCTTTGAACTAAGTCTAAATGCATTTCCTATGAGACCACTTACAAAGGCAATACTCATCTGGACAGGAAAGTAAATTAAAGAAAACTATTCTCAGTGCTTTAAAATAGTACAAAAGAACTGATCTTTGACAATAACTGAATTACAACTATTGATCTTCACACATTTGTATTTCTTTGTAAATGTGGGCCCAAGAAGGAAGGATGTTTAGTGTATGGTTTCAGGATGAAAATCAGTGATTTGAGTTTGGCCATTGTTCAAGCAAAAGCTTTGAGGACTTCTTATTGTGAAGCCATGACTGGAAAAGAGCCACATGGTGAAAAATTCAGTGCAGGTTAGACAAGCACATTCATTGTAAAGTCCAGTATGTTTTGCGTAAAGTCAGAATGAAGGTACAAGGTGAGACTAGTGCTAAATGAGATGAAACGTAAGTAAAACTGAAAATTATTTTTTAAAACAAATTACCAGTTGTTTCCTGCAACAGATGTCTGCGGGAGAAAAACATGGGAACAAACCCCTCTGTATCTACTGGTCAAAAATCAGATTTAGTGGCCCTAAGTCAGGTCTACCTAAAGAAACTGTAGACTTCTTTTTTTTAAATCTTTTTTTTAAATTGAAGTACAGTTGATATTATATTAGTTATATTAGTTTCAGGTGTGCAACAGAGTGATTCAATATTTTTATAGATTATATTCCATTTAAATTTATTATAAAATATTGGCTACATTCTGTGTTGTACAGTATGTCCTTGTAGCTTATTTATTTTATACATACTAGTTTGTACCTCTTAATCCCTACCCTTATCTTGCCCCACCCCCATCCCTCTCACCACTGGTAACCACTAGTTTGTTTTCTATGTCTGTGATTCTGTTTCTGTTTTGTTATACCCATTCATTTGTTTTATATTTTAGATTCCATTTATAAGTGATAACATACAGTATTTATCTATCTCTGTTTGACTTATTTCACTAAGCATAATACCCCCCGGGTCCGTCCACATTGTTGCAAATGGCAAAATTTTATTCTTTTTATGGCTGAGTAGTATTCCATTGTATATATGTACCACATCTTCTTTATCCATTCACCTGTCAGTGGATACTTGGGTTGCTTCTATGTCTTGGCTATTTTAAATAGTGCCTCTGTGAACATTGGGGTGCATGTATCTTTTTGAATTAGAGTTTTTGTTTTTTCAGATGTATATCCCAAAATGGAATTTCTGGGTCATATGGTAATTTTTAGTTTTCTGAGAGACCTCCATACTGTTTTCCACAGTGTCTGCACCAGTTTACATTCCCACCACCAGTGTAGAAGAGTTCCCTTTTCTCTCCATCCTTGCCAATTATGATTATTTGTGTTCTTTTTGATAATAGTCATTGTGACAGGTGTGAAGTGATATCTCACTGTTCTTTTGATTTGCATTTCCCTGTTGATTAGTGATGTTGAGCATATTTTCATGTGCCTGTTGGCCATCTGCATGTCCTCTTTGGAAAAATGTCTATAAAGTTCTGCCTGTTCTTTAAATTGGGTTGTTGGTTTTTTAGATGTTGAGTTGTATTAGCTATTTATTTGGGATATTAACCCCTTAACAATCATGTCATTTGTAAATATTTTCTCCCATTCAGTAGGTTGTCTTTCATTTTGTTGATGGTTTCCTTTGCTGTAAAAAAGCTTTTAAGTTTAATTAGGTCTCATTCGTTTATTTTTGCTTTTATTTCCTTTGCTTTAGGAGACAGATCCAAAAAAAATATTTCTATGATATATGTCAAACAGTGTCTTACCTGTGTTTCCTCTAGGAGTTTTATGGTTTCCAGTCTTACATTTAGTTCTTTAATCCATTTTGAGTTTATTTTTGTATATGGTGTTAGAGAATGTCCTAATTTCATTCTTTTACATGTAGCTGTCCAGTTTTCCCAGTGCCACTTATTGAAGAGACTATCTTTTTTTCTATTGTATATTCTTGCCTCCTTTGTCATAGATTAATTTACCATAAGTATGTGGATTTATTTCTGGGCCTTCTATCCTGTCCCATTGATCTATATTTCTGTTTTTGTGCCAGTACTCTATGTTTTGATGACTGTAGCTTTGTAGTATAGTCTGAAGTCAGGGAACATGATTCCTCCAGCTCTGTTCTTTCTTAATATCATTTTGGATATTCAGGGTCTTTTGTGTTTCTATAAACATTTTTAAATTATTTTTTTCTGGTTCTGTGAAAAATGCCGTTGGTAATTTGTTAGGGATTGCATTGAATCTGTAGGTTGCCTTAGGTAGTATGGTCACTTTAACATTGATTCTTCCAATCCAAGAACACAGTATATCTTTCCAAATGTATGTGTTGTCTTCAATTTCTTTCATTACTGTCTTATAGTTTTCAGAGTACAGGTCTTTAACCCCTTTAGTTAGGTTTATTCCTAGGTGTTTTATTCTTTTCGATGAAATGGTAAATGGGATTGTTTCCTTAATTTCTCTTTCTGATAGTTTGTTGTTAGTATATAGAAATGCAACAGTTTTCTGTATATTAATTTTGTATCCTGCAACTTTCCTGAATGCATTGATGAGCTCCAGTAGTCTCCTGGTGGCATCTCTAAGATTTCCTATGTCTAGTATCATCATCTGCAAACAGGGACAGTTTTACTTCTTCTTTTCCAATTTAGATTGTCTTTATCTCTTTTTCTTGTCTGATTGCTGAGGCTAGGACTTCCCAAACTATGTTGAATAAAAGTGGCAAGAGTGGACATCCTTGTCTTGTTCCTGATCTTAGAGAAAATGCTTTCAGCTTTTCACCATGGAGTATGATGTCAGCTGTGGGTTTGTCATACATGGCGTTTATTATGTTGAAGTAGGTTCCCTCTATACCCACTTTCTGAAGAGTTTTTACCATAAAAAGATGTTGAATTTTGTCCAAAGCTTTTTCTGCATAGCAGTTTCTTTATGTCAAACCTAATCTCCCAATTCATCCCACCCTTCCCTTCCCCACCTGTGTCCACACGTGTTGTATGATCCTTTTAATGTATTGTTGAATTTAGTGTGCTAATATTTTGCTGAGGATTTTTGCATCTATGTTCATCAGTGATATTGTCTTGTAATTTTCTTTTTTTGTGATATCGTTGTCTTGTTTTGGTATCAGGGTGATTCTGGCCTCTTAGAATGAGTTTGGAAGCATTCTTTTCTCTGAAATATTTTGGAACAGTTTGAAAAGGATAGGTGTTAACTCTTCTCTAAATATTTGGTACAATTCACCTGTGAAGCCACCTGGTACTGGACCATTGTTTATTGGTAGTTGTTTTATTACTGATTCAATTTTATTACTGGTAACTTGTCCATTTATATTTTTTATTTCTTCCTGGTTCAGTCTTTGGAGACTGACATAGTGCTGGAAGTCCTAACCACAGCAATCAGACAAGAATAAGAAATAAAAGGAATCCAAATTGGAAAGCAGGAGTAAAATTGTCACTATTTGCATATTACATTATACTATACACATATTCTAAAGGCACCATCAAAAAAGTATTAGAATTCATCAGTGAATTTCGTGAAGTTTAAGGATACAAAATTAATATACAGAAATCTGTTGTATTCCTATACACTAACAAAGAACTATCAGGAAGAGAAATTAAGGAAGCAATCCCATTTTCAATTGCATCAAATAGAATACAATACCTAGGAGTAACTCTAAATAAGGAGGCAAAGACATATAATTGGAAAACTATAAGACACTTATGAAAGAAATTGAAGACAACAGAAAGATTTGGAAAGATATATCATGCTCATGGATTGGAAGAATCAATATTGTTAAAATGACCATACTGCCAAAGGCAATCCCCATCAGTACATCAATGATATTTTCCACAGAACTAGAACAAATAATTCTAAAATTTAAATAGAAAACAAATTTACTGAGGAAATACAAAAAGACTCAATTAGCCAAAACAATCTTGAAAAAGAACAAAGCTGGAGGTATCACACTCCATGACTTCAAAATACAGCAATCAAAACCATATGGTACTTGCACTAAGAGACACATAGATCAATGGAACAGAATAGAGATTCTAGAAATGAATCCACACTTATATGAGAATTAATCTATGACAAAGGAGGCAAGAATATATAATGGAGAAGACAGTCTCTTCAATAAATACTATTGGGAAAAGTGAAGAGCTAAATGCAGAAGAACCAAACTGGATTACTCTCACATACCATGCACAAAAACAAATTCAAAGTGAATTAAAGACTTAAATGTAAGACCCAAAACCATAACACTCATAGAAGAAAACATTGATAGTAAGCTCTTTGACATTCATCTTAGTAATATCTTTTTGCATGTGTCTCCTCAGGCAAGGGAAGCAAAAGCAAAAAAAAAGAAAAAAAAAGGACTACATCAACCTAGAAAGCTTTTGTGCAGCAAAGGATACTATCAAAATGAAAAAGCCACTTACTGAGAGAAGATATTTGTAAACAGTATACCTGATAAAGGGTTAATATCCAAGTTATACAAAGAATTCATGCAAACTCAATATCAAGAAAACAAAAAACCTGATCAAAAAAATGGGTACAGGATCTGAATAGCTGTTTTTCTTTTCTTTTCTTTTCTTTTTTTTTTTTTTTGCAGTACGCGGGCCTCTCACTGTTGTGGCTTCTCCCGTTGCGGAGCACAGGCTCCGGACGCGCAGGCTCAGCGGCCATGGCTCACGGGCCCAGCCGCTCCGCGGCACGTGGGATCTTCCCGGACCGGGGCACGAACCTGTGTCCCCTGCATCGGCAGGTGGACTCTCAACCACTGGGCAACCAGGGAAGCCCCTGAATAGACGTTTTTACAAAGATGACATACAGTTGGCCAACAGGCACATGAAAAGATGTTCAACATTGCCAGTCATCAGGGAAATGCAAATCAAAACCACAATGAGATATCACCTCACCACTGTCAGTAGGACTATTACCAAAAATACAAGAGATAACAAGTGTTGGTGAGGATGTGGAGAAAAGGGAGCCCTGTGCCCTGTTGGTGGGAATGTAAATTGGTGCAGCCACTATGGAGAACAGTATGGGGGGGTCCTCAAAAATTATAAAAGAATGACCTCAAGGTCCAGAAATTCCAATCCTGAGTATTTATCCAAAGAGAAGGAAAACATTAATTAGAAGAGATATATGCACCCCTATGTTCATTGCAGCATTCTTTAAAATAGCCAAGATATAGAAGCAACCTAAATGGCCATCAACAGATATGTACAGATAAAGAAGTTATACATATGCATATAACATGGAATATTATTCAGCCATAAAAATAGAATGAAATCTTGCTATCTTTGGAAACATGGATGAACCTAGAGGGTATTATACTAAGTGAAAAAGTCAGACAGAGAAAGACAAACACTGTATTATTTCACTTATATGTGGAATCTAAAATACAAAACAAATGAACAAATATAACAAAACAGAAACATTTATAGATACAGAGAACCAAAAGTTTTTTGCTGGAAAAGTCGCAGGTAGGGGGAGGAAAGAATTAGGTGAGGAGATTGAGATGTACAAGCTTCTCATTGCAAAATAAAAGAGTCACACATCTGGGCTTCCCTGGTGGCGCAGTGGTTGAGAGTCCGCCTGCCGATGCAGGGGACACGGGTTCGTGCCCGGGTCCGGGAAGATCCCACGTGCCGCGGAGTGGCTGGGCCCGTGAGCCATGGCCGCTGAGCCTGCGCGTCCAGAGCCTGTGCTCCGCAACGGGAGAGGCCGCAACAGTGAGAGGCCCCCGAGCCCAAAAAAAAAATTAAAATAAAAAAATAAAGAATAAAAAAGAAATGTTTATAAGACGTTGCCAAACTGTCCTTCAAAAAGATGGCTCCAATTCCTATTCCTTTCTACATGAATATGAGACTACTTTTTCTCTATGATCTGTAGCTGTTCTTCCATTTTTTCTCCACGTCCTGGAGCAGGTGATGTAGATGGCTGTGACATAGACAGCTAAAGCTCAGCTCTGCCCGTTACATAAAGGGTGAAACTGTTGTTAGGAGGGGACTGTCCGGAGAGGCACTGGATTCCCAGACCCTGGAACCTGTACTGAATGGTAACGCTTCAGCCAATCCCAGGAGTGAATAATGTTTAGATATGAACTGCTTAATTTATGAGCGTGGGTGAGCCTTTTTTTTCTTAAGGAATGATATTATTCAGGACCAGCTCACAAAACCAATTGTAAAAAAGACATCCAAGGAAATAGACTGAGACCTGGAGGGCCATTGGGAAAAACGGAGTTTCCGTCTCGTGGCGATAAGGGCTGTCGGTTCTGTTTTCACGCTCTCTGTCTCTCTCTCGATCAGCTCTCTCTGCTGAATTATATGATACTGGCAAAGATGACGATGCACCACAGCACCGGAGAGCAAGCGAAACTGTGACACTCTGATTTTACATCTTCAGGAGCGCGACACTGATGGGTCGTTAGCCGATGGTTCCACAGTATGAGCACTGTGAAAACGGGGTCCTGCCTCCTGTTCACTGTAGCTTCAGGGGTAGCAGAAGGGAGGCAGTGAGTAGTGGATTAGGAAGTTACCCAAAAATGTCCCTACCGCGTGGATTTCCCGTGAAGGTCATACACAGTTTTGACTTGTCAGCTGGAATTGTTCTGCCTGTACAGAGTTGCTCTTCAGTACTCCTCTATCACAGCCTATTTCCCCAGCATTTTAACTTCAAATTCAGGAAGGCCTCGTAGATCAGACCCTCCCCCTTCTTTCCTTCCATCACCTCTTCTACCACATCTCTTCTCTAAACCTACACATTCTCACCCCCACGATTTAAATAAAAATTACGTGTGACAACCGTGAATTAATTCACCCACCATCTTTCTGTGCTATACAACTGGACTTCCGCACACTGCCAGAAAAAGTCCCGCAAACAAATGGATTGTTCAAAGCATTTAAACTTTTAAAAACCTGCAGCAATGTGCTCAACACCCCTAGGTGATCCTGTGTCTTCCCCTTGCCCGTGCTCTCCGACACATGACAAACTTTCAACCCTGCTCAAGTCTCTCACTCCGAAACCTCTTCCTGGCCACAGGGAGATTGCTCTGAAACATGAACTGGATCATGTCCTTTTCCTCTGCTTAAAAGCACCTAAGGACTCGTGTCCTCACTGTCACACAGAGTCAAACGTCCTCAGTATTCTGTACAAGATCCTTGATGGATGGCTTCTGCTTACCCACGTCGTTCTATCCCACATCCCTGGTGCATCCACGCTCCAGCCAAACCCGTACCTGGGGGTCTCAGGAAGCACCGGGCTCCCTCACTCAGCTTTGTCCTCGCAGGGGCCTCTCCCTCCTTGGCGTGCTGTCTTTCCCTGCTCTGCTGTGAGCGCCTCTCCACCTCTCCGTTCGGCTCAGCTGTCACGTGCTCTGAGTAACCCTGCCCCTCCCCCCACCTCCTAACCCACGTCTTACTCTCTCCTGGCACCCAGAGACCCTGTGCTCACTTCTCTGCTCCCTCCTGGTCCTAGGCCTACAACTCATTTTATGTCTCGAAACCTGAAAATTGCAGCTGCCCCGCCATAAACATTCAATAAATGTTTCTAGAGCGAATGAACAGATGGGTTTTTAATATGAGAAACAGAGCATTTTGTTTAGTAACTGGGGGCCTGGGAGAGAAATGGAGATGTCCGCGACCCAGCATGTAAGATCTGCTCTCCCGTTTGTAATATCACTAAAACCAATAACCTGAACCCAACAACAGAAAAGTCTCAATCTGCTTAAGAGAGAGGAATGTCCTTCCTTCAAGTGAATTGCCTTCAACAATATTTTATGGGGCTTCCCTGGTGGCGCAGTGGTTGAGAGTCCGCCTGCCGATGCAGGGGACACGGGTTCGTGCCCCGGTCCGGGAGGATCCCACATGCGGCGGCGCGGCTGGGCCCGTGAGCCATAGCCGCTGAGCCTGCGCGTCCGGAGCCTGTGCTCCGCAACGGGAGAGGCCACAACAGTGAGAGGCCCGCGTACCGCAAAGCAAACAAACAAAAACACAATATTTTATGGAGAACAATTTTTAGTTCGTGAGGTGTCCCCTGGGGCTGAGGCTGTGCTGTCCCCACCTGCTGCTCTCTGCTCCCGGTAAGAAAATAAGGGAGTTGTACTGAACTTTTGATTGTCACCTACAGAGACAGAGTTTTCCTGGCTGGCCGTCTTTACTGCAACCTGTGAAGGTGCCAACAGGGTGAAAAACTGTGCTGACCAGGGCACGACTGGGCAGAATCCTACAGAAGCAGAGACAGAAGGGCAGTTACAAAGGTGACCACAGTTCAGTGTTTCTCAAGCACCTGGGGTGCTTGTTAAAAATGTTGGTGACCAGGCCCCACCTCAGTGTCACTAAATCGTAATCTCTAGCAGTGGAGCCATGGATCTGAGTTTTAGCACGTTTCTCTGATGTTTCCTTGGCCCATCAGCCTTGGGAGCACTGACTCAGACGTGCCCCTGCCCAGAGCTGCCTGGGCAGGGGAAAGGTCACCGTGTGGAGACGGGCATCGGAGGCTTCAAACTGTCAGATTACATGTCTCGATTCCGTGCTCACTGGGCACCCTCTGGAATTCAGTTTGCACTGTAGCTAAGCTACTGGAGGGGACTGATACAGCCAATGTGATGTTCCGTTCTTTTCAGAATGTTTCTCATTGCCAATTAACAAATAGTTCTGGTTGCTCTGTTTACTAATCTCTTGTGAGCTCTGTTCCTGTGAATTGGAACCCCGAGTCCAATCAATTCTTTAAGAATTCTTTTAAGTGTATCACACATGTGAATATGCAAGGCTGGAGAAACGCACGATGATGCCTGCGGGCAGTCTCATCTCTGGTCTCCTCCCTGCGATAATTTCTCCCCGACCCAATTGTCTTGTCTTTCTCTAATATTTATAATCAGTTTGTTTTGTCTGAAGAGATTAAATAAATATAAAACATCTAGCCATGTTCTTCTGTTTTAGTCAACCAGGGCTCAAATGATGCCTCTTAAGACACTTGAAGACAGAATCTAGCTTCTATTTCTCCTGTAGGGGGAAGGTCAAACTCTGAAACAGTAGTTTTCAACCAAGGATGAATTTGTCCACCAGGAGACCTTTGGCAATGTCCAGTGACATTTGTGTTTTTCACATTTGGGGGATACTACGGGCATCTAGAGGACAGAGGCCAGGGACCATGCTAAACATTTTACAATGCATACGTCAGCTCCCCACAAAAAAAGAATTATGGCAGGGAAGGGGTAAATGGGAACTCTTCGTACTTTCTGATCAGTTTTGCTGTGAACTCAAAACTGCTCTAAAAAATCAAGCCTTTTTTTTTTTAAAAAAGAGAATTATCTAGCCCCATATGTCAATAGGACCAAGTTAGAAAAACCGTGCCCTGGAAGGAAGCAAGAAAATTTATTTTCCTGCTTCTGAACCTATTGTTTACAACCCTGTGACGATGCTAGCTGCCTTTGTACAGGGTAGTAATGTTGCATATAAATGCTTCCCAAGTGAGTTCAGACGTGCACCTCTATCTCATTTCTTGCTCAGATCAGAAGATGCTGTTATAATTGAATAACATATGCTCCACGACATCACTCTTCAGACCAAGCCATTTAGCTACAGCACAAATATGATCCATGCTGAGGTGAGAATTGAATTCGCTTTTAATAGACATGCTTATGAGCTGTCAATGCATATTGAAATGTGGTCTTGGAGTCTGATTATGAGGGATGACCTATTTGGTGGGGCTTTCATTTTTGATTTCCGAAATCTATGTGCTTCGCTCAGCACACAAGCCTTCTGTCTTGTGCACCATATGGGGCTCTTCTGGAATGACTTTCGTTGGATTTTATCCCTTATTTAGAAATATTTATCTTCTTCTCTCTCTGTCAGACAGGGCTGAGGGCCTCGAGGAAGGGTCTTTTGTCCAAATTCCCTTCTTGCTAGTACTTACGTTTGGTGATTCCCTGGCACTCTTATCAGAACAGTATATCTTCTGAAAAAAAAACAGAAGTATAACCCTGTTGGTGAAGTTTAGGAAAAAAATTTTATATAACTTATTTGGATGTAGAGAAATAAAAGAATCCTCTCTTCATCTGTGGTCAGGACATCAATAATTAGCTTAGGTAAAAAGTTCACAGATTTCTTTTGTGTGGTAGGGGGACTGGGCAAGAAGGGACGTAATTTAGGGGTCAGGGTTGGAGAATGTAAGGGCTGCTTCCTGAACCGCATCCCTCAGGGCCAAGGAACAAGGGCACCTGACAGTGTCACTCGTGGCTTGAGTGGTTCACCAGTAAAGATGAGGGGAAAGGGTGAACTAGTTTTTCCAAGGACAAAGCCAAATGAAAGGTGGAAATTAACTACCTGTTAGTATTAAAAGATACCAGCGGGACAGCAGGAGAGAATCAAGATCAATTAAGCACAATTAAGGGGTGGAACTCACTGTACCAACGCAGAATCTGGTCCCTTCCCAGAAAGCCGGCACTTTCCCTGTTCTCCATCCTTCTGCGCCTTTGGAAGCAGTTGCTCTTTTCGGGAACACTCAGTTGCCTATGAGGCAGGGAGGAGCTCTCCCCTCTCCTTCTGTCAGGATGCCTCCACCTCTATGTCATCTCTTCCGTTTGCTTAGGAATCTCCACCGTTGCATTTGCCCTGCAAATTCACACGTGGTGAAACACCCGGTTGGAAAATTGCTTCTCAGTAGAAGTGAGGACACTCGTTATCTGTAGGGTGACACCTTCGCTCAGGTTTAGTAATTCAGATTATTGGGAGGCCTTTCCCAGTTGATGGTTTGGTGTCAGCTGCACAAAGACAGGCAGCCTTAAAGCCAGGTTCAACAGGTTCAATGCTGTGTCAGTCACAGAAACACAAGTATGAAGTCCAGAATAGTTGAAAAGCGATGTGCGTCTCTACTGCCGAGGCTGAACCCACTGTCACAAGGGGTTTTTGTTCACATCGCACAGGAAATAACCTCAAAGTCTCTTTCCCCATCTCTCTCCTATTATCCAACAAGCTGCTGGGAAATTTCTCTTCTCTACCCTACAACACTGTCCCCAAACTAGGTTCCTCTTAGGTCAAGTACCTTCTACCATCTTTTGTTCTCTTAAACTGTCCCTCAAATATTCTTCTTTCATTGTGATCTAGATTAATCTAGACCTTCAGAGTGTTTTTAATTCTCCTTTCTGTGCATTACGTGGGTCAACAAAACCCAATGCCAAGTACCTGCCAAGCAATGAGGGCTTGCTTGCTGTGTTGGAAAGTGATTTTAAAGATGAAAGCTTAACAAATCCACAATTTTCCTTTACAACATACGCACATATGCGCACAACAGCAAGGCACTCTGTTCTTCTGGAATGAAAAAAAGGTATGAATTCTTACGTCAAATTGTTAAAAGTATGTCTATACAGGATGAGTATTTGGGTGGCCCAGGGCAGAGGAAGCATTTCAGCAAATCCCCTGGGAAGAGTGACCCCATCCTACAAATTGGCTACTCTCGGAGCAAGCTCTTGAAACGTTCTAATTGGTGCTGTCAAAGCCAGAGTTTTCTCTTTCTAAATATCTTAATGCCACTAATCTCCAGGCAGAAAGAGTGGCACGTCTTCAGGCTTCTCTCAAAAAGGATGCTTTTCCCCACTCTTGAGTGAGTTGACTCTGCTGATGGGTGACTCCTCAAGGGCAGGTGTTCAGTCAGCCTTTGATGTACCCAGACTTCAGTTTCTTCTCAACCCAGATAGAACCCTAAACTGGCCAGGGTTCTGGAGACAACTGTCAGCAGGCAATTAGCAAGAAGAACCTAGAGCCTTGGTACTGCGTGCACATCTGTGTGTGTATTTTGTAAAGGAAAGTGTGGATTTATTAGCACTTTATCTTTAATATCACAAAATTCTTAAGTGCTAAGTTAAGTGCTGCAGGGGTCTAGGTGGCTGGAGGATGGGAGCAACTGGGGTTGGTCCTGGGGGGAGAAGGAGGAACCGTAAGGGGGTGACCAAACACCTAACCTTGAGCTCTCTTTAACATAATTTCATTTTTCCAAATCCGATGAAAAACTCCAATATTAGAAATTTTTCTCTTTGGGGCATTTTTCCAAATTTTGTACCTAACACTTTAGAAACAACTTTCTGTGTACATAATTCACCTTTTATTTTTATTATCTGTTTCAGTAGCATTTATTGCTTCCTTCTGATTACAAAAGGAATGCTCCACATTTAGCATCAGAAGTTGTCAATCGTCAGAAGTGAACCTATTGATCGGGGTTCATTACCTCTATACAAGAGAAAGAATTTAGAAGCTACAGAAAAGAGCACCTGCAGCCCCTCAACCCAGAGATAACCTCTCTTTGCATTTTGTTGTTATTTTCTGTTTTTAAATTTTTTCCTGAAGAATGACTTCCTAATATTTTGACAATTTATCAAGGGATTCTCTAATATTTTGAACATTTCATAATGACACATAACCATTCATAAATGCAATCATTAGTTAATTGTTCCCTGACTGGAAACAGAGGCCAGAAAAGTTCTTTTTTGAGTTGTGGGCACTCAGGCCTGGCCCTGTAAGCCCGGAATGTCATTCTTTCCCGAAGCCCCTGCTCACAGAAGCATGTCAAGGACACTGACAAGTGAAATGATGGCTTCCTGGAAGCAAAAAGCCACCTGCTCTTACCAATAGTTTCTGGAGGGCCTTCCATTACTTTTTGGTGTTTTTAACAACCTCTAACCCCAGGTCACTTGGAAAGGTACACTAGACTTAGGTGGCAACCCTTCTGGAGTTTTAAGGATAATTTTTCTATTGCTAACGTAAAATGTTAGCAATACAGGAACTGATGACTTTTCTGTCCACAAAGAAGATGACCCCCTAATTTAGCACCAAATAGGTCTGATTCCTCACAAGATAATAAGCCTTCCATTACCCTCATAGTTAAATTTAAGGACTTGTTTTACTTATTATTCTGTTTTCCAAATGTTGACAGTATCTTAAAGATGAAACTTCTGAGTTATAAAAAGTAGCATATTTGAAAGTATTATATTTATTAGGAGGGCATTTTGACTTAGCAGTATTCTTAACAGTATTCTTCTTGTCCCACTCCTAAAAGCATCTTGAAGATATTTATGCTATTTTCCGTTGCCTCTTTGGAATCCATGCTTTCCCACATGGCTCTAAAAAAAATAAAGAATTATTTCCAGGCTCACTTTGTGCAGCTCCACCTCCCTGGTCACAGACACTAATCACTTGACTACACACACTGCAAGGATTTTCACATCTTCGCCCCCAACTCCTGCCCTAACCTGGAAGAATTCAATTTCCAAAGGAAAAAACCCATCCCATAGATGAAGCTGTTACACGATCATTTTCAGTCAAATTACTTTTATCTTATGAATCAATATTTTTCTTTGAATTATTAAATGAAAAACAGTAACTGTGACCTTCCCCTCTGCAACCACACCCTCCTTGTCTCCCAGTCTCATTTACTTTCACCATGTCTGCTCTTTGACTGACTAAACCTCTAGGTCTTAGGTTTGCTCTCTAATTCTGATTGATCAATTCCTTATTGGTTTCACTTTATGGCTTATATACTATGGTCAGACCATTTCAAGAGTCCTTTCTAATGACTCAAAGTCTTACCAACGTGTGCTTCTGTCTGCCCGGTGTGTTGTGTAGGAAACCCCACTACTCTTGTGTTTCTTCCTGACAGCCATACTCAGCACTTCTGATGCCAGGTGTGTAGTGTAGGGTCTTTTCTGTGAACCTAGCAATGTTGGGGCACCAGCTGGGTATCCAACGATCTCACTCAATCCTGACACCATCTACCTGGAGGCAGCGGCATGTCCTACCGGTTACAGCTCTGTCCCTCATCACTGCCCCCCTTCAGATGCCAGTCCCAAGTGGTAGGTCCCCAGATTACCCACCACTGCGACTTCCCTACAAACTGGAGATTCCTATGACCTCCTCCCCCTTGGATTAGATTATTTGCTAGAAGAGCTCACAGAACTCAGGTAAACACTTACTTACATCTACCAGTTTAAAGGACATGAAAAAATTGAACAGCCCAATGAAACGATACAAAGGGCGAGGTCTGGGATGGTCCCCAGTGCAGGAGCTTCTGTCCCCGTGGAGATGGGATGCATCACCCTCCTGGTAAAGGGGTTTGGTCGCCAACTTGGAAGCTCCCAACACCCCATTTTATTGGGATTTTACAGAGGCTTCCTCATGGAGGTATGATCAGTTATTAACTCCACTTCCAGCCCCACCTCCTGCCTCTGGAGGATGGGGGGTGTGGCTAAAATTTCCAAGCTTCTAATCATGGTTTTGGTGTTTCGATGACAGGTCACCATCCAGGAGCCATCTAGGAGCCCACCCAGATTCACCTCGTTAAAATAAAAGACACTCGTATCGCCCAAGAAATTAGAGAAGATTTGAGAACCCTACATCAGGAACCGGGGAGACCAAATATTGCAACAAAAGATGTTCTCAGTGTTCTTATCAATTAGGAATTTACAAGGGTCTCAGGATCTCTGTGTCAGGAACAAGGGGCAGATATTATATATATATATATATATATTTTTTTTTTCTATTATCTCACGTAAGTGAAGCCACAGTTCTGAATTAATCATCCATCTACTTTTTCTCCTACTGCTTGAAGGCTTGGGAAGCCTGCTGAAGATAATAAAAAATAAATCTCAAACCTTTTCAGATTAAAGTTTGAACAAATGTATGATTTCCAATCTCAGCTGAGCCTTTTGTGTAGCTTTGGATTCCTTGTCCTTAGAAAGATCACTTTCCCTTTTCCTACCACTCTCTCCAAGACCCCACCTGGTCTTTTCTGGAAGGTGGCCTGGACCCCACTTGCTAGTGAAAGTAACTAAGTTCCCTCAGCTTCCTTCTTGCTCATTTCCCATGTCACAGAAAGGGGTATTTTCTTTCTTTCTAGAACAAATCCCTCACTATGACTACTGCTTTCTTCAAAGACTTGCCATCAATTATTTTCTTTTTTAGTTTTTTATGAAGATCTCTTCCTCACCAGTGAAATGGTCATGTGCATGTCTCCTGGAGTCTGTAGCTAATCCATGCTTTTAATACTTCCCTGTATTTTCCTAATTTTTTTTGTATTGCTTTTTTCACTAGTTGCAAAAACAAACCAAGGTAATATAATCGATTCTACCTCTGTCCTTCTTGGAAAAATTTCTTGAAAGAATGATGCCATTCAACTCCCTCTTGCGAGAGGACCGGAATCACAGCTAACTGCTGAACAATCTTCGACAGGAAGACACTGGAACTCAACAAAAAAGATACCCCACATCCAAAGACAATGGAGAAGCCACAATGAGATGGTAGGAGGGTTGCAATCACAACAAAATCAAATCCCATAACCGTAGGGTGGGTGACTCACAGACTGGAGAACAATTATGCCACAGAAGCCCACTCACTGGAATGAAGGTTCTGAGCCCCATGTCAGGCTTCCCAACCTGGGGGTCCGGCAATGGGAGGGGGAACTCCCAGAGAATCAGACTTTGAAGGCTAGTGGGATTGGATTGCAGGACTTTGACAGGACTGGGGGAAACAGAGACTCCACTCTTGGAGGACACACACAAAGTAGTCTGCACATCAGGACCCAGGGCGAAGGAGCAGTGACCCCACAGGACACTGAAACCGACCTACCTGTTAGTGTTGGAGGATCTCTTGCAGAGCTGGGGGCCAGCTGTGGCTCACTGTGGGGACAAGGAAACTGGCAGAAGAAGTTCTGGGAAGTATTCCTTGCCATGAGCCCTCCCAGAGTCTGCCATTAGCCCCACCAAAGAGCCAGGTAGGCTCCAGTGCTGGGTCGCCTCAGGCCAAACAAGCAACAGGGAGGGAACTCAGCTCAACCCTGTCAGCATACAAGCAGATTAAAGTTTTATTGAGCTCTGCCCACCAGAGCAACACCCAGCTCTACCAACCACCAGTCCTTCCCATCAGGAAGCTTGCACAAGACTCTTAGATAGCTTCATCCACCAGAGGGTAGACAACAGAGGCAAGAAGAACTACAATCCTGCAGCCTGTGGAATGAAAACCACATTCACAGAAAGATAGACAAAATGAAAAGGCAAAGGGCTATGTACTAGATGAAGGAACAAGATAGAACTCCAGAAAAACAACTAAAAAAAGTGGAGATAGACAATCTTCCAGAAAAAGAATTCAGAATAATGATAGTGAAGATGATCCAGGACCTCATAAAAAGAATAGAGGCAAAGATCGAGAAGATGCAAGAAATGTTTAAAAGAGATTTGGAAGTAGTAAAGAATAAACACCTAGAAGAATTAAAGAACAAACAAACAGACATGAACAATACAATAACCAAAATGAAAAATAAACTAGAAGGAATCAATAGCAGAATAACTGAGGCAGAAGAACAGATAAGTGACCTGAAGACAGAATGGTGGAATTCACTGTCACAGAACAGAATAAAGAAAAAAGAATGAAAAGAAATGAAAACAGCCTAAGAGACCTCTGGGACAACATTAAATGCACCAACATTCGCATTATAAGGGTCCCAGAAGGAGAAGAGAGAGAGGAAGGACCAGAGAAAATATAGAAGAGATTATAGTCGAAAACTTCCCTAACATGGGAAAGGAAATAGCCACCCAAGTCTAGGAAGCGTGGAGTGTCCCAGGCAAGATAAACCCCAGGAAAACCACACCAAGACACATAGTAATCAAACTGACAAAAATTAAAGACAAAGAAAAATTATTAAAAGCAACAAGGTAAAAACAACAAATAACATACAAAGGAACTCCTGTAAGGTTAACAGCTGATTTCTCAGCAGAAACTCTACAAGCCAGAAGGGAGTGGCATGATATATTTAAAGTGATGAAAGGGAAAAACCTACATCAAGGTTACTCTACCCAGAAAGGATCTCATTCAGATTTGACAGAGAAATCAAAAGCTTTGCAGACAAGCAAAAGCTAAGAGAATTCAGCACCACCAAACCAGCTCTAAAACAAATGCTAAAGGAACTTCTCTAAGTGGGAAACACAAGAGAAGAAAAGAACCTACAAAAACGAACCCAAAACAATTAAGAAAATGGTAATAGGAACATACATACAAATAATTACCTTAAATGTGAATGGATTAAATGCTCCAACCAAAAGACACAGGTTCACTGAATGGATACAAAAGGAAGACCCATATATATGCTGTCTATAAGAGAGCCACTTCAGACCTAGGAACACATACAGACTGAAAGTGAGGGGATGGAAAAATATATTCCATGCAAATGGAAATCAAAAGAAAGCTGGAGTAACAATACTCATATCAGATAAAATAGACTTTAAAATAAAGGGATCAATCCAAAAAGAAGATATAACAATTACAAATATATATGCACCCAGCATAGGAGGACCTCAATACATAAGGCAACTGCTAACAGCTATAAAAGAGGAAATCGACAGTAACACAATAATAGTGGGGGACTTTAACACCTCACTTACACCAATGGACAGATCATCAAAACAGAAAATTAATAAGGAAACACAAGCTTTAAATGACACAGTAGACCAGATAGTTTAAATGACATTTATAGGACATTCCATCCAATAACAGCAGATTACACTTTCTTCTCAAGTGCACATGGAACATTCTCCAGGATAGATCACATCTTGGGTCACAATTCAAGCCTTGGTAAATTTAAGAATATTGAAATCATATCAAGCATCTTTTCTGACCACAATGCTATGAGATTAGAAATCAATTACAGGGGAAAAAACATAAAAAACACAAACACATGGAAGCTAAACAATACATTACTAAATTACCAAGAGATCACTGAAGAAATCAAAGAGGAAATCAAGATATACCTAGAGACAAATGACAATGAAAACATGATGATCCAAAACCTATGGGATGCAGCAAAAGCAGTTTGAAGAGGGAAGTTTATAGCAATACAATCCTACCTCATGAAACAAGAAAAATCTCAGATAAACAATCTAAACTTACACCTAAAGCAATTAGAGAAAGAAGAACAAACAAAACCCAAAGTTAGTAGAAGGAAAGAAATCATAAAGATCAGAGCAGAAATAAATAAAATAGAAACAAAGAAAACAACAGCAAAGATCAATAAAACTAAAAGCTGGTTTCTTGAGAAGATAAACAAAATCGATAAATCTTTTGCCAGACTCATCAAGAAAAAGAGGGAGAGGACTCAAATCAATAAAATTAGAAATGAAAAAGGAGAAGTTAAAACAGACACCGCAGAAATACAAAACATCCTAAGGGACTACTACAAGCAACTCTATGCCAATAAAATGGACAACCTGGAAGAAATGGACAAATTCTTAGAAAGGTATAACCTTCCAAGACTGAACTAGGAAGAAGTAGAAAATAGGAACAGACCAATCACAAGTAATGAAATTGAAACTGTGATTAAAAATCTTCCAACAAAGAAAAGTCCAGGACCAGATGGCTTCACAGGTGAATTCTATCAAACATTTAGAGAAGAGCTAACACCCATCCTTCTCAAACTCTTCCAAAATATCGTAGAGGAAGGAACACTCCCAAACTCATTCTCCAAGGCCACCATCATCCTGACACCAAAACCAGAAAAAGATACTACAAAAAAAGAAAATTACTGACCAATATCAAGGATGAATACAGGTGCAAAAACCCTCAACAAAATACTAGCAAACAGAATCCAACAATATATTAAAAGGATCATATAACATGATCAAGTGGGATTTATCCCAGGGATGCAAGGATTCTTCAATATACACAAATCAATCAATGTGATACACCATATTAACAAACTGAAGAAGAAAAACCATATGATCATCTCAATAGATGCAGAAAAAGCTTTTGACAAAATTCAACATCCTTTATTGATAGAAATTCTCCACAAAATGGACATAGAGGGAACCTACCTCAACATCACAAAGGCCATATACAACAAACCCACAGCAAACATCATTCTCAATGGTGAAAAACTGAAAGCATTTCCTCTAAGATCAGGAACAAGGGAAGGATGTCCACTCTCGCTACTGTTATTCAACATAGTTTGGAAGTCCTAACCACAGCAATCAGAAAAGGAAAAGAAAGGAAGGAATCCAAACTGGAAAAGAAGTAAAACTGTCACTGTTTGCAGATGACATGATTCTATACATAGATAATCCTAAAGATGCCACCAGAAAACTACCAGAGCCAATCAATGAATTTGGTACAGTTGCAGGATACAAAATTAATGCACAGAAATCTCTTGAATTCCTGTACACTAACAACAAAAGATAAGGAAATAATCCCATTCACCATTGCAAAAAAAAAAAAAAAAAAAAAAGAAAAGGATAAAATTCTTAGGAATAAATCTACCTAAGGAGATAAAAGACCAGAACTCAGAAAACGATAAGACACTGATGAAAGAAATCAAAGATTACACAAACAGATGGAGAGAAACACCTTGTTCTTGGATTGGAAGAATCAATATTGTGAAAAATGACTATATTACCCAATGCAATCTACAGATTCAATGCAATCCCTATCAAATTACCAATGGCATTTTTCGTAGAAGTAGAACAAAAAATCTTAAAATTTGAATGGAGACACAAAAGACCCTGAACAGCCAAAGCAATCTTGAGGGGAAAAAAATGGAACTGGAGGAATCAGGCTCCCTGTCTTCAGACTATACTACAGAACTACAGTAATCAAGACAGTATGGTACTGGCACATAAAAGAAATTTTTGATCAATGGAACAGGGTAGAAAGCCCAGAGATGAACCCACACACCTATGATCAACTAATCTATGACAAGGGAGGCAAGAATATACAACGGAGAAAAGACAGTGTCTTCAAGAAGTGGTGCTTGGAAAACTGGACAGCTACATGTAAAAGAATGAAATTAGAACACTCCCTAACACCATACACAAAAATAAACTCAAAATGGATAAAAGATCTAAATGTTAAGACTGGACACTATCAAACTCTTAGAGGAAACGTAGGAAGAATACTCTTTGACATAAATCACAGCAAGATCTTTTTTGACCCACCTCCTAGAGTGTTGAAAATAAAAACAAAAATACACAAATGGGACCTAATGAAACTTAAAAGCTTTTGCACATAAAGGAAATGATAAACTATAAATATGAAATGACCACTTCCCTCAAGGTGGCAATGGAAGCTGGGAAACCTCCAGTGCTTTTTCATGCACTTCCAGGGACTGGCAGCATTTCACCGTCACCTCTTGAGAACCGTGTGGCTTACAGGGTCTCAGTGCTCTGGCCAGGTGTCAGACCTGTGCCTCTGAGGTGGGAGAGCCGAGTTCAGGACATTGGTCCACCAGAGACCTCCCAGCTCCATGTAATATCAAATGGTGAAATCTCTCCCAGAGATCACCATCAGAACGTTAAGACCCAGCTCTACTCAACAACCAGCAAGCTACAGTGAGGGACACCCTATGTCAAACAACTAGCAAGGCAGGAACACAACCCCACCCATTAGCAGAGAGGCAGCCTAAAATCATAATAAGCTCACAGCCACCCGAAAACACACAACCAGACGTGGTCCTTCCCACCAGAAAGACAAGATCCAGCCTCATCCACCAGAACACAGGCACTAGTCCCCTCCACCAGGAAACCTACACAACCCACTGAACCAACCTTAGCCACTGAGGGCAGACACCAAAAACAACGGGAGCTAAGAACCTGCAGCCTGCGAAAAGGAGACCCCAAACACAGTAAGTTAAGCAAAATGAGAAGACACAGAAACACACAGCAGATGAAGGAGCAAGGTAAAAACCCACCAGACCAAACAAATGAAGAGGAAATAGGCAGTCTACCTGAAAAAGAATTCAGAGTAATGAGAGTAAAGATGATCCAAAATCTTGGAAATAGAATGGAGAAAATTCAAGAAACGTTTAACAAGGACCTAGAAGAACTAAAGAGCAAACAAACAATGATGAACAACACAATAAATGAAATTAAAAATTCTCTAAAAGGAATCAGCAGAATAACTGAGGCAGAAGAATGGATAAATGACCTGGAAGATAAAATAGTGGAAATAACCACCACAGAGCAGAATAAAGAAAAAAAACGAAAAGAATTGCGGACAGACTTAGAGACCTCTGGGGCCACGTTAAACGCACCAACATTCACATTATAGGGGTCCCAGAAGAAGAGGAGAAAAAAAAATGGACTGAGAAAGTACTTAAAGAGATTATAGTTGAGAACTTCCCTAATATGGGAAAGTAAATGGTCAGTCAAGTCCAGGAAGCACAGAGAGTCCCATACAGGATAAATCCAAGGAGAAACATGCCAACACACATATTAATCAAACTATCAAAAATTAAATACAAAGAAAAATTATTAAAAGCAGCAAGGGAAAAACAACCAATAACATACAAGGGAATCCCCATAAAGTTAACAGCTTATCTTTCAGCAGAAACTCTGCAGGCCAGAAGGGAGGAGCAGGACATATTTAAAGTGATGAAAGGGAAAAACCTACAACCAAGATTACCCTACCCAGCAAGGATATCATTCAGATGTGACGGAGAAATTAAAATCTTTACAGCCAAGCAAAAGCTAAGAGAATTCAGCATCACCAAACCAGATTTACAACAAATGCTCAAGGAACTTCTCTAGGCAGGAAAGACAAGAGAAGGAAAAGACCTACAACAACAAACACAAGACAATTAAGAAAATGGTAACAGGAACATATATGTCGATAATTACCTTAAATGTAAATGGATTAAATGCTCCCACCAAAAGACACAGACTGACTGAATGGATACAAAAACAAGACCCGTATATATGCTGTCTAAAACAGACCCACTTCAGACCTAGGAACACATACACACTGAAAGTGAGGGGATGGAAAAAGATATTCCATGCAAATGGAAATCAAAAGAAAGCTGGCAGAGCAATTCTCATTAGAAAAAATAGACTTTAAAATAAAGACTATTACAAGAGACAAAGAAGGACACTACATAATGATCAAGGGATCAATCCCAGAAGAAGATATAAGAATTGTAAATATTTATGCACCCAACATAGGAGCACCTCAATACATAAGGCAAATGCTAACACCCATAAAAGGGGAAATCGACAGTAACACAATCATAGTAGGAGACTTTAACACCCCACTTTCACCAATGGACAGATCATCCAAAATGAAAATAAATAAGGAAACACAAGCTTTAGTGATATGAGATGGACTTAACTGATATTTATAGGACATTCCATCCAAAAACAATAGAATACACTTTCTTCTCAAGTGCTCATGGAACATTCTCCACGCTGGATCATATATTGAGTCACAAAGCAAGCCTTGGTAAATTAAAGAAAATTGAAATCGTATCAAGTATCATTTCCGACCACAACGCTACGGGACTAGATATCAGTTACAGGAAAAAATCTGTAAAATATACAAATATATATATACAAATACATGGAGGCTAAACAACTAAGAGATCACTGAAGAAATCAAAGAGGAAATCAAAATATACCTAGAAACAAATGACAATGAAAACACAACAACCCAAAACTTACGGGATGCAGCAAAAGCAGTTCTAAGAGGGAAGTTTATAGCAATACAATCCTACCTCGAGAAACAAGAAACATCTCAAATAAAAAACTGAACCTTACACCTAAAGCAATTAGAGAAAGAATAACAAAAAAACCCCCAAAATTAGCAGAAGGAAAGAAATCATAAAGATCATATCAGAAATAAATGAAAAAGAAATGAAGGAAACAATAGCAAAGATCAATAAAACTAAAAGCTGGTTCTTTGAGAAGATAAACAATATTGATAAACCATTAGCCAGACTCATAAAGAGAAAAAGGGAGAACACTCAAATCAATAGAATTAGAAATGAAAAAGGAGAAGTAACAACTGAAATACAAAGGATCATGAATATGTAGAACACAATATGAATATGTAGAAATACAAAGGATCATGAGTGATTTCCACAAGCAACTATATGCTAATAAAATGGACAACATGGAAGAAATGGACACATTCTTAGAAAAGCACAACCTTCTGAGATTGAACCAGGAAGAAATAGAAAATATAAACAGACCAATCACAAGCACTGAAATTGAGACTGTGATTAAATCTTCCAACAAACAAAAGCCCAGGAACAGATGGTTTCACAGGCGAGTTCTACCAAACATTTAGAGAAGAGCTAACACTTATCCTCCTCAAACTCTTCCAAAATACAGCAGAGGGAGGAACACTCCCAAACTTCTTCTAAGAGACCACCATCACTGGGTACCAAAACCAGACAAAGATGTCCAACAAAAGAAATTTACAGGCCAATATCACTGATGAACATAGATGCAAAAATCTTCAACAAAACATAGCAAACAGAATCCAACTACATATTGAAAGGATCATACACCATGATCAAGAGGGGTTTATCCCAGTAATGCAAGGATTCTTCAATATATACAAATCAATCAATGTGATACACCATATTAACAAATTGAAGGAGAAAAGCCATATGATCATCTCAATAGATGCAGAAAAAGCTTTTGACAAAATTCAACACCCATTTATGATAAAAACTCTCCATTAAGTGGTCATAGAGTGGACCTACCTCAACATAATAAAGGCCATATGTGACAACACCACAGCCAACATCATACTCAATGGTGAAAAACTGAAACCATTTCCTCTAAGATCAGGAACAAGACAAGGATATCCACTCTCACCACTATTATTCAACATACTTTTGGAAATTTTAACCACAGTAATCAGAGAAGGAAAAGAAATAAAAGGATTCCCAATAGGAAAAGAATAAGTAAAACTCGCACTGTTTGCAGATGACATGATAATATACATAGAGAATCCTTAAGATGCTACCAGAAAACTACTGGAGCTAATCAATGAGTTTGGTAAAGTAGCAGGATACAAAATTAATGCACAGAAATCTCTTGTATTCCTATACACTAATGGTGAAAAATCTGAAAGAGAAATTAAGGAGACACTCCCATTTACCATCGTAAAAAAAAGAATAAAATACCTAGGAATAAACCTACCTAACGAGACAAAAGACCTGTATGCAGAAAACTATGACACTGATGAAAGAAATTAAAGATGATACAAACAGATGGAGAGATATACCATGTTCTTGGATTGGAAGAATCAACATTGTGAAAATGCTTATACTACCCAATGCAATCTACAGATTCAATGCAATCCCTATCAAACTACCACTGGCATTTTTCAGAGTTCTAGAACAAAAAATTTCACAATTTGTATGGAAACACAAAAGACCCCGAATAGCCAAAGCAATCTTGAGAAAGAAATACAGAGCTGGAGGAATCAGGCTCCCAGACTTCAGACTATACTACAAATCTACAGTAATCAAGATGGTATGGTACTGGCACAAAAGCAGAAATATAGATCAATGGAACAGGAAAGAAAGCCCGGAGATAAACCCACATGCATATGGTCATCTTATTTTTGATAAAGGAGGCAAGAATATACAATGGAGAAAAGACAACCTCTTCAATAAATGGTGCTGGGGAAACTGGACAGCTAAATGTAAAAGAATGAAATTAGAACACTCCCTAACACCACACATAAAAATAAACTCAAAATAGATTAAAGACCTAAATGTAAGCCCAGACACTATAAAACTCTTAGAGGGGAACATAAGCAGAACAGTCTATGACATAAATCACAACAAGATCCTTTCTGACCCATCTTCTAGAGAAATGGAAATAAAAACAAAAATAAACGAATGGCATCTAATGAAACTTAAAAGCTTTTGCCCAGCAAAGGAAACCATAAACAAGATGAAAAGACAGTCCTCAGAATGGGGTAAAATATTTGCAGATGAAGCAAATGACAAAGGATTAATCTCCAAAATTTACAAGCAGCTCATGCAGCTCAATATCAAAAAAACAAACAACCCAATCCAAAAATGGGCAGAAGATCTAAATAGACATTTCTCCAAAGAAGAGGTACAGATTGCCAACAAACACATGAAAGGATACTCAACATCACGAATCATTAGAGAAATGCAAATCAAAACTACAATGAGGTATCACCTCACACCAGTCAGCATGGCCATCATCAAAAAATCTATAAACAATAAATGCTGGAGAGAGTGTGGAGAAAAGGGAACCCTCTTGCACTTTTGGTGGGAATGTAATTTGATACAGCCACTATGGAAAACAGTAAGGTGGTTCTTTAAAAAACTAAAAATAGAATTACCGTATGACCCAGCAATCCCACTACTGGGCAAATAGCCAAAGAAAACCATAATTGAAAAAGACACAGGCACCCCAATGTTCATTGCAGCACTATTTACAATAGCCAGGTCATGGAAGCAAACTAAATGTTCATCGACAGATGAATAGATAAAGAAAATGTGGATAGGCTCTCATTCATTCTGGTGACTTTTCTTTATGAAAATGCTCTCTGCCCTAAATATGATTTATCAGCTTCTAAAGACTCACTGCTACGTGAAAGCATAGCTTCTTCTGACAGCTGACTGCTAGTGCAGTAAATTTGCAATTTCTTTCTATTATTCCTTCTTTTTAGCCAAAGCAAATAGCTGTTATTGTCTCTATTTTCTGTAACAGATATTGCTACCATTAATCTCTCCAATAAGTTTTACAGGGAGGCATAAATCCACCCTCAATACCAGATAAGATAGACACTCAAGGAAATATATAGATACTTAAATTTAAAATGATGCAATTTTAAGCTGGATTGCATTCTTTTCTGAAAAGTTGTATATCAATTTATTTGACTACTCATGACTCCTTTTACACACTCCTGTACATTAAGAAATAACAAATAATCTGTTCTATTAGGTAAACAAATGAAATTTAGGACATTTCATTTACCCAAGCATTTCAGTTCTAAAAGGTGAGCATGCCAAAATTTGAAAGACGCCTTTCAATGGGTATATGCGTTTCGGTAGGTAAATGGATAAACACATGGGTTCATTCGAATGATGGAATTTTGTTCAGCTATTTTCGTTTCTTTTCTTTTTTTTTTCAGCTATTTTTAAAAAACTAGCAATCACACCACCAAAGGGCAAGGAGGAACCTTAAATGCGTATTGTTAAGTGAAAGAAGCCAGTTTGAAAAGGCTGCATTCTGTATGATTCCGGCTCTGTGACATTCTGGAAAAGGCAAAACTGTGGAGACAGTAAAAAGACCACTGACTGCCAGGGCTTCACAGGGAAGGAGGGAGGGAGGGAGGGATGAATAGGTGAAGCAAAGACCATTTTTAGGGCAGTGAAACTCTTTTGTGTGATACTGTAAAGGTAGGTACATGTCATTGTACTTTTGTCAGAACCCGTAGAATGTACAACACAAAAAATGAACCCTAATGTAAACTACAGACTTTACTTACTAATAATGTATCAATATTGGCTCATCAATTGTAACAAACATACCACACTAATGCAAGATGTTACAAATAGGTGAGCCTGGGAAAGGTGAGGGGGTAGGGGCACATGAGAACTTTCTGTGCACCTGCTCAATTTTTCTGTATGCCTAAAATTGCTCAGAAAAACAAAGTCTATTAGAAAAACAAAAGATAGGAACATGGTTTTTAAAATGTTATTTTATATGCAATGGGTTGTATTCTTCAGTTAAATCCTTTTTTTTTTTTTTTTTTTTTTAATCTCTAAGATAATCCAATACCTTAAGAGCTAAAGTTGTTAGTGGCTTGTCTGGATACAATTAAAATTCAAATATAAAAATGGGTGTTGCAATGAGCATGCTCAAAGGTCATGTTGCTAAATATATAAAGCTGTAGGCCCAAGAGATGGTTGATGACTATTACCTGAGAATATGCTCAGTACGCCCAGAATATCAAGCCGCCCTGGGTGGGTGCACCAGCTCTCACCTGCCACCCCTAAGCTCGCCTCTCCATTCCTCCAGCTTGTCTGAGCAGTGAATGGACTTTTGTTTGGGTGGGAAATAAATGTCTATTGTTTCATCTTTGAATGACTAGTCAAAATATTTTCAAAAACGGATCTTGCCATAACATTTTGAGAGACTGGTGTGTATATGAAAAAAGATTAAGAAAATGAATGAATGAATAATAAGAGTAATTCTAAGTTATTGAAATTAATTTTATATTATTTAACATTTATGAAGCATTTAGTTTATGCCAGGCACTGACAAAATGATTTACAGGCATTTATACAACATTTGCTAAACAAACATCTAATGTATGCCCACTATATGCCAGGCATTATCTTATTTATTTCTCATCATAACTCCATAAAATAAGAGCTCTTATTATCCATATTTTCTGACAAGCAGCCTGAGGTTTTCGAGCTTAATGAAATTTCCCATTGTCAGACAATTAGAGAGAGGCAGAGCTAGAATTCCGATCAGTGCCCAAGCTCTTCAAACAGAGGTCATACTGCCTCAACCAACCTGGAATTAGGAAGCTGCTTTGCAATGCATAACTTTGTTCTCATAAATGGAAGAAGCAGGGAAATAAGTCGGGTGAGAGCTAAGGAAAGAGAGATGAGAATCAAATCATTCTACATGAGAAGTTATACAGTTTTGCCACATATTAGTAAAATCTTCAAAGTTTCCTTTCCTTCCCCATCTTCATTCTACCTTAACTGACGGTATGCTCTATAAAAAGCCCCAACTTATAGCGATTGCCAATTTCGGTCGTGTAAACACTCCCACCGCGCTGATTTCAAGCTTCCAATGTGATCTAACTGAACACGGAGCTGGGGAGTCATACACGCCATTCGTTCTTGTAACCTGGCTCCGACGACACCATGGTTTTTACCCCATCAGAACGGGCACTTAGTCGTTGAGAAGTGATAAATTCCACAAGGAAACTGGGGCTTGAGAGGTTTATGCCCTATGATATTTTTGGTACATTGAGTATCCAGAGAGAAGCAATTTCCCCCAGTAGATTTTGTGGTATTCCTTTCAAAACCTAGCAGGGCTTTGAGTAGTTTCTCAGGTGAATGCGCTGATTCCAAAGTCCTAGGATTGCAAACAATGATTCTATCCAGCTGCAGAAGCGAGGGGTAGACGTCTGACGTTGTTGCTGGGTGATTTGCTGAATTAATTCTCCTGTGGGCCAGTTAGGGCCCTAGCATCTGTTCATAGGGAGGAACCAGTAATGAAAGTAGAAGACAAAAATATTCCTAGAAACTCGTCTGTGAAGGGCTATACCTTGTGATGTACATTTAGCATTCCCAGTGAGAGCGGCCCTGGGCCAGGTGCCATCCCACCACTGGCCTCTGCATCCTGGCACAGCCCTGCGGGCTGGAAGGAACCGCTTTCTGCAGCAACTCTCAGCTCTCCGTTCACATGCTCAGGACTCAGCCGGCCAGGAGGAGAAGCACAGGAACCCTGCGCACCCCCAGGTGATACCTGGGGGTGTGGTGCCTCCGTGGGCTGCGGGACACGCACCCAGGCTCTACCCCTGCTACAGCCAAAACCCAAACACTTGTTCCTCAGGTAGCTGGGCGCTTCCAGGACAGCGGATGCTGCCACGCTCTCCCCAGAGTGAGCGTGTGAGAAATAAACCTCTTCACAGCCTCGGGGTGAGGCAGGACACAGATGGGCCCCTGGGGCAAATGGTTGGATTTCGTTCCCATGGACCGATGGAGAGCGGAGGCTGGGCCCTGCCCAGATAGAAGATAAGAGACCACATGTTCCTCATTCTCGAAGTCAGGAGACCTCCCCGACTGCACATGCGCAGAAAGGCTTCTTGGAGGTCAAAAGGGGAGTGATGCAAATCTACCCATAGGCCTCTTCAGTAGAATCCGTCTTGGCTAAGAGAGGCTCACACACATATGGGAGGATCCTGAGTTATACCAAATACGGACTCAGAACCAGACAAATCAAAATGATTGGCCAAAGGAAACCTGGAAGAAATGCTCCATAAAAGTGATTCAAACGGCCACGAGATCGCGACTCTCTCTCTGAACCTGCCTGTGTGTCTGTCCACACGTACTATACTTCTTTTTCTTGTTTCACTACTTTCCATCTTTGTGGAGATTCTTTTTTGGCAAAGCCATAGGGCCAGGGCCTTGTCACTGACCACAGGTCTAGTGGCTAGGATTCGGTGCTCTCACTGCTGCGACCCGACCTCAATCACTGGCCGGGAACTGAAACCCTGCTTCAAGCCGCTGCAGGCTGAGGTCACCCGAGATCATGGGTGCCAGTATGGCACCATCGGTCTTGACACCCAAACCAATGTTGAGTGTGGGATCAATCCCCCCCTTAATGGGATGGCCACAGAACACTAAATCTAATACTGCTGGTTAATACATGAAGGAGACCAGAAGCTCTACGGAGTCTGTCCAATCACACATGTGCACCCAGGCTTCCTTACCGGCTTCTGCTGGGGCACAAGCTGGGTAGGGAAGAGTGGGCCTGGGAGCCACCAGGGGTCAAACATCAGAATGGAGTCACTGCGTTTAGGTGTGAAAATAGTCACGCACGATTTGGCTCAACTTAATATGCAGACAGGTGTGGGTCGGGTATAAATAGATGATGGCCATTTGTGCTGGGTGAAAGTTTATTATACTTTTCTGTTTGGGTATGTTTGAAATTTGCTCTAAGTTTTATTTTACTTTTTATTATTTGTATTGCAGTCTAGTTGATTTACAATATTGTGTTATTTTCAGGTGTACAGCAAAGTGATTCAGTTATACGTATATATGTATCTATTCTTTTTCCTTATGGGTTATTACAAAATATTGAGTAGAGTTCCCTGTGCTGTACAGTAGGTTCTTGTTGTTTATCTATTTTATATATGGTAGTGTGTATATGTTAATCTCAAACTCCTAATTTATTCCTCCCCTCTCTTTCCCCTTTGGTAACCATAAGTTTGTTTTCTGTCTGTGGGTCTATTTCTGTTTTGTAAATAAGTTCATTTGTATCATTTCCTTTTAGATTCCACATACAAGTGATATCATATGATGTTTCCCTTTCTCTGTCTGATTCACTTCACTTAGTATGATAATCTCTAAGTCCATCCATGCTGCTGCAAATGGCATTATTTCATTCTTCTTTATGGCTCAGTAATATTCCATTGTGTATATACCCCACACCTTCTTTATCCATTCATCTGTCGATGGATGGGCATTCAGGTTGCTTCCACGTCTTGGCTATGGTAAATAGTGCTGCAATGAACATTGGGGTGCATGTATCTTTTCGAATTATGTTTTTTTCTGGACATACGTCCAGGCATGGGATTGCTGGGTCGTATGGTATTTCTATTTTTAGTTTTTTAAGGAACCTCCATACTGTTCTCCATAGTGGCTGTATCAATCTTCATTCCCACCAACAGTGTACGAGGGTTCCCTTTTCTCCACATCCTCTCCAGCATTCATTGTTTGTAGCCTTTTTGATGGTGGCCATTCTGACTGGTGCGGGGTGATACCTCACTGTAGTTTTAATTTACATTTCTCTAATAATTTCTCTAATAATTAGTGAAGTTGAGCATTCCATAAGTTTTAAAAAAGTCTTCTGATCCAGTCTAATATCAAAACTTCAACCTCTCCCCCAATTAAAACTTCTCACTTTTGCTCAGAAACCTGCGGTGCGGAGTGGGACATGATCAGCTTCTCTCCCGTTTCCATTAAATCCTCCCTTCTGTGGCTCCCCGCTGTTCCAGGGCTGTGCTGAGAGCTGGTGAGAGGCTGAGGGACCTGAGAGGGTGGTGACCCAGCGTTGTGCCCTCCACAGGGTGGGCGTATCCCAATCCTCCCTGCCCACCTCCCCCCTCAGCCCTAATTCCCAGACGAGTGATGCGGTCCATTTCTGGTTGGCCCTTTACAACACCCTTGCCACCTTCAAGCCCCTCTAACTCTGTGCCCCAAGTCTCCTTCTGCCAGGGATGCCTCAGTCCTGGAGGGAGCCTCAGAGCAGAGTCTTTGTCAATGTGACTCAGGATCAGTTAATTTTTATGCATTCACTGGGCTGCAGAGAAACCCAGAATAGGACCAGTGCTCACTCTGCAAGGGCTCTGTTCTCCCTGCCTGGAGGGAATCTAGACCCCAGACCCCTCATCTAGGAGTCAAATGCCCATCCTTCGGGCCCTCACTCCAGCTAAGCACGGCAGCATCTGTAAGAACTGGAGACTGAGGGCCTGCATTTTTTTGCTTCTTACAAACCAGCCTGGGGCCGGGGGGCAGCTTCCCCCAGGACTGGGTCCTGGGAGCTCTCTACCCAACCCTCTTTTCTTACCCCAAAAGGAGACACTCTGCACTCTAGTTACTCTCCCCAGAGAAAATCTTCACTCCTAACCGTCTCACAGTCTCTTTTTTTTTTGGTAAATACCCTACAAGCGGAGTGTTGGGTTAAAGGTGGCCAAACTGTGTTTTGAATTACCACTTTGCAAATTTTGCCTAAACGCTCTAGCATCTCCTCTTAGAATATGCAGGCAATTAACACCCCTCCTATCAGCTTCCTTCTGAAACCTCAGCCAAGATTCTAAAACAACAGGGAAATCACACTTAGCGCCCTCCTGGCTTGCGTTTGAGATTATTTTAAGGCAATGGTACCCAAGACATTTCAGGAAAAAAACACAAATGTATTACACAGTGTGATGTGTGGTAGTTTTGTAAAGCCTCTTAGGATTTAGTGAAAATCATATTTTGGGTAATAAACATCAGAGGTGCAGGACACTGAGAGGAAGACGTGGGCATTTACAGAAAATGGCTGACAATTTGCATCGACAAGTTACTGGATTCGAGATTTTAAAGACTGAGATGGGGAGAAATCCATGGAGGTTGGGGAAGTCTCACTATTACTACCCCACCAATTACAACTGAGAAAAATCTTTGTCACATTAAATCATGATATTCATGATATAGGACCCTACTTTTTTCATACCGGATGCAGAAAAAGAAGACAAGAATAAAAAGGCTGGAGGGGAAGATGCCAGGGACTGGCATCTACCAGGGAAATTTCAGGTCCCAGCAGAAGATACAGGACCTAGTGAAACTCGGGTACCAGGAATGACCAGAGATGAACTGAGGTATTCGACATCACTCTTATTAAAAAAGGGACTGTCGGGCTTCCCTGGTGGCGCAGTGGCTGAGAGTCTGCCTACCGATGCAGGGGACGCGGGTTCGTGCCCCGGTCCGGGAGGATCCCACATGCTGCTGAGCGGCTGGGCCCGTTAGCCATGGCCGCTGAGCCTGTGCTCCGCAACGGGAGAGGCCACAAAAGTGAGAGGTCCGCGTACCGCAAAAAAAACACAAAAAAGGGACTGTCACGTCAACTTACATGTACCTCCTATCTTGTAGTCACTAAGAGGGGTAGCCATTCAGCAAATGGCTGTTTAGAAATCCCGAGGCGTTTTATACATAACAATAGCAAAATCTTCTTAAGTTCTGCCTCTCAGCCATGGCTCTTAAACCATCCAGTTGGGTTGGGGGCAGGGAGTCTTCTTTTCAGTGGCATCTGGATGGCAATGCTCACTTTGACTCTGGGGACCGTCTGGATGCCCTCCTGGTGACGTGTCAGAAGGTACTTGGCACAGAGAACAGATTTACACAGAAGCAGAAATAATAAGGTGAGGAACGGGAGCCCCTCAGAGAGCAGCCCTTTGCTCAGGCTGTGCCCCGCAGAGCGGGCGGGGCTGCTCCAGGGACCAGCAGGGAGGACCCACAGCCAGAAAGCCACTCCTGTGACAAGATCCCTTTTACAGATGAGGCTTTTGCTTTCCTTGGAAGACAGGCTGCTGCTTCTACAAAGAGTAATAATAATAATAGTAACAACAGTAATCATAATGTTTTAAAAATGCTGATGTGGTTCAGCTCTCCCACGTCCTGGGAGAGGGGTTCCGAGGGAGTGGGTGACTTGCGCAAGTGTGGCACGGGCTGTGCAGAGCTCCAATGCTCCTACCACGCTGGGCGCAGGTCTGTGCAGGTGTGCTGGCCTGGCTGCCTCCCCGGGCGTCCCGCCCACTTCCGACCCACCCTGAGACGCAGGGACCCGCAGGAACTGCACCCGTGGAGGTCAGCAGGCTTCCGGCTTAGTCATGTTTCTATCATTCCGTCTTCATCCCTCTGCGTGTCAACAAAAGCCAGGAATGTGCAACAAAGACTTCCAAAAGGAACCTCTCTCATGCGCTGTCCTTTTTGTCTTTTTCCTTTGTGTGGCTGTCACTGAATAATGGTCCCGGAGCTGGCTCACATCACTCTAAATCCCTGAGCCCGTACTGAGGAGAAGGAAGGCAGCCAATCTACCTCTGTGCACACGGAGATGTGACTCCTGGCATTTCCACGTTCCCAGAATGGTGCCAAAATGGAATCTCTCCAGAGTCAGAGGAAGGGAATCAAAAAGTCAGTTCAGGAAGTTTCCATCTTCACTTAAGACTGCTGTGTAGACATCAATACAACATACATGTGCTCAAACGAGATAAGGTCTGTGAAGAGTCTGAACCGGGAGATCTAGTGGAGGGGGGCTGTCCCTGGGCTTCAGGATTGCTGGTCCTATAGTCCTGGCTCTTTCTCCAACAAGGAGCTCGAGAAGATCACTTCACCTGTCCAGCCCTCGTTCCTTCCTCTAGAAAACGAGGAGTTCCTGCCAGTTTTAGCAATTTCAGATTCAGTCACATTTAGGGAGTTAAATCAGATTCCTGGCACTGCTTTTTGTAAGGCTGCTTTTGACCTAAGCATATGCGATGCTAAATATAAAGTTCCAACTGCATTTCTGTCTCCGCTTATGGCTCCTTTGACTAAGCCAAGATGAGCTTGTTTGGTTCAAAGCTAGACAGCCGGGTGCGCTGAGCACGTTCAAATTGCACTGCCTGTAACTGCAGCCTTTCTGGAATTGTCCATGGAAAAGCAGCAGGAATCTCAAGCGGGGCTATAGTCTGAATAACCAGATAAACTGCAAAGAAAAGGGCTGTTATTAACTGAGTGAAGTGAGTGAATATTTGGGCTGAAATGCATCTATTTACCAGGGTCCCATCAACCAACCAGCAGGAAATCCCCACCTCCATCTCTGGGCCAGGCCACCTAGGAACCGACTGGCCCTCTCGGGTCTCCTCTGTACCTTCAGAGGGTGGTAGGCACACAGGCAGATGCCCACGTGGGCCTCGGAAGGCTCCACTGGTTTCCTCACAACCCTCAGGCTGTGAGGTGCTCCCTCTTCTGTGGACAAGCAGCCCCTCACCAAGGAACAGGGTCTGGGCTCGGGAACCCCACTGCTGTCACCACAGCAGGATGTGCTGTGGCATGGTGGTGCTCCAGCTGCACAGGGAGGGGGTCTTGGCGGGGCCAGGGTGCGGGGAGGTATCTCTAGTTTTGGTTTTAATCGCAGGCCGAAAACCTGCCCTTCTATGGCTTGTGCCCAGAGACTTTTCAGGAGAGCCTCGACCAGGGATGATGGTGAAAGGATGGAAATTTGTTTGCAGAGTCAAATGCAGGCTGCGGAGAAGGGGGACCTGCCTTTGATACAGGAAATTCAATGGATAATAACAGTGGAGAGTTGAAATGTAGAGTTTTTTAAAAGTGGACAATCCCTGTTCTTACATCTGTTTGTAAAGAAAATGTAATATCTTTAAATCACTCTTCCGTAAGTAGATTATCTTTTTGCAGTGTGCAACAAACAAACAAACAAGCAAAATTGGGAACAAAGCAAACGTAATCGCATAAACTCTATAGGGTGAAGGCCTGCCAGCTCTGGAACCGCGGCAGTCAAGAAGCCCCCAGGATGGGGCTTCCCTGGTGGCGCAGTGGTTGAGAGTCTGCCTGCCAATGCAGGGGACACGGGTTCGTGCCCCGGTCCGGGAAGATCCCACATGCCGCGGAGCGGCTGGGCCCGTGAGCCATGGCCGCTGAGCCTGCGTGTCCGGAGCCTGTGCTCCGCAACGGGAGAGGCCGCAACAGTGAGAGGCTCGCGTACCGCAAAAAAAAAAAAAAAAAAAAGAAGCCCCCAGGAGGCCACCACTGGGTTGGAGAAAGTACTAGCTTTTTGGGGATGTTACCAATACGCCCGATTAAAGTGCACAGTGATGGTGCTGAAGAACGCTAGCAAGAGGAGCTGTCCATCATCGGTGAGCACGTAAGTCCTAAGGACCAAAGCGGCTCCTTCTCCAAGGAGGAGGCGGGGCCGCGGGAGTCGGCGGGGCTGCTGATTGGCAGCTGGTGGTTGCCTAGTGACGGTGAGGCTGCGTCTGGACCATCAAATTACTTAGAGGGCTTCTCCCTGGTGCAGAGTCTTCTACTTACGGGGTACGTGGATTAGTGTGTGACAATGAATTTACAGAAATAGCAAGCCACCAAGACATATAAAGCAAAGACCACGTCCTTTAAAAAAGCTGTTATTTAATGAGTTTTGTGCAAAGAAAGCACGCTTTCCTCCTCTCCTGGCCCTGACAAGCTGGGGCCGGGCACGTGGAAGGGTGAGGAGATTCGACAGGTTTTCCCACCTGTCCACATTAAATAGGGAAGAAAAACGGAAATGTTTTCTTGTGAATTTGAGCTGGTGAACAGGGACTAAAAGCCTCTGTGTGGCACTTCTTAGTTTTTTGTTTGTTTTTAAAGCTTTTTTAAAAAAATTAATTAATTTATTTTTTGTCTGTGTTGGGTCTTCGTTTCTGTGCGAGGGCTTTCTCTAGTTGCGGCAAGCGAGGGCCACTCTTCATCGCGGTGCGCGGGCCTCTCACTATCGCGGCCTCTCTTGCTGCGGAGCACAGGCTCCAGACGCGCAGGCTCAGTAGTTGTGGCCCACGGGCCTAGTTGCTCCACGGCATGCGGGATCTTCCCGGATCGGGGCTCGAACCCGTGTCCCCTGCATCGGCAGGCAGATTCTCAACCACTGCGCCACCAGGGAAGCCTGGTACTTCTTAGTTTTCAGAGCACTTCCTTGAATTATTCCCGCTGACCACTCCCTTTCACAGATGTGGAAAGGATGTCAAGGGACTGATGAAAATCCCACAATGATTTGTTGGCAGGTTGTGATGGGAATGCTGGCTCACCAGGCAGAACCCTTCCTCTTCTCTCGGGGAGCACCTTTCCAGCTTCTGTAAGATTTTAAAGGAGGGGTGATTTTGAAATGATACTCCAGTGACACTCAAATTTGAGCAGCTCTTTAAGCCAGGGGTCCGGGCCACATGGCAGGAGGTGAGTGGTGGACAGGCGAGCCAGCAAACCTTCATCTGTATTTATAGCCGCTCCCTATAGCTCACATTACCGCCTGACCTCCACCTCCTGTCTGCATTAGGGTGAGTTGTATAATTATTTCATTATATATTACAATGTAATAATAATAGAAATAAGGTGCACAATAAATGTAATGCACTTGAATCATCCCGAAAGCACCCCTCCCCGCCCCCCTCCCGGTCTGTGGAAAAATGGTTTTCCCTGAAACCGGTCCCTGGTGCCAAAAAGGTTGGGGACCATTGCTTTAAGCCTTTAAAAAACCCCACTCTTTATAATAAAAGTAAGCTCAAGAATTAGTATGATGTGTTGATAATAAAGATGATAAAAATAACTCGTTGAGCACCTATTATGTGTTGTAAATTGTACTTAGCATATTTGCATGTATCGTCTAATGTAATTCTCACCGTAATCCTTTTAGGAAAGGAATACTGTGTGCCTCCGTTTGGGTGTGGGGGATCTAAAGAACAGTGTTTACTTGCAAAAACTCCAAAGTTAGTGATTCCTGCAGCGTGGATTTCCCTCCACTGTGCCTTGTCTGTAACGGTGCTGGGTTAGTGATCACACATCACCTGTTCTCAGTTGAATCTGAGCTCACGCCCTCTCACCCAGGATGGTTTTGCCATCACCTGAGGTCTGCATCCTGCCCTCTGGAGAAGGCCATCTGAGAGGCCCCAAATGACTTGTCATGAGACCCTGAACAGTCTGGCGTAATGGCGGAGAATACTGCTTTACATCAGGTGGACCTGGGTACAAACCCAGCTCAGGAACTGACTAGTTGGGATGTACATCTAAGTTACTTGTTTAGTCGCAGAGGTTGTTTCCTTTTCTAAAAGTGTAGGCAGCCACACCTACCTTACAGGATTGGTGGGGACATGAATATTCAACGCAATAATGATATAAAGTCCTGGCAGCTAGTAAGGCTTCCATATGATGATTGTTTTGTTTCTGCTTCACTGAGGTTTTCTGAAAAACTCATTATTGTTTAGCTGTACTTGCTGCCCCTATTCTCAGCCTAAACTGAGGGAGGGTAATTCATTCATATAAAGATTGAGAACTCACTCTGCCAGACACTCAGAATAGAGAAATAAGCATCCTCCTTGACCTTCAGGAAATTACTTGACTGGTCAAAGGAGTCGACCCAAAATAGTTACAGTCAAATGTGATAATGAAGGCTGGAATATTGTACTTGGGAGCACAGAGGGACAACTAATTATATCTGGGGGCAGTCAAGAAGAGCTCACAGATGTGCAGTCAGCAAGGCAAATAAAGAACGGATCCAGGGCTTCCCTGGTGGTGCAGTGGTGGACAGTCCGCCTGCCGATGCAGGGGACGTGGGTTCGTGCCCCGGTCTGGGAGGATCCCACGTGCCGCAGAGCGGCTGGGCCGTGAGCCATGGCCGCTGAGCCTGCGCGTCCGGAGCCTGTGCTCTGCAACGGGAGAGGCCACAACAGTGAGAGGCCTGTGTACCGCAAAAAAAAAAAAAAAAAAGAGTGGATCCAAATCCTGAGCCCCTCCAAAAGAAGAAGACGGCAAGACAGTGTCTCTGTGGTCCTTCATGAGCATCATGCTAAGACAAGGCAAAGATGTGATCTGAGGTTACTTTCGTCTGTGTGTTCCCAGGTTTGCCTGCAGAAGAATGGGAAGACTTCACGTCTGGCTAAGACGATGGCTCCCCATAGAGCACGTATGTCCAGACCTGAGGATTCTCTGTTCTGTTTATGGCTCCTGAGAAGGCTTCTTCCGTCCCTGTCCTAATGAGGTCTGCTGGGGCAGAAGATGGGCACGATCCCTTTCATTGGCCATAATTTGCTATCACCCTGGGTCACTCGAAATACACGTCTTTTACGTGAAATCTGTTCTCAGCTCAACCCATCAACCAAGAACCTGGGCTGCCCCATCTCGCTTGCAGCAGTTTCCTTGGCAACCAGGGTCCAGCCAGAGAGCTCGCCAAGCCACAGTGGGACCAAGTGAAACCCTGCGGGAGTGTCAGCTTGCTTTCTGCTTGGAGAGGCTAAGGGACCACCCTGGAGACACGTTCTCCTGCAACACTGCCAGCGCAGCTGCCAGCACTTAGTGTCTGTAGAGCCCTTTCCATCTGGGCACCTCAGAGCAGGAATGCTTTCAGAGCCCGGCCTCACGCTATTGAGAGGAGCAGCATCGTTATTCACACTGTTCCATAAGGGCTTCTCCAAAGGGCTCTTTTGGCCTCTTCTTTTCTTCTCTTCCCTTTTCTTTTCTTTGCTTCCTCCTTCCTTTCCTTCTTCCTCCCTCCCTCCCTTTCTTTCTTTCTTTCTTTCTTTTTCTTTCTTTCTTTCGTTTTCTCTCCTTTCTTTCTTTTTCTTTTTCTCTTTCTTTCTTTCATTTTTCTCTCCTTTTTCTTTAAATTTTTTTAATTTTAAGCAATGCCCTTGACACACCCTGGCAGTTATTCTTTCAGTTGCCTGTGAAAATGTCACACTAAAGTGCTGGGGTGAAGATCATAGGATATTCTGTGTTTCTCCATCAGTACCCCATCGGTCTTCCACAGTAATCAAAGCTGAACTCAAGCACTGATGTCCAAGCCAGGCGTCATGGCTGCGGTTCATGCTCTGGCTGGGGGGGATTGTCAGTGACAAGGGTGACCCCCATCACTGCTCATGACTGGGGTGTCCTTAAAAAGCCAGCCCCTAATGGCGAGAAAAAGATTGAGGGTCCCTGTCGTAGTATATGCAACTTACCACACAGGGACCATCTAGAGCAGGACTTCCCAAAGCCCTCATGTCTATAGGAATTGCCCAGGGAGCTTGTTAAACAGCCAGTGCCGGTGTCATCAGTCTGGGGTGGCACCGGAGGATCTGCATCTCTGGCAAGTTCTCCGGTGATGCTGGACTCACAGGAGCCAGAGTTCAGGCTCCGTGTCTGCATTCACATGACCACACGTGTGCCTGTTCACGCTGCGAAAGTGGACGAGAAAGGAAAGCTCGCCTTTCATCCTGCAGTGTTGTCAAAAAAGCATTTTCACGTATGTGCCTCTTAGGTAGCAGCATAGGTGGAATTAGTCCAATTGTCCTGCCCAGGGACACGTAACCAATGAGATTCCAGATACAAATTTTCACACCTTTTTGCCACAAAAGACTAATCCAAATAGAATATTTTTGTCGCTATTATGTTGGTCATTATTATAGTATTTGTATATAAATGAGAAAATCAGTATTATGGCTGCTGTTACACACACACACACACACACACACACACACACATAATATTGAAATGCTCTAAATCTAAGTGGGCTTAGGTTACCAGGAAGGTATTTCAAACATCACAGTGGGGGGGTCACAGAGACACCTCTGGGGAGGGGGGTTTCTTTATCCCTCAAAGTCCCAAATTCATAGTCAAGTAGTCTTTGTTGCCTTGGCCCAGTATTTACTGGCTGCTGTCCAGCTTGACTGAAATTCCATAATTCTAGTGAGGATAATTGAGAGATGTCAGGGAATAACCCGCCTCCAAGCTGTAGTGAGTTGCAAGGTGTACCCTTCTCCCAACATAAAAGTCCACCTGGAACCACAGAATGTGATCTGATTCGGAAGAGAAGAGTTTTTGTAGGTTTAATTTGGGTCAGGGTCTCCAGATGAGATCCATCCTGATTAGGGTGGGCCCTAAGTCTAGTGACGAGTGTCCTTCTAAGAGATAGAAAAGGAGAAGATGCAGAGGGACCCTGGGAGGAAAGGCACATGAAGATGGAAGCAGAGGACGGGGTGATGCTGTCAGGAGTCAAGGGTGCCCAGAGGCCACAGGATTAGGAAGGGGCAGGACGGAGCCTCCCCTAGAGCCTTTGCAGGGAGCACGGCCCTGCCCACACTGTGATTTCAGAGTTCTGGCCTCCAGAACTGTAGAACAATACATTTTTTTGTTACTTTGAACCACGGAGGTGGTAGCAATCTGCTGGGGTCTCCCTGGGAAGCCGATGCACAGCCCCAGGGTCAAAGTGGTCCAGCCTTGGGGACCTGTCCCCGGGCTGCCTCGTCCTGGTGTCCCAGGCTCTGGGCCTCAGCTTGGAGGTCCACATGGTGACCTCGGGGAGCATGGTGGGCCCAACCCTGGGGACAGGACAACTTAACAGTTCGATACATGGAAATGATATTCTTTGTCTAGACACGTTTGCAGATGGAAAACGAGCTTGCCATACCCTCAGGGAAGGGGACTCACAACCCAGAATTCATTCAACAAAATAAGACCTCTTGATTACTTCTTCTGTTTTTTTTTTTTTTTTTAAAATTGGTTCCATTGCAACATGGCTCTTTTATTTCAATAATTTTTAAAAATTGAAGTATAGTTGATTTACAATATTGTGTTTGTTTCAGGAGTGCAGCGTCTTGATTACTTCTTGATGGAGATGAACAGGGAAAAGCTTTGGGCCTGTTTATTGTCAGCAAATGTTTTTACTCTCAAATATTTTTATACTTTCAAAAAGGCTGTTTCCCCACAGGTTTTGTCCTTAACCTTAAGATCTAGCTCGCCCTGGTCTGAATCTTCCTGAGACCCGCACAGCATCTTAAGTAACCATAGGAGGTCCTCCAACCTGGAGACCTCCCTGAGCTGTGCAGTACCACTGCCATCGTGTGGCTGGGATGCTCCAGCACACCCACTGGGCTGGCTCTAGCTCTGATCCAGAGGCAGGGATGGAGGCTCTGGACTGGAGACTGAAATCCTTGTTTATAACCTTGAGCTTTTAGCCAGGAGGACAGGGTGCTATCTGAAAATGAATACTAAGAAGAACTATATAATACGACGTCTGTTTGCCTGTTATTAAGGCTGTGGAAATTCACAAACACCGTGCAGCCCCCCCGGAGGTGAAATATACCACTGGAGGTACTAGTTTACCTTTCCAATCCTTTACCGGCCCTCTGCTGCAGTGGTAGCCAGCAGGCAGGCACCTGGGCTGGGGAGAGGATGAGGGTCAGAGCCTCGCTAATACCTCCTCTGCCTGCTCTGTGTCTTCTGTGACATTTGGCACCGAGAGTCACCTCTCCCTAAACGGCTGGAACTTTTGAGTGCTTGTTTAACTCTCCAACAACTAGGGCTTTGATGGCCTGATTTCCTTGGAAATGGAATCTACCTGGCTCAGAAATATTTGCTGCGTGGCTGCCATTAGATTAAAAGAATCTCTCTCTCTTGGCCCCCACCTAACTTCACAACAGTGGAACTTTCCTGACGGACCTGTGCCAGTTCCCCCTCCAGCCTACAGTGAGATTCCCAGGCAGGTGAAAGCTCAGAGCTCCGGCTGGAGCAAGGGTGAAGCTCTGGGGCCTTCTACCTTTTCCACAAATACCTACAGACAAGCTCAGAGACTGTTCCTTAGTACTCTAGAACATCACACGAAAAGCTCTTGTCAAGAGAAAGTGTTCCACGGACATAGAGAACAGACTTATGGTTGGTTGCCAAGGGTTGGGGGAGGGATGAATCGGGAGGTTGGGATTAGCAGATGTAAACTATTATATATAGACTGGATAAACGACAAGGTCCTACTGTACAGCACAGGGAATTATATTCAATATCCTGGGATAAACCATAATGGAAAAGAATATAAAGAAAACAGTGTATATGTATAACTGAATCACTTTGCTGTACAGCAGTAATTAACACAAAATTGAAAATCAACTATACTTCAGCAAAAGAGAGAGAGAGAGAGAGAGTGTGTTCCAAAGTTGGGGGGGGGAGAGAATTCCTACAGCATTGTTCCAGGGATATCTATTTACCAATTTCAATCGAATGAATCAGAGATCTAAATGGCTGAAAAGTCATGACCAGTTTTACCCCTGGAAAGGATGGCCAACCACAAGGTTCTGCTTTCTCACACCTTTCTCCTCAGAGTGAGCTCCACCTACCCCTGCAACATTGAGAGTTGGGCCTGGCCTCGCAGGAGGGCGTGGACTTGGGCAGTCACGTGGGCCCTGCCCTTGGAAGGGCCTGGTGCTTGGCATATTCCGCTGCTGACGCCATCTTGAAATTCTCAATGATTTTTTTAACAAGGGTCCCTGCATTTTTATTTTGCACTGAGCCTTTCAAATTACTCAGCAGGTCCTGCCTGGGAGTTTGTTAGACATCCATAATCTGAGGCCCCACCTCAGACTTCTAAAAGCTGAATCTGAAGTTGGGAGATGATTAAACTGGAGGAGAGAGAAGGAGAGTAAGGGAAAGTATTGTATAATCCAGGAAACAGCCTCTTCAGAACCATTTCCTTTAAATCTCAGTGACCCGTCAGAAGATTTCGAGCAACTCAATTCTAAGATTAGAGGAGAAAAGGAGAACTGAACAGTGAATGGGCCCCGCCTTTGACTTTGGGGCTAGTCTGACCACTGATGAGCTACTGCCTCTCTCCTGGAATGGGACAGGAATCCCTGCTACTAGGGGCCAAGTTCCTCTTTGTATCCTCACTCTTTCTAGGAAATTCCCCCTCAATTTCCCTTTTAGCTCTCAAAGCTCCTCTTTCTCTCTGGACAGGTACACGTTGCTTTACATCATCAGGGCATTTCCACAGTTACAGAAGAACAGACTGGGAGAGAATATGACCACAGGCTTCACTGCTTTCCGAAGAACACGAAATCTCCCAGGAGAAGGCTCCAATAGGCCACCTGCTAGAAGTAGTGGTGGTGGGTTTATAGAGTTTAAATCGGTTTATAATCTAAAATTATACACTTGCAATAATTACAGACAATGTTTAAATAGGAATATTGGTTCATCTTGGTTGTCCCTGCAGTGTTAATGAGTCGGATTGTTCCATTTCCAGTGTAGAAATCTCCCTACTGGTATGCATCATTTGAGAAATTAAAGCAGCATCTTTGATGTGTCGATGCAATTAGATAAAGGAAAAGCAAAGGCAAACCAAACAAAGCAGAAGTATTGTTTTTGGAATACAAGGTAGAGAACAGCAGGCAATAAAACTCTTGGCTAGAGGCAACAAAAAAGTATAGAATTTACTATCTCAACTGAAGAAAGAGGTCTATCGGGTTCTACTGCCCCTGGAGTGTTGTGACTGCAGCAGTGTTGGAGGAGAACGTTTCGCTTATCAAAAGGGAGATGGTGTTTTCACAGCCCGAGAAACAGTGACCCAGGAGAACATGCGATTCTCGGCCGTCCTGCACCCATTGCTTCTGCCATCTCGGTTTTGTGCACATTCAACGCGCCTGTCGCTGAAGGACTAGTTCATGTCATTGTTTTTATCCTTGAATAACTGCAAAAGGATTTACAAAGAGTTTTACCAGCCATTTCATTATAACGTTATTGGAATAAGGCCTAAAGAGAAAGAAAAAATCAACATATTAGCCATGAGCTGTACTATGTGATGCGAGAGTGTAGTTGTCATGTGGTGCTCTGGGTCACTGGGGCGAACGGGGACCCGATGATGGGTTATATGATTCCCCCAGTGTCCCAGAAGGAAATCAGGAGGTCTGTGAACCTGGGTGAGAAAATACTGTGCCTCTACTTTTTTTTTCCTGCCTCTAATTGTCTATGTATTTTTTAAATGAGTTTAACATTATCCTGAGGCAATCACTAAGCTTCACCAGCCACCGCAGGGGTCCAACGCATACACATGGTTAAGAAACCTGTGGTAGAAAGAAGCATAATCCACAGAAGGAAAATCTTCAGACACAAGATGATAAAGTGTAGAAGACACAAACAAAAATATCATGCGCATCTATTTGCAAAAGAAAGATACGGAGTGACGTATTGGAAAATATTTTGACAAAAATGCATAGTCAATGTGAGAAGAATTTTTAATTAACATTTAATAAAAACTAAAGGCAAAGCATTAGGGAAAAACAGTGAATTTATGGTGGAGTGAACACAATGTCAGGAACAAGTTCGTGTGATCTTGGTGTGCAGTTTCTTGGGATTTTACTTTATGTGTTGATAGAACTTGAAAATCTAGAGGAATGAAGAGATAATGAAACACAAGCTGGTCAGAAAGGCCGTGGCCATGTCTTGTGGAGACATATGATTGGGAAATCAGTGCAGGAATAAAGCACTTGGAGAGGAAGAGGAAACAGGATCCAGCATCTCAAAGAAGTCCAGACTGGGCCTGGTCCAGGGTTGGGGAAAGAAAACACTGGTGACTTTGGTAAAAGGATGCATAATAATTATAACTGCTAAAATTTATTGGCTATTTACTATGAATTCAGATTTGGTCCTAAGAATTTAATATTTACTACTTACCTCAATCTCCAAAATAATGCTATGAACCTGGAAATTGGTGGTATCATTCCAGGTGGTGTCATTATTCCATTGAACAGATGTGTTCTTTATAGTATGTTTATTTATTCCACTCTTAATACAACTTTGTGGTGAGGGCAGCTTCCCCAGTTTCAGGCATTCCCAGATGTGGGAACAAAGGAAATTATTAACTTAGTCTTAGAAGTTCTTGTATAAATAAAAATAAATCAATTGCTATTGATATTTTTACAATGGCATATCCATCAAAATTCTAGCCGGGCATCTTAGAATATTCAAGGTACCAGACAAGGACTCCTTAATTTGGAAGATGGGGAAAGATGGGTGCCCTTGGAGAGAGAGGTGGGCGTGACTGGGTGTGGTTGGCCTTGAGAACTCTTGTCCCAACTGCCCCAGGTTTTGAGAGAAGAGGAAAACGGGGCTAGAGCAGACAGGACTTTCCAGCATCTTTCTCGTTCAAATAGTATCTGGATTGGTCTCGGGGCACTGTGTAGTTGGTTGGACTGTCAGAGTCTCTGGATTCTTGGTGGGACTCCTGATGCAAGCCTGTCCATCTGTGTTTCATCTCCTTGGCCAGAGATATTGGCTCAGTGTCAGGCAATGACTCAAGCTGGTCCACAAGGGTCAAGCCTGGCATTTTGCTGGGAGGATGGGGAGACATCCCATCCCATGTGCTTTATCCTCTGAGGTTGCTAAGCTATGATTTGTGAGTCTGGGACCGCCAGCAGCTACTGTACCTTGGAAGTGCCTATCTGAGCACGAAGCCAGCAGAGAGGAATCACCATTAGAAGATGGAGACCAGGTTCTGGTGTATCTCTTATACACTAACTCCAGCCTGTCCTGGAAACAAGATCGACCTGTAGACTTTTCACTCATGTGAGTCTGCAGATCCCCTTTTTTGGTATATGCCTTTTCAGCTTTCTAGCAATCATTCCATCCCAAAGCATTCTGACCCAGGACCTTAGCCTGTTTGACATATCAGTTAGGAGGCAACTGGGATGGTGTTTGCATGAAGGGTAGCAAGCCGACTGCTGGTTCCGGGCAGTGGTCCGTCTACAGTGGGTTAGGTCATCCTCACGTGCTGCTCGGCCCAGTACCCATTGGGCCCAAGCAACCTGCCTTTGCCCAAGAAAGCTTATTCCTAAAGAACAGAACTTACCAGAACAGCTGAAAATACTGACCACCTGGTTAAATGTGGATCCCGTTGCTTGGATCCTGTTGAAGGAAAGAGAGAATGTCTTGGGACCAGTAATTCCCAAGCTGGGTGTTTCTCAAACAGATGACGTATGTGTCATAGGATGGTCGTCCTGTCCTCAGGATGTCTTCCAACTGTGTCAAGTGGGCCAGTCATGCTGCTGAAACCAAAAGGAAAGAGCTCAAACCCACAGACTCTAGTGTGGGTACAGAGTCTGCTTTGATCTCCGTGTATTCACTCATTCCCCGGGACAGAGCCCTTGAGCTGCTCATCAAAGCCCTTGCTCTTCTACTTCCCGTCACTCACAGCCTCTCCTGCAATTGGGTGAGGCCGCGTGACCGAATTCTAGCGGATGGAATAGAATTGGAAGCCATGTGCCCCTTCGGACCTTCATGCACTCTCCCATGGCTTTTCCCACTCACATTGTGCAGCGGGCCAATTTCCAGGGAGCCTTCAAGGTCCCGTGTGCACAATTCCTGGGCATCCACCAACCTGGGTCCCCAAACCCTGTGGTCACCTGCTCACTCTCCCAGTATTTCTACCCAGGAAGGGGTCAATTTCTGTTGTACATTTGGGGTCCACTCTTTACCATAGTTACCCTCCCCCAACTAATACATTTACCTAAATGTGTCGAGCACCAAGTAGGAGGTCAGATAGGCGTACGCTGTTAATGAAGGCAGCTCTGTGGTAAGCCTTATAAATCCCTCTGGGTTTTCCATGAGGCTGAAAGGAACTCTGCATGACCTGCCCTGTCCACCTGGCAGCCTCTTCTCTGCATTTCACTCACAGGAGCCTCCTTCCATTCGCAGAATGTGCCAGGTTCTCTCCTGTCTCTGACTTCTGCACACATTTCCTCTGCCTAGAACATCTCATTCCTCCCTCTGTGTGGGTCTCAACTGAAACTTTGCTTCTCCTTGAAAACCTTCACAGTCCAGCCACAAGAACGGGCAAGATACCCGTTTCATATTTTTATACCATTTTATGTATTTTTTTTTTTTTTTCTTTTTGCCGTACGCGGGCCTCTCACTGCTGTGGCCTCTCCCGTTGCGGAGCACAGGCTCCGGACGCGCAGGCTCAGCGGCCATGGCTCACGGGCCCAGCCGCTCCGCGGCACGTGGGATCTTCCCGGATCGGGGCACGAACCCGTGTCCCCTGCATTGGCAGGCGGACGCTCAACCACTGCACCACCAGGGAAGCCCTATGTTTTTTTCTTTTTATATTTTATATAGTTTTCCTTTATAGCGTTGATTATAATTTGCCATTTTATACGTGAGGTATCATTTGATTACTATCTTAGTTCTGTCCTAGACTATAGGTTCCTTTAGGTCAGGGCTCTGTTTCATTTTCTTTAACATCATGTGGTTGGTTACTTGGAAATGTACCTGGTGGAAAATGCTCAGTAAAAATTTGTTGAGTGATTAAGGTGTACGTGGACCCCATCCTCTTCCAACTCCTCATGGACTTTATTCATTAATTATTTCTCACTCCCTGTACCATCAATATCAAGACTAAATCTAATATCAGAAACCTGGAAAGGTGATGCCAACAGAAATCACATGACTTTAGGGGTATGTGATCACATTTTTGCTTGAGATGTGTTCAGTTTGTGATACTGAGTCATTGAGGAGATACCCTGGGATTTCCCTGGTGGCACAGTGGTTAAAATGTGCCTGCCAATGCAGGGGACACAGGTTCGATCCCTGGTATGGGAAGATCCCACATGCCACAGAGCAACTAAGCCCGTGTGCCACAACTACTGAGCCTGCACTCTAGAGCCCACGAGCCAAAACTACTGAGACTGCATGCCACAACTACTGAGCCCGCGTGCTACAACTACTGAAGCCTGCGCGCTTAGAGCCTGTGTTCCCCAACAAGAGAAGCCACCGCAGTGAGAAGCCCGTGCACCGCAACGAAGAGTAGCCCCTGCTCGCCACAACTAGAGAAAGCCCGCAAGCAGCAATGAAGACCCAATGCCGCCAAAAAGTAAAAATAAAAAAGATATCCTGCAAACAGTCTGGAAGTCAGACCTGTGAACTGTAGAAATGGCTGTGCTAAGATGAACACAGAGGCAGTAACTGAAATCTGGGAGTATATTAGATCCTGGAAAGAGGGCAGAAAAAGAGAAAAAAAGTCATACTATTGTGGAATAAACAACATCAAGGATTGTTACGGAATCTGTGTCTTGTTCAACTCTGTGCCTACTCAGCACCCAACACAATAACTATACATAGTGAATGCTGATGAAGAGGACCCAGTAAAGGATGCTGTAATGGATTTTCCTGTAACAATGCTGCATAACAAGCAACCTCTACATCTTTGTGGCTGACAAGAACACTTTTTATTGTGCACAGATCTGGGAGCAGCTCTGTTTCAGTCTGGGAGGTGGGTGCAGGTCTGCTCCACGTGACTTTCATTCAAGGACCAGGCTGAACGAGCAGTGCTCACCTGTGGAAAGCCCCTCCCTTGGAGAATGGCCTCAGCTGTGTTACACTCACTAACATTCCCTGTTAGGGAACTAACCAACTAACTCACCGACTAACACAGGAGCAGGTCATCTGCATGGAAGCACCCTACATGTCCTTCAACAGAAGAATGGATAAAGAAGATGTGTTATATATGTATACAATGGACTATTACTCAGCCATAAAAAAGAATGAAATAATGCCATTTGCAGCGACATGGATGGACCTAGAGATTATCGTACTAAGTGAAGTAAGTGAGACAGAGAAAGACAAATATCATGTGATATCACTTATATGTGGAATCTAAAAAATGACGCAAATGAACTTATTTACAAAACAGAAATAGAGTTACAGACATAGAGAAGAGACTTGTGGTTTCCAGTGGGGAGGGGAGCGGGGGAGGGAAGGATTGGGAGTTTGGGATTAGCAGATGCAAACTATTATACAGGGAGTAGATAAACAACAAGGTCCTACTGTATAGCACAGGGAAATATATTCAATATCTTGTGACAAACCATATTGGAAAAGAATAAAGAATGCATATATACATATACATATATACATTCAGTTTTTTATATATATATATATATATATATATTTCCCTGGTGGCACACTGGTTAAGAATCCTCCTGCCAATGCAGGGGACATGGGTTTGATCTCTGGTCTGGGAAGATCCCACATGCCGCAGAGCAACTAAGCCCATGCGCCACAACTACTGAGCCCGTGAGCCACAACTACTATGTGTGTGTGTGTATATATATACATATATATATATCACTTTGTTATACAGCAGAAATTAACACAGCAGTGTAAATCAACTATACTTCAATAAAATAAATTTTATAGAAAGAAGCAAGTCATCTGGCCAAGCCCAAGTCAGTGGCCCAACGATGTTTCTTCTCATCCTTCTCTACTGTGAGGGGCTGGAAGAAACATGGCGGCAGGTCTGAGTGTGTGATCCTTTTAGGAGGAGGGAGAAATCAGACAGAAAATCCAGTCTTCAAGTTGGAGAACTAGGACAATGAGACTTCCTTCCAAGAAGGAGGTCTTCAATAGTAGATGCAGAGAGGGTCAATACCTACCCTGAGGAAAGGCTGTTGGATGTGTTTGTGGTTAGGTATCATTTAGGAGAGCATTTCAGCAAAGTGGTGGGGGCACAAACCACCCAGCAATAGAGGTAGATTTACCAGATTTAGCAAATAAAAATATAGGATGCCAAGTTGACTTTTTAAAAATAAATTTATTTATTTATTTATGGCTGTGTTGGGTCTTCGTTGCTGCGCGCGGGCTTTCTCTAGTTGTGAGTGGGGGCTACTCTTTGTTGTGGTGTGTGGGCTTCTCATCGTGGTGGCTTCTCTTGTTGCAGAGCACGGGCTCTAGGCGTGCAGGCTTCAGTAGTTGTGGCACGCGGGCTCTAGGGCACAGGTTCAGTAGTTGTGGCACACAGGCTTAGCTGCTCCGCAGCATGTGGGATCTTCCCGGACAAGGGCTCGAACCCGTGTCCCCTGAATTGGTAGGCGGATTCTTAACCACTGTGCCACCAGGGAAGCCCCCCGAGTTGACTTTGAGTTTCTGATAAACAAAAACTAATTTAAAAATGATATTTAGCTCTAATTAGTCATTGTTTATATGAAATTCAAATTAAAGTAGGTATCTTGTATTTTGATCTGGCAGCCTTACATTGGGGTCATGAATGAGCAGAAGGTGAGGTATTGGAAGAAGGACCAAAAAGACCATTTTTGAAGTTTGGTGATGGAGGGAGGGTGGGATAAACTGGAGGGTCTATACAGTTGTGAAGGGTTCTCTTAGTAGCGAAGAACTAACCCACGTTATCAGAGATCGTCTGACATACACCCATGGGGGGTGTGTGTGGGCTAACATTTCACATTTTGGGAGCTGATGGGATGAAGGAAAAAATTTGAGCAGTAATTGGATCCAGTGACCCCAGAGCATCTCTTTGTGGCAATTAAAACCAAACCACACACGACTCCTAAGACTTTGTCCCAAGCTATGAACTTAGAGTCACCTGCATGGGACCACTTACTAAAAATGTCCTTACATGGTGGCCTGGACTTGCTCCCCTCTGGTTTTCACAGATGTGAAGACTTGTCTGTTGTACCCTGTTGAGAGGTTCCCGAGGAGACTCAGGGCGGCAGCACAGGTTGGGCATGGGGGCTGCACAGCGGACAGATGACCACTGGCTGCCTCTGAAGAGAGGGCACTCTACACGTAGCTGATGACCACGGAATCTCCTTTGGAAGCAAATAACTTAGAGGGTGTGTGGACTGAGTCTGGGAGGACCCGACAGCTCCATGGGCCTGAATTCAACCCCAAGATGCAGATTTTTGTGACTGATGCAGAACTGAGAGGTACAGTCCCTGCATTGGGCCAGGGGACAGTTGGGGAGGGTACCCAAGACAATATTGCCTTGGAACCCAAGGATGAGTCTGGGACTCAGCCAAAGACACCTCTGCACCTCTGTTCATTCCTTTACTCCCGCCTTGAGGTGGGAGAATGGTTTGGGTTGCCGTCCTTTCCCATCTAGTGGACTCTCTGCTCTTGAAGGTCGAGCTCAGCTGTGAGCACATAGGCAGGATGCCGAGTGTTGAGTCAGCAGACCATGGTGCCTATTCCAGCTCCATCACTAGACCTGCACTGCAAACTTTGACTTGTATCTTAGCTACAGGTCCATTCTGCAGATCCTTTATGTGACATAGGGGTCGTAAGAATACTTAACTCATAGGAATATTGTGAGAATTAACTGGAATCCCGTAGCCCTTTCTATGCAAATCAAATATATGTCATTGTAATTATTTCTTTAGGTAATGATCACTCTTAGTAGACGGGGGTCCTTTAAGACAGGGTCCTTTTTGTTCTTTGTTTTTATTTTTATATCCCAAGTACTTACTTAATATCTAGTACACAACAAAGTCCTTAATACTGTTGGTTAAGTAAAATCAGATCACACTTCTCGGGCTGGGATTTCCAGAAATTAAGTTGTCAGAGTCAGCAAGAAACCCTGAGGAGTTAGCAAAATGACTGTCCTTCCGGTTACTTCCTCTCCATCATGCAGGCCCTGAAACCATAACGCTGTGCAAACCTGTGTGGTGTGAAGAGCGGTTTCTGCCTCTGTGCTTGTCTAGACAGAAGAATTCTCGAGCCACCTTCAGCTGCCTTCTCTTTCGGGGGCAGCCCCTGCCGGCCTCTAGCCTGCGTCGTCTGACTGCTGGTGCGTTCAACAGCTCCACTCTGACAGTGTGTTGTACAATGAACTGATAAGCTGTTTTTGTCTCCTGTTGACCCAGCCTCACAGATAATTCCACGACTTTTAGACCAAACAAATGGTGGACTTGATCGGGTAAAATTCAGTCAACTGTTTAAAAAACTTTAAACAGCTGATTGCCTCAAATTTGATTTTGATCTAGTTGTGTTTACCCTGCTTTACAAAGTTAAAGCCTGTGTGGTCTATAAAAACTTAAGGTCTCCTAGAATGTGTCTACTAGATCACAACAGTTATTTTACAGGAATGCAACATGAAATCAGTGAGCACCAAGTGTTGTGAGGGTGATGGTGATGGTGATGAAATATATGAGACTGAGCAGGACCCTAGGCACAAAAGCCTTTCCTGTGTCCCCCATTTCTTGATTACAGGAAATAGGCTTCATTCAGCCTCCAGAACCTTCCCTGAGTTCCAATGGGCAGGTTCAAACAGTTGCTAATCAGGGAAGGGAGGGGATGCAGAGACACGGGAGGAGTAGTCAGGAAACAATAGTGCAGCCTTGGGGCAGGGTCCTGGTTCCCCTCAAGGGATACACATAACAATGTCTTTGGGCTGTTTTGCAGATACCAAAACCCCCAACAGATGGGAGAAGTTAACTGTACCCCGCCCATAAGCACGTAGACCCCAGACCAGTTGGAACCAGAAGGTTAATGATGCCGACTCCCGACTACCTCACCACCAACCAATCAAAAGAATGTCCATGAGCTGACCACGCCCTGCTCCTTGAGCACTCACTACCCACTCCAGGGCAGGACACACAGTTTTGAGGGCATTAGCACACTGTGGCCCCCTTTGCCTGGCAAAGCAATAAAGCTATTCTTTCCTCTTTCACTCAAAACTCTGTCTCTGAGATTTAATTAGGTGTAGGTATACAGAGGCCAGGTTTAGCATCATATAGGAACACATTTTGGGGAAGAAAAGAAAATATCATGAAATTAAATTAAGAAAGTCAATAATTTTTCTTTAACATATTACTTCTGGAGACTCACCTATTATCTTTGAAGATATATTTTTTCCCCTAAGATTCCGTTGAAGACGATTTAATGAATTGCTTGGTTGGTTAAGTTGACCAACTCTAAGGCAAAGTTCTACAAATCGGTCAGGGGTCCAGATGGAACCGACGGAAAGAGGAACCAGACACTTCCACGAGAGATGCAGGAATTAATGCTTTTGACGTGTTGCATCGTACTTGAAATGATTTGGCAATTGGACAACAGCGCACTTAAACAGCAGCAGAAAAGCAACCTTCCATTTGATTCTTACTGAGATTTATTGTTTTTAATAATGCCACTTTTCAGAAGTATAGTCACGTGCTCACTTAGACAAGCTGACAAAGTGAAAACTTGTACGTGATGCAAAGTACCCACTGAGCCGGAGATTAAGACACAAATGGTGTGGTGACAAGTCAAGTGCCCCCAGCAGATGACAAACCCCACCTCCCTTCCTGCGATCTGGCTCCCCATCTTGCCCCGTAGAACCCACAATGAATATCTGGCAAAACACAGAACACAGATGGCTGCCGACTGACATGAAAAGTAAATTTTATTAAACATGTTTACATACATGAGTTGGAAGTTCATTTAAAAGCACAGGGGAGTGTTAAGACAAGTGGTCAAAATAGAAAGATACTACCCAATTAGAATCAGTTGATTGTTGGCCACTAAGACAGAACGGAATCTAGTAGAAGTACACCAATGCTTCAGTCCTTCCTGCTCAGCATGGTGACCAGTGGTCAATCTGTGCCCTGGGAACGATGGGCAGGTCGTTCTGACGTGCGTAAATAATAAATAATTCACTTGGTGCAGGCAGTATGTCTATGGATTAAAATCTATGTGTACACAGTGTCTACATGTGTTACAGCCCCACAGGAGGAGTCTACACCAAAATATTTATTAGAAGGAATTTGGTCCATACTACATCACGTTTTCCAGAGGGTAAAAAATAAAGTCCATCTATAGACATTTCACTCCCGACTCACATACTGAGTCTGGCTGAAACCTGTAAAATGTCTATAACAAAAAATGGATGGCTTAGATTTCTTGGTTATTTCAGTAGAGTAATTAACAAGCAAACTGTACAAGTACATGCAACATACAAGCTGGCCTATGTGGAACTAACATACATTATTAAATAACCTTTTGTTTCTTTTCTTCACTTTTTCTTTCTTTCTTTTCTTTTCTTTTTTTTTTTTTTTACAAAACGTGCATGCAGCTCTGAACAGTTCCAAGTCATGCTGCTCTATCTGTGAAATCACAAAAGTGGAGGGACCCATAAAAGGAGGCAGAAGATCTCAACGCACCTGCAGAGCCTGCAGTTGGTAGCACATATACAGAAGGTCACAAGGGAATTCAAGGCCGAGAAAAACTCAGATGAAGAAAATGCAAATTGAAATTGGACTTTGTTTCATTTCCCGCCCCCCCCAAAAGTAAGATACTTTGCATTAAAAAAATCAAGCTTTGTGCTTGCATCAATCTCAAAGAAATGTAAATTAAAATTGGATAAAAAACATTCGTTTAGTGCAGAATATTTTGACTGGAATTTCCAGTGGAATATTAGCCCATACCATGCTCTTTCCGGGACAGGTGGTGTGTCTACACTGAGACATGGCTGAGGAGCCCGGGCATTGCTCAAAGTGTCTGAGGCTCAAGTCCATTTCTAGTCACCATTTTGGGAAGTCAAACATATGGTTTGTACACATGAGCATATACTTGTCTTGTCTTTTTTTTTTTTTTTTTTTGGATGTCAGGAAGGAAAAGGCATCACCAGGAGTGTTTCCAAGGTACCCTGATGCTGTTAGTTTAGCTCCTAGCACTGGCTGCAGACTCGATTCTGTAAAAGTATTCCATGCAAAACAGTGGAAAACATAAACTAATGTTTTAGAATGCAAACAGATATGCGCTTCATTCAAAAAAAGTGATGCTGTGGTTGTGTGTTTTTGGAAGATAGCGTTCTGTTTTCTGGGTTTCTACACATAAAACCTTGAAGGATTATAAAGCGAAAGCTAGTGAAACCCTGCATTGACCTCATCTTGTCTTGTTGTACACACTCTGAAGAGATGCTACAGAGACTGCTTCAGCCCTTTTTTTTGGTGCTTTTGGAAAAAGAAAGGAAGGGTCTCTGTGAATATCACTAGGCCTGTCTGTCATGACACAGCCAAACACGAGTGGAAATAACAAATACAGTGAAAACCAAACCGAAACAAATCAAGAAAATGAAATCAACAAACAACACACAAATAATAAACAAAACTTGTCAACCCCAGGGAAATAACACTGCTTGTGGTTTGTGCAAAAAACCGGTACAATACAGCTTTCCACAGAGTGAGAGTTTCCAGTTCGATTTGGGGTGTGTGTGTGTGTGTGTGAATTTGCAGTTTCCCCTCTCTCATTTGTCAGAAGCATCAGTGATTCTCACTAGCACATTGACTTCCTGTATTTGATAACTGCCTTGTTCTGTCATGTGAAGCCAGGTTTTAAACAACGATAGGGACGTATTATTGAAACACGACTACCAGCAAAACACAAGTTGATTGTCTGTCTCCAGCCATTCTTTCGATCATGAAATATCTTGGTTCAGATTATTACCCTGAAGGTAGAGTCTTACTGGTGTGAGTTCATTAGGACCGGATGCAGGGGGGGCCGGTGGAACTTTCCAGAGATGACTGGGAAGCCCGACGGGTCAGGGGGGTGAGTGTGGGTTCAACCAGTGATGACGGGGGGAACAGCTTGTACCAGCCGATGACCATGCTGGAAAGATCCAGTTCCTCCAACAAGATCTGGGCCACGCCCATAAAGCATTTGTGATCCATCCTGCCGTAGTCTCCCCAGACAATCACCTGCAGAGACAGACAACTGCAGTAAAGCCCGAGCTTCTCTCCTTCATGTGTGAACAGTTTAAAGCAAACTAGTCTGTAAAAGTGAGCCAGTGAGGGAAGCGGGGGAAGTGAATATAACTAAGACCAAGGAGGTATAGTGATAAAAAGGTACTATCCTTCAGGTACTCCGAGAGACACTTCACCAGGAGTTTTAGATGTGACGGAACGCAAATCACGTTTCCCCGGTCAATGAGGGTATTGTCTACATAAACCATGTTAAAAATAAATACACAAGTTTATGTATATATAAATTCAAAACCGTCTTTAGCAACTACGATCTAGTAAGCAAAGTGCAGGGTCACAGAGATATACAAATGAAAATGTGTGCAAGCTAGGAGGGCGAAACAACCCAACTCCCTGTACCATGGCGTGCGTGGATGGTGGAGTATGAGCAAAGGATGAGAATATTCATTAAATTTCTTTTATATTATGGACTTGTTAGTGACGGGGCAAGTTGAACAGTAATTGTAAGCTGGTGCCCTTGAGGACTTGCCTGACAATTTTGACTTGATCAGAAGGTTAATAAGTCAGTGATCTCACTGACGATTACCACCTTCTGTCTCCTTTTGGTGTCAGGTAAGATTTCCATTACACTTGCTCCAGGTTCTGTTTCCAACCCTTTAATCCCCAGTGGAGGTTCCAAATGAACTCACTCAACTGCTTTACACAGGCAGGGATGGTGAATCCTCCCTTTTCAATTTACTGAGTAACCTTGCCAAGTTATTTAATCTCTGTGACCCTCAGACATAATCTTTAAAATGGGAATAATTGGAGTCAAAACATTTAAAAAAGGAAGCACCTAACAATGCACCTGACATTCAACCCGTCCTGAATGTTTTCTGGTCCTTTCCTTTCTTCCTCTTTGAATCCCATGTCTCGCTCAATAAACTAGTATTGGCATTGGTTGTCCTGATTATCTATCTATCGATTATCTATCTATCATCTGTTTATCTATCTACCTAGGAGAGGAAATGGATGGGAAATAGAGCAGAAGTAAAAGGAGAGGATGGAGAGAAGGAAGAAAAGGAGAGTGAAAGTTAAAATCTTGTTTTCCATTAGAACCAAAAGATATTTTGATAGTATATATTACTTATATTGTAAATGAACAATTTGGACTTTATTCTCTTCCTGTTGGACCAGCTCTTCAATGTTGATATGGATAATGGGCCTGTTACAGTGCAAAAAGTCAAACCAGCTATGACTGACCTGAAGGACTTTACCCTGTGGACTTTCGTCAAAAACCAGGGACTGTTGATACAAGGGGTCAAGGGTCTTTCGTGCAATTCTTGTCTTCTTTTTGGCTATGCAGGCCCCGTTCTCCAAAAGATACACTTTGACGTATGGAGCTGAACAAAGGTAACATTAACAGATAAGAAGTTAATCCTTCAAGTTAAATTGTTTTTATTAGGGAATGCTTCCTTAGACAAATAGAGATGCTTGTTGAAAGTTTCCCATTGATTATTTAAACCATTTAAAATTTTCAGTGTTCCATAAATTCTATCCCTTAAAACCCATATGTTACCACTAACGCCATTTTCCTCTTTTGAAGTAAATGCATGCGAAGTTATCCTAAGATTCTGACTGACTTGGTTTACGGCTGGCAATACAAAACAGGTTTATATCTCAAAGCACATTTTATATCTAAAAGCTCATCCTTTTTGTGATTAGAACTGAATTTTTATCCCGCATTTATAAATGGGCAGAAAAAAAAATAACTGACACAGCTAAGAAGCCATCATAACTAAACTTTGTCTTAGTACAACAAGACTCTTCCTAATATTTCCTGACAGAGTAACTGTGCAAGGAAAACCCAGATCCACTTTTATGATCCGCTTTTCTTGTTGTTCCTTTTCTTTTTTGCGGTACGCGGGCCTCTCACCGCTGTGGCCCCTCCCGCCGCGGAGCACAGGCTCCGGAGATCCGCTTTTCTTTGATCCACAATGAAAGAACATAGAAAAGCTGCCTTGTTAATCAATCAGATAATGAAAAAATAGAGCATGTGAAATTCAAATGCAGCAAATGTTTTGAGTTTTTGCCCATGTAAGACTCTCTTGTCCAAACAGCAACACCGCTCCTTACCAGGTGTGGATTTGGAACCAGGCTTTTGCGTGAGGCTTCGCGCTCTAATCACTTCAACTTCTAATTGGCCTTTTTTATCCTCCATTCCAATTTGTATATCACCTGTGAGTGGAGGAAGCAAAATGTTTCAGCTTCTTTGCAGTCACATGCAGTTAAAAAAATAGAGGTCCATAAGAGACTCCAAATTTCATGATCTTCATAAATAACTAATATTTTGAGCTCCCCTATAACATTTTCTTTCCCTACCTCCAAATCAGGTTTTGAAATGTTTCTCTTCGTTTTTCTGGTGCTAATCTAACTTACGGGAGTCTCATACTGGTTTACAAATTACTTAACTGCAACAACACTGAAGTGTTTAAGTGATTCTTGTACTCTAATAAGATTTCTTATCCTTTATGTCATCTATTATATAATACTTCTTAATAAAAAGTACAATTATCTGTGTTTCCATTATCTAGAGAAAACCTCCATTAATGTTTTGGTAAATATCCTAGCAATTTCACAAGTTCATTCATTCTTTCCTCCTTCTTCCCTTCCTTTCCTCCCTCCCTCCCTCCCTTCCTTCCTTCTTTCCTTATCTCTCTCTCACTATATCTATGTACCAATCTATCCATCTCTATCTCTCTAACTATACGTGTATCTATGTATCTATCTATGCATCTATGTATCTATGTGTCTATGTATGTATCTATCTATCTATCTATCCACCATGACCATATATCCTCAATTTATTGACTGTATGAACCACTGAATGGGCATGTCATTACCTATTTAACCAGATCCCTCTGGATGGAAATACAGGTTATCTACATGGCTGTCATCATGAGCAGCATTAGAATGAACAGCTTTATAAAGAATTTTTGCACCCTTGGACAATTATTTCTTGAGCATAAATTCCCAGATTTTAAATTGTTAGGTCTAATTGAATGGACATTTAAAAATGCCATGTATATTGCCAACATCCTTTAGAAAGGTTGTGCCAGTTTGTACTGTGACCAGAAGAATCTGTCTTTCCCATTTCCCACAGCCCACTAATACTGTTATGAGCAACATGCCTAGTTTTTGCCAATCTGACATTCAAAAAGTTATAAGTAGAATTTCTTTGATTATTAGGGAGGTTGAACATATTTCTAAATATTTTCAATTTTTAGTCCTTCTTTTGTATTGCCTGTTTATGTCCTTTACCTATTTTTATAAGATGCTCAACTTTTTCTGAACGATACGACACTTTATCCCCGAAAACATTAAATATAATTATTTCTAAGTTGTTGTTTTTTTTGTTTTTGTTTTTTTGCGCGGGCCTCTCACTGTTGTGGCCTCTCCCGTTGCGGAGCACAAGCTCCGGACACGCAGGCTCAGCGGCCATGGCTCACGGGCCCAGCCGCTCCGCGGCATGTGGGATCTTCCCGGACCGGGGCACGAACCCGCGTCTGCTGCATTGGCAGGCGGACTCTAAACGACTGCGCCACCAGGGAAGCCCTCTAAGTTGTTTTTAGTTGGTTGAATCATCTCTGCTTTCTCAGTTGTGAACTCCTTTTACTTGCCTGGTCCATTGATCAATGTTGTGGTTCTGAATTGTTTATTAGCTTATCGTTTATTGTTTATAATAATTCTGTTTCAGACCTTAGCTCCTGGACTCTTGGGTTTTTGTTTTTGTTTTAATCACATACACACATAGTTTAAAGAGTCAAACTGTTCTCTAAGACTTGTTATTAGTATAAAATATTCCCGGCCTTTCTCTCAACCTCTTGCCTTCCAAAGGTCACTGTTTTCAAAATTCTCAGTATTTTAACTGATTTATTTTTTACTCTTTGGCATTTGCATCCCTATCTCTAAATACCGTACATATATTTTCCTTTTTTCTTCAGTTTTAGACATCATTATTGACCCCCAATTTTGCTCTCTCTCACTGCTTCCTACCCCCACCATATACTTGACATTTTCTGTCATCTTCTTCTCCCAATATTAATATTTATATTATGATTAGGCAACATTATTTGTAGCCGAGTGAACTGGAGTACCATGATTACTTCTCATTTCTTAGACTCTCTTCTTCTTTCCTACACCCACTAAGTGTCTTTTAAAAAGCCCTTGCTGACATTTTTATGGATGTATCACTGATTCAACCCCTTACTCTCTCCTGGTTGTTTATCTCTTCCATAAAATCAAGTATATCAGGTGTTCTATAGATTCTGTCTTATGAATCTGACATGCTATCGATACAGCTTGGACAGGTTGCTTATAAAGCCCGTTGCAGCTGTTTTATTACATTTTCCTTCACTACCGTCCTGGGTATCCCACCCATTGCTCTCTTGTGCGGAAGCATTTATTTACTGGATGTCATATTCCTCTTTTTTAGTTCACAATTTGTACATTCACTTAGTTCATTTTGTTGAAGTATATCCTCCAATAGCTTTCTGAGCAATGTTGGGTATAAGGAAAATGTTTTGAGACCATTCCTGTCTGAGTATGTATTTATTCTAGTCTCATACTTACTTGATGATTTGACTGGCAATTTTAGTCTTCATTGGAAATCAATTGTTACTCAGAATTTCGAAGGCCATGCTCATCTTCTGGATTCCAGTATTATTATTATTATTTTTTGCGGTACATGGGCCTCTCACTGCTGTGGCCTCTCCCGTTGTGGAGCACAGGCTCCGGACGCACAGGCTTAGCGGCCATGGCTCATGGGCCCAGCCGCTCCACGGCATGTGGGATCTTCCTGGACCGGGGCACGAACCCGTGTCCCCTGCATCGGCAGGTGGGCTCTCAACCACTGAGCCACCAGGGAAGCCCCCAGTATTATTATTGAAGAGTCCAATGAGAAGCAGAGTTTTGATAGTCTGCATAAAATTATTTTTCCTCTTAGGAAACTTGTGGGGTGTTCTATCAACCTCTGGTGCTGTAAAATCTCACGATGATGTCTTTGTGTTGACCTATTCTCATGCGTTTTGCTGACTACTCTATGGGTTCTTTCAAGCTGGAATCTCATGCTCTTCAGGAAATACCTATTTCACATGTTGCATACAATTTTCTCCATTTATCATCTTTTTAAACTTTACATATGGCATATTTTGCTAGTAGACGTTTATCTGGCTTTGGTCTGGAAGTTCTTTTCCACTCCAAGAGTATAGAAACATTAATTTAAGCGATTTTCAGTATTTTCCTGTGTCTTTCTACACCCCGTTTCTCCTTTACAATTGAGTCCAAATTTTTTAAAAAATTAATTAATTTGTTTTCGGCTGCGTTGGGTCTTCGTTGCTGCACGCGGGCTTTCTCTAGTTGCGGCGAGTAGGGGCTACTCCTCGTTGCGGTGCGCGGGCTTCTCATTGCGGTGGCTTCTCTTGTTGCAGAGCACGGGCTGTAGGCACGCGGGCTTCGGTAGCTGTGGCTTGTGGGCTCTAGAGCGCAGGCTCAGTAGTTGTGGCGCACGGGCTTAGCTGCTCTGCGGCATGTGGAATCTTCCCGGACCAGGGCTCGAACCTGTGTCCCCTGCACTGGCAGGCAGATTCTCAACCACCGCGCCACCAGGGAAGCCCCCCAAGCATTATTTTTTTTAAGTTCTGAAGTAGGGAGGTAATTTCATTAATATTTTTTTGCATAGCTAGACACTTATGCCAATCTCCTTGATTGAATAATCCATCGTTTTTTCCGTGCTATAAAATTCTACCCTTCTCCTACATTTGGACTTACTGTAGACTCTCTGTCTTAACAGAATTTTGATAATTCAGAGATTAATGACTAACTTTATTCATTTGCATATCTCAAGTTAGAAAAATGCATTAGAAATTAGAATAGTCATTTGAAACCAGCAACACCTGAGCTAAAATGTTGCTTCTCTCTTGTATTACTATTATGCTACTTTATTATATTATTATTATTTTTTTATTATGCTACTTTAGATGATCTTATCAAGCATGAAACATCAGTTTAACTACAGAAAAAAATTATTCTTACCCATTGCAGGGGTGGCGAGGGTTTGGCGGCCAACAAGCTGGGCGGGTCCCAGTCCATCGAGAAAATCACTGAATTGACTATCCACTCCTAGTCTCACTCCAGGAAATATTAAGCTATTACCAAAAGGACAAAAATCAAGACATTAGATCTTCTAGAATTCTTTTCATTAGTTTCCATTAGATGACGAGTTCTGGTCATGAATCAAACAGTACTTAGGCAATCGGTTTACTTACTGATTCTTTGCATTTCCTCTGAACCAAGCCCATGAAGCCCAGCACTGATTGCGAAAAGGTCTAAACTATCAATTTAAGACCTGATGTTGTTACATAGTATTGAGCAGAGTTCCCTGTGCTATACAGTAGGTCCCTGTTAGTTATCCATTTTAAATATAGCAGTGTGTACATGTCAATCCCAAACTACCAGTTATCCCTCCCCTGCCTCCCTCCCTAAGTTCACCTGAAACTAACACAACATTGTTAATCAACTATACTCCAATAAAAAATAAAAAGTTTAAAAAAGGACCTGATGTTCTATTCAGGAGAGCTCAGTTATAGTTTTTAATGTAGTAATTTTTCTGCACACTTTACAAATACAAATCCCTACGTAAATGTATCACTGACGTAAGATACAAGGTGCAAAATTTTATGTCATGAACTAATACATAAATAATTGCTCATGAGCATTAAGTAACATTAATGCTAAATGTTAAGAAATGGCTAATAATTTCTTGAATAAATATAGCATAGTACAAATTCTTATTTACAAATCAAAATGTTTAATTTCTTCATTTTTGAAAGAATTAAAATTTCATATTACCTGAGATTTTTATTTAATTCAAATGGAAATGAATTGGTTAACGTAGGTCTATTTCTCACAACACCAGGACTGCTTGGAGCCCCAGGCTACAGGCTCTCCCAGAGCAGTGACTGTGCTCTTGTTTACTGACATCTCCTGGGTAACAAGAACCAGGCTTGTTACATAGTTGGACTTCAATAAGTATTTTTTTGAATAAACAGGTTTCTATAAGGATTGATCGTTTCCAGTGTGCTTTCACACATATTATTTCTTCACAATCAAAGGAATTAGGGTATTAATTATTATCCCATCTAGAGACTATAAAATAAATCTCTGAGAGGTTAAGTGGCTTATTCATGGTAAATATTATTAGGTTTGTTACTTTTTAAAAATTTTTATTGGAGTAGAGTTGATTTACAATGTTGTGTTAGTTTCAGGTGTACAGCAAAGTGGATCAGTTATACATACACGCATATCCACTCTTTTTAAGATTCTTTTCCCATGTAGGCCATTACAGAGTATTGAGGAGAGTTCCCTGTGCTCTACAGTAGGTCCTTATTAGTTATCTATTGCATATACAGTAGTGTGTATATGTCAATCCCAATCTAGATTCGTTAATTTTTATATCCAAAAATAGTGTCTCTAGTTTTCTAGTTGTAGATTGCTTCATAATACTTCAGCAAATATTGGTACTTTGTCAGCAAGTTTAACTACATAACATCATGCCTGCTGATTTTTGTTCTTGGCTGTATCTTGCTGGGAGGATGCATATCACTCATTGGAGCAAATAAAGGGATTCACTAGTTTTAGGAATGGGAAAGCCTAGCATGAACATTAACTTGGCAGAATGTACTTCATTTTCTGAACAGAATAGAAAAATGCCAGTAAAATAAATCGTTCATATTAATTGGTAAAAGATATCTGAATGGTAATAAATAATTAGGGAAAACTTGTACATGGTCAATCCCCAAGTAACCCACTGTAGGATATTAATTACTTGTTATCTATCACCTTAGTAAAAGTTCAATTTTACCAGAAAAATTCTCAAGCATAGGAAAATGCAGGTTTTGTGCAAGATCTAGATGAAATGGTAAAAATCATGTCAAGTAACCAAAACAAAAATCTAGTTATATTTTTTCAAAATTAATTAAGTTCAGGATTAAGTAAAATTCTTTAATCAGAAAAATAATGAAGCAGATAGCTCCTGGGCTTTTCTTCCTAAGGTAAAAATGAATTTGTGATGTTTTAAAAACAAGAAGTTTGAAGTTGCTATTATGAGAACGTTAGACTTCACAACAACTTAGAGCCCAAAACAGTTTGGAGAAAAGTAGGAATACGGGCAATCAGTTCCACACCTCTAAGTTTTAATTCAGATTTTGGTAGCTGGGCCAGACGATGAATTTCCCATATGAAAGAATCCATTCAATGTGGCATTTCTACAATAAACATCCGGTCATGGTCAGTTTATTCACGTTCACCCGCCCATTTCTTCATCCCTTTGAAATGTCTGTGTGACCAGGTGCAGAGGTGTGTCCGTGTGTGTGTGTGTGTGTGTGTGTGTGTGTGTGTGTGTGTATTATCCAAAGAGGTCAGGCTGTTTTCAAATGGATGGTTGACCTCCTGGCTGTATTAAAAAGCTGCAGGATCACCCTGGGGGCCTTGCTGACTGCCCTGTGACTACAGGGCCCTTGGCCCCGGGCCACGTGGGTGTGCAGAGGCCACTTACTTTCCCTCGGAGCTGTAACTGTTGATGCTGCCGTCCGTAGACTCCCGGCTCGGCTGCCTCACCATCTTTCTCATCTCGGCTGCCATGCCCGTCTCTGTGCTTCTCTGGATGGTGCTTTTTAACTTCTTGTGGCCTGACTCTGACAGGAGAGAGTAAAAGAAACTCTAAGTTTGTTTTAGACGATTCCCCCTGAATATCGATTGATCCCGCAAGTACGATAGTTAATTATGCATATAATTAAAAATCTACGCAGAAAAGTAGTGTCCAAGAGAATACTCTGATTAATTAAATCTCTTTGCCAAAGGATGCTTTGGCCAAGGGGGTAGCAGCGGAAGGCAGACCAGCTGCCTGTATCCCAATGAGGCAAAATGCACTCCTTGTATTACTGCTGCTGAAGTTGTCAACTTCAGTGAAAAACTGGATTTTGCACGAACTGTTCTGTGGAACCTAACAGGTTTCTCCTAATCAGGGATGCTCCAACTGCATAGGGACAAACCTAAATGAATGGACCATGTCCTTTAAAAGAGAAGAGGCACTTGGAACTCAGCGTGAAAAATACCGCTGTGTTGGTACTGCCAGTCCTCACAAAGAAAAAAAAAGCAGCACTTTATTTAAAGATTTTTGCAACACTGTAACATAGACGATCTCATCTGACATGACACAGAGGTTACCTATGTAGGCAGAACAGGTACTATCTTAATTCCAGGCTTCACAGCTATGCGTGGCCTTTCGACCCAGCTGTAGCCTTCTGACCACAGTTTTGGGCCAAGTCTCTTTTTGCACTGTGAATCATACTGGCTGATTACTTCCTTGATAAACTCTAAGTTCAGAGCAACTTTCTTGAGCCCCTTTGAAATGCACTAGCCAGGATACTATTCATAGCAAGGATATGGAATTCTAAAACATTTATTTGATTAGAGCAATATCGCAAGGTTAGACAAACTGTTAGACTTTTACAACCTGCCATGCTTTTTCTACCTACACATTCTATATGCATTTCTCGTTTTCTTTCCATTTTATTTTCACATAGTATCATTTAATACCCATGAATAATATATGAAAAATGCTCTATGTACATAACCACATCCATAAAATACATACATATGTGTATACATATAACCTTTTCAATCCTCATAAAACCCCTGTGAAGAAGATGCCTAAAAACATTCCTAAATAAACTGTATGAAAACTGAACGTTTTCCTCTCATTTTGGGTCACTGCAACACTTTTGTAAATTGTCTAATAAAGATGTCGTGGGTTATATCCTATGGACTCAATGTGGAATATTCTCTATATAACAGCCATGCTACGTAAATTGGAATGTCACTCCCTTCTCAAGATCTTCTGATGGTTTATCAATCAAAATTAAAAGAAAGTCCAAACTGTTATCATGGCTCCAAAATGCATATGATCGGGTCCCTGGCTGCCTCTCAGAGCTTCCCTCCCCCCATCCCACGTGGTCACTGTCCTTCCCTCAACTCTGCCTTCCTTGCATTTGCTTGGGCACCCCAAGCATGCTGCTTCTGGGCGCTTTGCCCTGAGTCTGTCCTTCTGATTTTCTTATTTATTCAGGGCTCTGCTCCAACATCACCTCCTCAGGGAGGCTTTTTCTTAACCTCATCACTCTTTATCCCCTTGCCACGCTTTATATTTCTTCATGACGCTGCTCCGTCTGCTAGTAAAGCTTCATTTGTTTGTTTGTTGCTGTTTCACCAATTTGAAATTAATTTCTACAAGGAGGGGGACGTGGGGAATATTCCTCACCGTTATCCTTGGTATCTCGAACAGTGGTATGAATCACAGCTCTCATAAGAAAGTGCATTTTCTCATCCCACTAAACACAATTATACAATACAAACAGGTCTATATTCTTTTAAAGATGGTACTGTTTCATTGTATGGTTATGTGGCATCACAATTAAACCATCTCTTTACTGATGAGCATTTGGGATGTTTCCAGTTGTTACAGGAGTTTTTATAGAGTACATTTTTAGAAGTTGAAATGCTAGTGAATGGGTAGGAATCTGTTTGATCTTATTAACTCTTTCTAACTTGCCGTTTAGAAACCTTGTAGCAACCTTCCCATGGACGTACCCATTTTCTCACCTATGGCTCTGGACTCTCCACCTGTCCTCTTTCTGGTCTCTGTGTTGCCCACTGGACTTGTCACTGTAGAATTTGTACACTTCCTCAAGGCAGGGACTTCACCTTTGGCCACTCTGGGTGCTGTTTAGCTTAGTTTGGGTGTTTATTTATGTGTATCCTGTGCCTCCTTCTTAGATGTAGCTCCTGTATGAAGTCACCGTGTAGAGCAATATTCCATCCCTGCGTGCATATTGGCTGCACCCCACCTGAGGGGAAGGGGCAAGCTCCCAGGGCGTATTACCCAAGTGGGCCAACTAGAATCGTGAAAAATGTTTACCCCAGGCAGCCTGAGGCAATAAACGAGGGTAGAACACCAAATTCTATTGAAAATAATGAGGTTGATAGCTAGAAAAATGAGGGCAAATTTTAAATCTATATGGTGGGGGAATACTGAAAACTGGAGAGAAACAGTTAAGAGAATCAGCTGCAAGGGGTTCAGGTTAGAGTATCTGTTCATTCAGTTGTTCATTTATTTACCCATCCATGCATCCATCTATGCATCCATCCATGCATCCATCCATCCAACAAATATTTACTAAGCACCAACCAGGTGTCCCACACTGTTCTAGGTGCTGGGTATATACTGATAAGTAACAGATTTTCTGCCGTCATGGAGCTTACATACGTGTGTGTATACAAGCAAGGCAATGATCAAATCAACAAATATATGTAATAAGCCTGGTAATCTGTGCTACAGATAAAAATAGGCAGGAGAAGGGGGATGGAGAGTGTCGGGGGCAGAGCAGCAATGGTTTTATTAAAAAGGGGGTCAAGGTCTCATCAAGCATCGGTCTGGAGGACGTGAAGGGACTGGATGGTGGCCCCCACGGCTGGGTTGGTCCTGGTGGCTGTACTGGGGAGGTTGTGAGTGACGGCGGTCAGGAGGGGCCGCTGTCTGGTCAGCAGCCCCCAGTCCTCAGGTTTCCTCTGCAGTGTTGCCGGTGCTGGTTCTGAGTCCGGCCAGGAGGCTCTGTGTGCCTGGCCATCCAGATGATGGGGAGAGGCTGTCAGAGCCTGGCCTCTCCTGCATTTCCTAACACCTGTTACACGTGGTTGTCATGACATGCTTGTTCAATGAATGAAAAGAAAAAATTTAAAAGTGAAGAGTTCTTTATCAATTTGTATTTTTAATGGCGATATCAAGTTTTCTCAAAGAAAGGTGTATCTAGAGGGTGTCCCCAAATCCTTACAGCAGTTTTAAACCTTCATAGCTTTCAAAATGTAAGTGCTACACACTTTGCAAAACCATCATTTAAGAGGTTGGTTACTGAACTTTCTTTTATACTTATTTAATTTTGTGGATTTGAATAACAGTTTTTCATTTTAAAGTTTTTGTTTTAGTCCTTCTGAAGATGGCAATCATGGACCGTTATCTCTCGTCTTACTCATGTTAATAAATATGCATCACAAGAGTTCTGATGCACTAGACAATTGTAGAAAGGCCCGGGTAACAGCGGGGTAAACATTCCAGCCATGAATCTGTCTGATTTATATTCAAAGGGCTCTCTTATTATCCGGAATGTAAGGGTTGGAAGGAACATTGTTATATAGATGTGGAAACTGTACATTTGGAGAAGTATAATTCATGCAGCAAGTATCTGTGCAGCACTTGCCCTGGTCCTTGCCTTTTCTGGATGCTGGTGATACAGCAGTGAGCACAACCGACACGAACCTCTGCCTGATGGAGCTTACATTCTAGTGGGAACAAAGGCTTGTTCAGCATCCCCCTCGTTAGCCCAGAAGCTGGATGAGAAACCTGATTTTCTGAACCACAGTCTTGTGATCATTCCATTATGCCACGGTTTAGGAAAACACAGCGTCTGATCTGATTAATTTTACAAACAGAACACTAGTTTAGCTACACAGATATTTTCATGTATACATTTTCATAAGGGCTTACAAGTTCATCTGAAGACATTGTTAGAATCACATATATTCTATACAAGTGTATATAATTATTTGTATTCATCTCTCTATAATTATAGCATAAATATGTTACATATGTCATTTTTAACACCAATATAATGTACTAAACCATTAAATATTAGAAAATACTGTTATGTCTGTTCAAGATACCACCAGTATTTAATAATTACTTGTATCCACTGAAGAATCATTAACCAGATAAAGACATGAAGTTTGCTCTCAAATGATGTCATGAAACCTTTGACCTGAAACTTCTGTCCTAAGTACTATACAAAGAACAAAAGGATTAGAAAACTTGTACATTCACAAACACACAAAAATTAGTAAAATCCAATTATTGGGGGTAAGTATTTTACACGTGCTTTAGAAGAGCAGATTTTCTCTCACAGAATGTTCCAAAATGTGTCCTATGAACTCTCCCTTTTCATATTTAGAGATGCTACATTTAGAAACAACTTATTGACTTATTAATTCATTCTATAAATGCTCATTAAGCACCAAGGGCCTATAATCTAACAGGCATCGTTCTAGGTGTTGGAGCTACACCAGTAATAAGACAGGATATCACATACCATAAATAACTGAAACAGGTCGGGTAACATGATAATTTTCGACAAATATCACATGATATCACTTACATGTGGACTCTGACAAAAAAGATACAAATGAACTCATTTACAAAACAAAAATAGACTCACAGACATAGAAAACAAACTTAGGGTTGCCAAAGGGGGAAGGGGGAGGGATAAATCAGGAGTTTGGGAGTAACATATACACACTACTATATATAAAATAGATAAACACCAAGGACCTACTGTATAGCACAGGGAGCTCTACTCAGTATCTTGTAACAACCTATCATGGAAAAGAATCTGAAAAAGAATAAATAGGTATATAGATAGATAGGTATATGTGTAACTGAATCACTCTGCTGTACACCTGAAACTGACATGATATTGTAAATCAACTATACTTCAATTAAAAAATAAAGATAGCATAAATTAATATAACTTAATAATATAAATTATCGTTTTAAAAATGATAATTTTAGATACTGGTAATCATCATAAAAAAATAAAGAAGAGCCGGTCTCAGTCGAGTGAATTCCTTTTGATCAGCTGGGCGGGGGAGGCCACTTGTAGAAAAGGAGGCCTCCGTGCAAAGGTCTGAAGGAAGGATATTCCAGGCAGAGGAGTAAGAGGCGGACCCTGAGGAGGGCCTGACCTCCCCTGGCGGGTCTGAGACGTGTACGGGGAGAGGCTGGCGGGGAAGAGGCTGGCGGAGCAGCCCCGTGGGCGGCCGCGGGGACTCTGCGCTGACCGTGACGGGAAACCAAGGCGAGGGTCACGGTCTGATCTCCCTTCTCCAAGGGCCCCTCGAGCTGCTGTGTGGGAATGAACTGCAAGAGTAGGAGTGGAAGAAGCAGGGGACGGGGAAGCTTTCCTACCTAAGGAGAGAGAACACGGCGGTCGCGGTCGCGGCTGGGGGAGCCGCAGGGATGCGCGAGGAGGGGCTTTGAGCTTGTTCTGCGGTGGAGCTGACAGCCCGAGCGCGCTCTGGTCCAGGAAAACTGGAACAATCACGAGCGTCTAGGTTTTCGGTTAGGATAACTAGTTGGATGACAGTGCCATTTACTGGAAAGGGAGAGGAACTCGTTGTAGGGGGTCGAAATTCTGAGTTCTCTGGTGGACGTTCGGGGGGGCGGTCCCCGAGATAGCGGCGCGGAGAGTAAAGCAGGAAGAAGATGTACAAGTCCAGGCACGAGAGTCAGCTCAAGGCTGGAGAGGTTGGTTGGCAGCAGACAGACAGACAGGACGCACCGGCCTGGGCATGCAGGTGGGATAAAGACCTGAGGCGCCAGTGTTTAACAGGGAGGCAGCGCAGCGGAGCCCGGGGTACATCCACATTTAAAGGTCTAGAAGAAAATCAAGGCTGCTAAGGGGTCTCCAAGGGAAGACCTTTTAAGGTTCGGAGAAAAAGAGGTAAGTGTCACGGTCCGCAAATCAGAAGAGTGAAGTGTTACAGGAAGTAAAATAATTAAGGCTCGATTACTACTTAGAACTTTAGTACGGAGCAGACACACAGACACGATGACGGTGCCTGCCTCCATGGGTATCGCTGATTTCGAGGGGGCCTGGGGGCCTGAAGGGAAGCATCAATTAGAAGACAGGGCGAGAGATGAGACTGCAGAGCAGCGCCTGGCCTGTTTCCAAAAGGTTTGCAGTCATTGAGAGACAGTATCTGGAGAGTCACATAGGATGAGAGCAGGTTGTCTATTTTTTAAGTCGTGTGGTATCAGAGCTTGTTTCTATGCAGGGGGGAATCGACAAATGCCCAGGATGAAACACAACAGTTCCGGGTCTAATATTATTGGTTGGAGAGGTGGATAAAGATAGATCATGTCCGATAAATCATCTTTCAGTCAGAGCGGTCTTTAATGCCAAACGAATAGTCAATTCCATCCATCAACTGGAAGAATCAGTAAAAGAATATCACCTAATGGATTAAACAATTGGAGTCCAAAAGATAAAAGTAATAATGTCCTGTCAAGTCACACAGAGAACCTACAGAGTAAGTGCCACCTTCTGGTGACCCTGAAAGTAACAAATGAGATCAGAGATAAGATTTACTTTTTTATATGTACAGTGACAAAATTCAGTTATTTTTAACAGAAAAGTTGTTGTGGATAATCTGATATGTTTTGTTCATTCACTCCTTTATTGACTGATTCAAGAAACCGTTTCCTGAGCGCTTCAGGCCAGTGCTGTGCATATAAACGTGGAGAGGAAAGAGGCCCTGATTCCAAGCAGCTCGCGGCCTCGTAGGAGCGACTGGCAAGTACATGTTTAATTGTGATTCAGTGTAAGTGCAACACGGAGGATTTCTTTTATATCTATTTGGCTTTAGGTATTTACCTTACGTAAACCCAATAATACAGAGAGAGGAGGAGAGGGCAAGAAAGAGAACAGTTTAAACAGTGAGGAGTGTCTGCAGCTTGCTCTGCCACTGAATGAGCACATAACCTAGCAGAATCAGGAGGTAAGAAATGCAGACGTTCTCTTCCTTCACTTTATTTCAGTTCCTGGGGAGAATTCCAGAGTTTATGATGAGCTCTAAAATCGGCTGCCTAAACACAAACCAACTACTTCATCTGCTGTGCAAACAAAGCAGCAGCAAAACAATCCAACTGACAGGACTGGACTCCCTGAGACACCGCAGGTTGGAAACCAAGGGATTTTCAAAGGAAATTTTAACTCCACGCCAATGGTGAAGGGGGATTTATATTTCAGGCCAAGAGAGCAGCATATGTAAAGGTCCTTGAGAGGGATGCATTTCCAGGTTGACCCGAGTTCAGTGAGTGGCGGGTGCAGCCCGGGAAGCCCTCACGTGGCCTCCGACCTGATGCTCTCGGGATGCATGGTTAGGTACCATTGGGGCGGCTGTTATATGAGTATTGATGTTATATTAGTACAGATTCTTATTGACCTCGAGGTCTTGGTCCTCCCAGTGCCAGCATTAACCACACACAGCTGTGTGTACTTTGTATTATGTACAACACACCACAGATCTCCAGAGACAATTCTTTACAAGAAAAGACCCAGCAATTCTGTTGGTGTCAGATGCTTTCAGCGTCCTAGTGACCACATAGTCGGAAAGTTTTATTAGGCAGTCGGTTCCAACAGTGCCATGGTAGGGTTTTTGCGTAATTTTTAAACAAACAAACAAAAATGTTCCTTTCGTGCTGGGCCAAGGTTCTTGATTATATTTCATCCCATGCAAGATAAGTACAACTTGTAAAAGTTTCATAGGTCTGAAGAATATTTTTAGAACATCGCATGAGGGTTCTTGGACTTTTATGGTTTCCCTCATTCATTCTCCCGTTTAATGCTACAAGCCATAACGTCTGCTGTTTCTCTTTCCTCTTCCCATTTTCCAAAGAGGTTTATAATGAAAGATACACAGTGCTCAAAAAGCTAAAAATAGGATGGTTCAGAATCTTTTTGTGAGATGGATGGAATAAGTGCCCTTGATGAGATTTTCAGAATTCTTCCAGTCTTTCCCAGTGATGTAGCCAAGCTCCCTTATTCCATTCCCATAACCCGAAAGAGGCAAGGTGTTTCCTTTGCCGCCACGCACCTTAAGTTCTCTGCAGATATGGCTTTAGAAAAGGGGCTGGTCCGTGCTGATCACTGACCTTTGCTTTCCAGCCCATCTGTGGCTAACAGCTGTTCTCTGGTGAGAAGCCCGCATCGTTCTGACCACCCAGAACACCTGCCGTCAGACCTGCTTACTCCACTCACCATACTGAGCTTTCCAGGAAAACGTTCGCTACTGCGACCTCAGCCTTTCCTCTTGCCCAGCTGGTGAAAACGTGAGCAACAACAAGTCCAAGATGGGTTTTTAAATAATCTGCATATTAAATTTAATAAGGCTGCCCCCAAATATTTAGGTAAAGAGGTGGACAGTCACAGAAACACACCACCTGCCCCACATCCTGTTCTGGCCAGAAGCGTCAGGGAGGGGCATTCACGTGCTGGACACCTCACTGCTGCAAACCGCTTGGTGTCACAGCCTCCATCTTCCCAAAGTGTGTCCATGGCCTGGACTGAACTGCGTCCCACTTCCCCCCTGCCCCCAGTTCATAGGTTGAAGTCCTAACCCTCAGTTCCTTACAGGACGACTGTGTTTGGAGATAGGACCTTCAAAGAGGTGATTAAGTTAAAATCAGCCCCCTAAGGAGGCCCTAATCCCACGTGACTGGTGTCCTTACAAGGAGAGATCAGGACGCACAGAGAGGCCACGATGCCCAAAGGCAGCAAGACGGCGGCCACCTGCAAACTGAGGAGAGAGGCCTCAGAGGACACCGCACCTTGATCTTGGACGTCCAGCCCCTAGAACCGTGAGAGTATAAATTTCTGTTATTTGAACCACCCAGTCTGTGGTATTTCATTATGGCAGCCCGAGCAAACCAATACATCTAGGGAGTGGATACTGTATAAGGTCTCTCGCCTGCCCACTGCTGACCTCCTGCTGTGCGGCCCCGTTCCTACCAGGTCGCGGACCGGTACCGGTCCGCGGCCCGGGGCTTGGGGACCCCTGGTCTGAAGTATTACATGGATATGCCTAAATTGTTTATTAAACAACTCAATGTTCAGAAAATAAGGCCTCAAATTTATTTGTGACTGACGAGGGATTAATCTCCAAAATATACCAACAGGTCATGCAGCTCAATATCAAACAAACAACCCAACCAAAAAATGGGCAGAAGATCTAAATAGACATTTCTCCAAAGGAGATATACAGATGGCCAAGAAGCACTGGAAAAGATGCTCAACATCACTCACTAGTTATTAGAGAAATGCAAATCAAAACTACAATGAGGGGCTTCCCTGGTGGCACAGTGGTTGAGGGTCCGCCTGCCGATGCAGGGGACGCGGGTTCGTGCCCCGGTGCGGGAAGATCCCACATGCCGTGGAGCAGCTGGGCCCGTGAGCCATGGCCACTGAGCCTGCGCGTCCAGAGCCTGTGCTCTGCAACGGGAGAGGCCACAACAGTGAGAGGCCCGCGTACCGCAAAAAAAACACAAAAAAACGAAACTACAATGAGGTATCCCCTCACACCAGTCAGAATGGCCATCATCAAAAAGTCTACAAACAATAAACGCTGGAGAGGATGTGGAGAAAAGGGAACCCTCCTACACTGTTGGTGGGAAGGTAAATTGGTACAGCCCCTATGGAGAACACTATGGAGGTTCCTTAAAAACCTGAAAATAGAGCTACCATATGATCCAGCGATCTCACTCCTGGGCATATATTCAGATAAAACTATAATTTAGAAAGATACATGCACCCCTATGTTCATTGCAGAACTATGTACAATAGCCAAGACATGGAAACAATCTAAATGTCCATCGACAGATGAATGGATAAAGCAGATGTGGCACATATATAATGGAATACTACTCAGCCATAAAAGAGAATGAAATAATGCCATTTGCAGCGACACGGATGGACCTAGAGATGATCATATTAAGTGAATAAGTCAGACAGAGAAAGACAAGTACCATATGGTATCACTTAAGCGTGGAATCTAAAAAAACGATACAAATGAACTTATATACAAAACAGAAATAGACCCACAGTCATAGAAAGCAAACTTATGGTTACCAAAGGGGAAAGGGGGGGAGCGATAAATTAGGAGGTTGGGATGGACTTGTACACACTACTATATATAAAATAGATAACCAACAAGGACCTACTGTATAGCACAGGGAACTCTACTCAATATTCTGTAACAACCTAAATGGGAAAAGAATCTGAAACAGAATAGAGATATATGTATATGTATAACTGAATCAATTTGCTGTACACATGAAATAACACAACATAAATCAACTATACTCCAATATAAAACAAAAATTAAAAACAAAGAATGAGCAAATACAGTAAAAGTCCTCCTAGACAAAAAATACCAAAACCAAACCAAACCAAACCAAACCAAAAAAAAACCCAATTTGATGCTTAGAAAATAAAGCCTCAGATTTATTTGCCCAGGAGTAAAATACATCACATTTAGATCAAATCCATTGTTTTAACTCTTCTTTGTTCTAAATTAACACTTTAATTGAAGCTGGATTTCACTTATTGAGTGTAAACCTAGAATAGCTACTTAACTGTCTGCCATCCTGACTGTAAAAATACAACAATACTTCAGGCTGAAACCTACTAAAAAGCAAATGTTTTATTGCGTGTTTCAGGTTTTCCCTTTAAAAAATAAATGTTTAAACTCAAGGTATTACTATTCAGGGAATCTTTCCTCTCTTCCAGTTTCCAAAGGCAGCCTAATACACTCCACGTTGGCTGGATCGGAAATGGTTTGAGGGGCAGCTCTGGAGTCAGACCATCTGGATTCAGGTCCCAGCCCCACCCCGTATTAGTTCTGAGCCTGTAGGCGGCTTACTTAGTCTCTCGGTGTCTCCCTTTCCTCCTCTATGAAATGGGGGGATTGTCTTGGGCAGTAGATGAGACGATCAGGTAAAGCTCTAGGGTCGGTTCCCAGCACTATTGAAGTTACCTACTCTTACCCTGTAAGACCTCAAGGTGTTTTGCATAGATTAGGTCTCCAAGCTGAATGACTCTAATTCCCCGTGCTCAACTCAAAGCACAGTTTTCTGTATCTTTCACATATTTAACTCAAAATGCTCTTTAGAATGAAGCATAAGTAAGTGGCAACATGTCACAGCGACTCTTCATGCCCCAAGTATCCATCCTTACCCTTTTCTCCAGTGATAGAACTTCCCCCATCCTCCCAGCTAAGGCCTGGCCACATTTCCCTTCCCCTCACCCCTCTCCATGGGGATATGATGGTAGGAGCTGCAGCAGCCACTTTGAAAGTCAGTATGGGAGCATGTGTTGAAGCTGGCAGAGCCTGGGCCAGCCCCAGATGGGATGGTGCACCGGCACTATTACGTGAGGGTCTTGATTAAGCCACTCTATTTGTAGGTGTCTTGTTACAGCAGCCTATCCTGTACCATAGTACATAGTATTCTAAATAAAATCAGTGTGGATTTAAACAAAGATAAAATAGTAGTTTTGTGAAGAGTATGCTCAATTCTCTAACTTTAGATCTGAGACTTGAATTGCTGAATCGACCCTTGACAGTCTCCTATTTAGACAAATAAGGCTCCTCTTCTAACAAGAGAGTTAGTAGAGAATTTTCTTCTCTGTGTTGTTTCAGAGAATGTGGGGTTAGAGGGGGAGAATCTAGCAATAAATAACGTTAATATCATCATTGTGTCAGGTACTCTGCAGGATACAATACATAGAGGGGTCCTTTCCTAGTAGCTTAATATTCTGAAACAAATATGCACAAACGAAGTTCCTAATTATTGTGTGGCAATGACCTCACTGCACTAGTTACTATGGGCAGAAAAGAGAGTTTGAGATCACAAAGGACATGAGTAAATTTTTTTCTATATTGTATAAAACAAAGTAGGTTCTCAGCTTCTCACCACGTTCCTTCCAACCAATTGGATGGATTTTCATCAACATCGGGATAGTCTGATTTGAAATATGGGCTACGTGGCACATTTGAGATTCTTTTCAGGAATTTCAGAGACCCAGCGGGGCAACGTAAAGAGACAGGTGGGAATTCTTGAGAGAGTCTGAGCCAGGGGTACAGCTGATCTCGGGGAGACTTGTCCTATGTAACCAGTCACCACTGATGGAGAGGGCCCCATGTTGACTCAAGGTCGGAGCATCAGGCACCCTAAATAGTGGGTGATGGGCCAATTGGGTAGTTTCTTATTTGGGGACTCAGTGTAGCTTGAACCGGCCACAGAGCAGGAATTAACTGTGTTCAGGCTTACGACCTTCCCAATCCACAGCGGAAAATCAGGCAGCACATGTGTCTGTTCATCTCTGTACAGAGGGAGGGACATATAAACTCAGAACAACTTACAAGACAATTACTGAAAGGAAGGAATGAATACTGTCCAGAGAAACGGGACAGAATAAAATGGGTTTAACTAGCTCTTAAAGGCAAAGTTCACGTGAAGAGGAATCTGTGGTTCCCTCCCACCTTCTTAGTTACGCACATTTATCACAGGGGCACGAGCCGTGATTTCCTAACAGATGGGATGGATATAAAGGGTCTGCATATCCAACAAACTTTGACAAAGATCAAATTACAAAATGAGTTAATCAGTACAATTAAGTACAACCTATGATATTCTAGGCACTAAGAAAAGGTCATCTCAGTAGGACCCTTAAATCCTCCATTTGTGCTTTCCAGGGCCCTGCTCAGTCCCTCCTATGGCCCTGCTCCTTCACAGAGGATGAAGGCTTTCCCTCCTCGGGGATCAAGAGGATGTGCCCACCCACCTACCCGCGTGCCCCCTTCTACACTAAGCCTCCAGATCCTTGGGAGCCTAGAATTTCCTACCCAGATGGCCCCGAGCCCACATCCGGGGCCAGCCCATGTATCTTTCTGGGGTCCAGCCTCCTAAGGATGGACAGCACCACCAATGTGGATGCCCCAAAGTCCAGATGGGTGCAGGGCAGGGCCAACGGGTGGGAACAGAAGGGGGTGGGTGGAGGTCCCAGCAGGAGATGAGCCACGGCCAAGCCCAGAACTCTGCACAGTCAGAATTCTAAATTGAAACTTGACCTCCTTGGTCATTACAAAGATCTTTTTGTCAGTAGGAAACTAAAAGACCTTTTATTGAGCACTTTGTTAGCTTGGTTTACAATTTTTAAGTGACTTAGGGTATGTGGGCTTCTGTTTCTTGATCAGGCCCAAGCCTAGAGTCTCTCACAGATAAAACTGTCTCACGCTTCATAATACAAGGAAAACCTTTCTTTGATTCATGTGAAGGATTATTATTAGAAAAAAATCTGCTGGGTATTTTTTTTCTTTTTTAAAGTGAGTGAGTTTTTTTTAAAATTAATTAATTATTTTTGGATGTGTTGGGTCTTCGTTTCTGTGTGAGGGCTTTCTCTAGCTGTGGCAAGTGGGGGCCACTCTTCATCGCGGTGCGCGGGCCTCTCACTATCGCGGCCTCTCTTGCTGTGGAGCACAGGCTCCAGACGCACAGGCTCAGTAGTTGTGGCTCACAGGCCCAGTTGCTCCGCGGCATATGGGGTCTTCCCAGACCAGGGCTCGAACCCACGTCCCCTGCATTGGCAGGCAGATTCTCAACCACTGTGCCACCAGGGAAGCCCCTGCTGGGTATATTTCTATGGAGTTTTGATCAGACTCTGGAACACTTCTGATAAATTTTGATGATAAATCCCCAGGGGAGGTCTGTGGGAGTCACAGCATCCTGTTCTCTTTCAAGGTTTTCCATCCCATCAGTTCAGGAAACTTGGGAGGGGGGAAGTAAGGAGGAGAGGTGCATCACAACAGTTACTACAGATAGTAATCACTGGGTGTGCATCTCTCTGAAGACTCGCCGCTCTGACCCTCTGGTTGGTGATCTCCACAATGTTGGGACACTATAGACCCAGAAGGTACATTCCTCACGGAAACGGGTGGCGTAAGAGCAGGGCAGCAGAGTTTACACTTCGCAGAATAAAACGGGATGTGCTGGCACATACTGTGATGTCTGGTTTATGATCCTCATATACTTGGCTATTACTCTACGGAGTTTTAATAGTATGTGAAAGCGTTATTTGCTAAGATTTGACTAAGCAGAGAATCCAAAGAAAACGGAGGCACTGGGTTCAATCTTTTTGAAGCTATAAATTTGGAAATTGTTGTCTTTTTTTTTAACCCCAAAATTTTCAGGAGAAAGTTAACTCAGAGGCGCTAACAGCCCTCTCTTTTCTTTCGCATTTATAAAATTAAGAGGTAAGAAACACAGGTTGTCAGAGAGACCTCTTTCCTATTGGTAGCTTTTAAAAATAATCCAGTTTTCGTTTTATTAATAAGGACATTCAGAACTTCATTGGTCCATGGGATACTTTCAATTCAGAAGCAAAGATTACAAACATGTTCACTGGCAAACTTCTAGGGGGTCAGCAGACAGAAAACGGTGCAGAAATCTCACACAGGTGGTAACTTAGCTATAAAACTACCCGTACTCACTGCCCTATCCTACCCAGACCTTATCCCACTACCACGGAGACCTGCATACAAACAATGGAGATTGCGTTTGCCATTGCAGAAGAAGCAAAATCAGCTGGAGAAGTAAGAACTGCTGAAGGTGGCTGTAATCTCCCCAAATATTAGCATCTGGAAATGTTTCACTTCAGTTTGTTATATCATAATTGGAGGCTTATTTGGATTTCTGTTTACTAACTATATCTGACTGTACAAATAAGTTCATCAGCTTAATTTCTAACGCCTGTTCTAGAGGATGGGCGTAAAATTTTTTAAAAAAGTAGTTATATCTATTTACTGAGTGATCAGAAAGGTAATTTATGCTTTAAGAGGAGGTAAAATATATCAAGATTACTAGTAGGCATAGAAGGAGTTAAGCTAATTCAAGAGAACAACTTCAGGTTCTGAGTGGAAAGAGGAGAGTGAATTATTCAGTGGGAGAGGGCAGAGGGAGACAGAGAAGAGAGACCACTTTTCCTGGGGCAAAAGAGACCACAAGAGTGAGGGTGGCCATCAGCACGGCGGATTCTGAGCAGCTGGTCTCTGTAAAGCAAAGCGCTCTGACAATTTCATTTCAGGCTGGCACGGAGATCAAACCATGCCTAAGAGGATGAACAAAACAAGCGGCAAAATGGGCAAGTTAAGTAAACAGTGATAATTGGAGGCCTGGCCACACAGGTCTTGGGAGTAATTTGGGGGCTGGCTGTGCCCCAGTGATGGAGAGAGTCCATGAGTGACAGGGGCATCGCTTATGTACAAAAGGGTCAACGTGGGCCGTTTGAGAACCTGCTGGCTGGCAGCTTCTCTACTGACTGTGGTTAAAATGTGTTAAATAAATACCATATGATATCACTTATGTGTGGAATCTAAAATACAACACAAATGAACCTATCTACAAAACAGAAACAGACTCACAGATGTAGAAAACAGACTTGTGGTTGCCAAGGGGGAGGGGGGTGGGGGAGGGATGGATTGGGAGGTTGGGATTAGCAGATGCAAACCATTACATATAGGATGGATAAACAACAAGGTCCTACTGTATAGCACAGGGAACTATATTCAATAGCCTGTGATAAACCATAATGGAAAAGAACATGGAAAAGAATGTATAATATATATGTATAACCGAATCACTTTGCTGTACAGCAGAAATTAACACAACACTGTAAATCAACTATACTTCAATTAAAAAAAGCATAAGTGTTAAATAAAACATAAAGTTGCACATCCAAAGAGCAAGAGAAAACCCTTAGGAAATAAAAAGAAAATGCTTGTTGGATAGAAAACTTGGTAAATCAGAATATTAAAAATTTGGGGTCTTTAATTTTTACCCTTCTACCATCCATCTTTAGAAAATTAGGTGAACAAGAACTTGAAACATACAATAGGACAAAAGCCTAAAACGTGTGCTGATGACGGGAAACTCTGGTGACCAAGGCTCACCAATCTACACTATGGTGTTGCCTATCTCTTAAGGCATATAAGGAGTTAACTGAACTATGTCAAGCAGTATTTAAAGATTCTGTGGGTGGGACTTCCCTGGTGGTCCAGTGGTAAAGAATCCACCTTGCAGTGCAGGGGACGCGGGTTTGATCCCTGGTCAGGGAACTAAGATCCCACGTGCCGCGGAGCAACTAGGCACGCGTGCCGCAACTACCGACTCTGCACACCTCAACTAGAGAGGCTGTGCGTCACAACTACTGAGCTCGTGTGCCTCCACTAGAGAGCCCGCGAGCCGCAAACTGCAGAGCCCATGTGCTCTGGAGCCTGTGTGCCACCATTAGAGAGAAGCCCGCGTGCCGCAAATAAGACCTGATGCAGCCAAGAATAAAGAAAATAAGAATAAAAATAAAAAAATAAAAAAATAAATCTTAAAAAAAAAAAGACTCTGTGGGCAAATAACAAATGCGCCTAAGCGGACATCTAAGCGTTGAGTGAAAATGTTAACCAAATGAGGGATAGGAGTTATACACATATTATTGACACTAATTTGACATCCTTAACAAAGTCAATTCCTATCTGCCTCTCATTTTTCCTGATATTGCTTATTATTCTCAAAGCATTGTCCTTAACTTGGTTGTAAAATAATGACGGTCCTGATAGTTTAACGAGTTAGAGAAGCATTAGGTGGTAACGACAAAAACGTTTGATTTTGGTTTAGCTGCATATGTAGACTGAAAGTGTCTCCCAGCTCCCCAGTTCATATATTGAAACCTACAGTGTGGTGGGACTTGAAGATGGGGCTTTTGGGGGGGGATTAGGTCATGAAGGTGCAGCCCTCATGAATGGGGTCAGTGCCTTTACAACAGAGACCCCAAAATGCCTGATTGCTCCTTCTACCATGTGAGGTTACAGCAAAAAGATGGCCATCTATGAACCAGGAAGCAGACAATGCTGGTGCCCTGACCATGGACTTCCAGCCTCCAGAGCTGTGAGAAGTAAGTTTCTGTTGTTTACAAGCCACCCAGTCTACAGTATTTTTGTTATAGTAGCTCAAATCGACTGAGACATTACACCTCGTCAGGTGGGAGCAGATAGACATGGCCAAGATTGCACAGCTGTAACTCTTTTCCAGAAGGCAAACACCCTGATGTAACTGAAAACAAACCTGACATTTTTTCACTAGAGCAGAAGTAAATTTATAAGAATATTAAATACTTTTCTTAATATATCTTGAGGCTTATGTGATATGAAAGCAGTACAATAATTTCTTTTTGGCAATACTTATTTATTTTCAGTCCACAGAAATGAGGATTAAAAGAATACTAAAAATAAACACTGAGCTGAAATCCTGAAATGGGTACGACAGGTGGATTAAACTGGTCCATTTTAGAACAGAATAGACCTGAATCTTAGCACCAGCACTTTAAAAATAAGTGATCTCATCTAAACTCTTTGTTCAAAGAACCCAAGGTACGGTAAGTAATCCTTAGCTGGGGTCACACAGCTTCTAATGCCACAGTGAAGATTAGAGCCTGGATCTTCTGCTGCAAACTCTCTCTGTCTGGCCTTTACTGTAGATAAAACTTCAATTCCCATTTTGTAAAGAAAGAAAAAGTTTCATCATGAAAGCAGTGAGACAATGAGTGGATTGTTTGTTTCAGAAAGAGCAGACACTGTCACACTCCATTTATTCACCCTTTAACAGGCCAAGTCCAACCTCCAGAGACTTCAGCATCTGTGCTACAATAAATTGTTACCTAACAGGTGGTGCCACCTGGGTGCAGCCGTATATAGTGAACAGGAACCCAATCACTGCAGATTAGACAAGGTCCAGAGAGATGGCTCTCCGTTCTGCAGTTCTGAGAGGATTTTGCTTGCAAATCTAATTCTGAAATACTATAGTAAAAGGCTCTCAATAATGCTTCTTGAAATTACCTCTAAAGTACAAAAGGAGAGAAGTACTGTATGTCCCTGGTACCTGAAATGCTTGGTAAGTTGATTTCAGCTGTATTTCTCCGCAAACAAGCAAATTCACATTTTTTGAAACAGAATAAGAAGTCAAGTTCTAAATCAATCTGAGAAAAACAGCACTTTTATAGATTTGAAAACTTCATCTACTTTTTGCTAAGTTAAAGGCAAAAACAAAAAAAATTGAAAAAGATGAAACTTTGGAAGGCAGTGGTGAAGACAATTATTTCACAAATAAACAAACAATTCTGATGAGAAATGACATCTGATTTTGTAAAAGTTAAATACCGTGGAAACAGAGACCAGCAATTTCAATTGTTGAATGAGATACTTCTCTTCAACCTTTATATTTTCCTCCAAGGGCACTGCAATACAATGTTGAAACGGAAAGCCATTTTTCTGGTTTTCTTGCAACCTAGGGCATAATAATTATATTCACAAAGAATTCCACTATTTGCAAAATATTTTCAATTTGTTGATGAGGGAACCATGTTTTGACTTACTAGGATTTGTAACCAACAGTAGGAGAGCATATGGCTGGGGGGAAACGCAGGTGAAATATCAATTAAACAAAATGTGTAAGAACTACTAGACCCTCAGATCACACACACACACACACACACACACACACACACACGCACAGGAAAAGACAAAGGAAAGGACCAGCAGCTTTCATTGTTACAAGCTCTTTAACTGTTTTAGATCAAGGTTAAATTGACCAATATAGCTTAAAAATTTTAAGTTTTTCACATCAGGAAAAATGCCCTCTTCTTAGTTAGAAGAAGGCACGTTTTCCCTCACATCCATTTGTCTTTCACTTTCCTAGGAAGACCGATTTCTCCTACCCTTCCTCTCTTCTGACTCCATCCTGATCTCTGCCAACGCCCTTGTCCTACTCTTCTGGGGACCATGGTGCCCCTCCCTCACCTTGGCAGCATCCCTGCCTTTCACTTTCTCTCCACTTCTTCTCTTTAATTTTGCTCTTTAAACCCCGGAACTCTCAAAGTTTCTCCTTCCACGAACTGTCTGCCTTCTATACACTGTTCTCTCATATACGTGCATACCCGGCCACCTTCATTTCCCAAATATACGTTGACACTTAAATGGCATCCTTATTGGACTGTGGACTCAAAATTGAAAGGAGCTTGCCATCTGGTGGGGGAGGAAGACATACCAGCGATTCTAATTCAGCAGGATGAGAAGTGCAATTACACCCACGTGAGTGACAGGACAAAGGACAGACTTAACATCCCTTTCGAGGTGAGTTAAGGAACTTTCCACAGAGGAGGAGATGCCTGAGATGTACATTGAAGGTTAAAGAAACTGCTGGACAGATGAGCAAAAGGCACAAGGCATTCAGGACTGTGGGGCGAGGGTCCCCCGGAAGCCTCTCCACTAAGTATCAGAACAGCTGTGCCTCTAATTCTTCATTGTCTGGAATATGCACCTGATTCTTTATGTCTGTAATACCTGCCATCTGGGATGTTTTATCTTATTTCAAAACTGTACTTTCGAAGTTCACAGTAAAAAATACACTGGCCTTTTCTCAGTGCAAATTCTGTTTGGATCTCTGGCAGCAAGATCCCCCAATACAGGCCGAAATCAGGGAACTACAGTGTTCCCTGACCCACTGGAAACCTTGGGAAATTAGTGATAAAGTATAGCAAAGAGATGGACAGCCAAGGCCGTGTGCTACTATGGTTCTCTTCCTGGCTCTTAATCTCATCTTTTTTTTTTTTTTTTGGTATCTTTTAGTCATCTCTTCTTTCTATTGCCCCTTAAAAATGGTTTCTCCCAAGAATTCATCTTTGATGTGGAAGTTTCCAGCCTCCTCCGAGGAGCTCCCAAACTCTCTTGACTGACATGGATATATCATCTCTATGTGGGTAACTCCTGTCGTGATTTCTCCAATCTCAGCAACTTTCCTGAATTTCCAATATATTTCTGCCCATTTTCACCTAAGGAATCCTACCAGCCTCTTGGAGTTCATAACATGTTGGAAGTTTCTGTTGCTTTTATGATGTGTCACCTTGGCTAGGCTATAGTCCCTGGTCGTTCAATCCAACACACATGTAGGTGTTGCTGTGAAGGTATCTCGTAGGTGTGATTAGAGTCCATAATCAGTTGACTTGTATAAGGGAGACCATTTCAGATAATCTGGGTGATTTAAAGGCTTTGAGAGCAGAAGTGAGGCTGCCCTGATGGAGATGCCCCATGTGTGGGCTGCAGCTTCAGCCAGGGCCCGTGGCCACCCTGCCCTTCCTGGGGCTGCCCTGTGGATTTCAGACGTGCCCCACGATCACATACTATATACCAATTCCTGGTAATAAATCTCTTAATATATGTCTCGTACAGATTTTGCTGCTCCGGTTCAACCCTGACTGGTAGACGTTTACAGATCCCCAGTGGTCTTCTCTACTGATTTCCCATTTCTGCTAAAGGGACTGCCGTTTTTCCAAGATCCAACGTGGTTATCTTTGCTAGTGTTACCTTCTATCACCCCTACCTGTTCCTTCCATCTTGCTTCAGTTAATCTCGTCATGTTGAGATTCTTGTCATTTCAGTTGGGTTCGTACAACCACAGCAGACTAACTTTCATAAAGATGTCAGTCTCCGGCTCCCATGTTACTGGCCCGTGTTCCCATGTTTTATCCCCACCAACTCTGCCGTATTTGCCTCTCTTGATTCCCTGATGGCAACCTTCTGCTCCAGCCAGGCTGCTTCCAGCCTGTTCCTGATTTATGAGCTGACATTTCCTGCCTCCAAGCTTCTCACAGCCCCACCTACCTGGGGGACGCCCCTCGCCCTGCTGGCTTCCCCTGCCAGCCCTTTAATTCAGCCTCAAGCATCTCCATCTACATCCAGCTCAGACCAGCCTAAGTTGCAGTGACACTGCTCTTTTGATTCCTGGATTAATGGGTTCCTTAGAAGTTAATTGGTAATTGACTATGAATTGCTCTATGAAAACACTTAGATGAATGTGATGGACTTTTAATAAAATCCTTCATTTACAGGTCATTTTTCATCCGAATCTCTCCCCTCAGCATTCTCCTGGTCAGAGTGCTTTGTGAGACACGGCTCTCTTGCAAAAATGTTTAACGAGTGAATTGCTGACTGAATCTTAGAAACTAAAGCTCAGAGCATTAACTACACACCTTCACAGAAGCCCAGAGTGGTTCCTAATAATTGGCCAATCAGATAAAAAAATATTCCAGACCACACTGATTCTGTACTGTTGGTCTTACACCAAGTTTAAAGTGTGAAGAAAAAAATACACTTTTTTACTTGGGTAGAAGAATAATGTCTTGCTGCCCATTAATAATAAGCAGAGATAAGAAACAAGAAGATGTTTCACTCAGTTGCTTAAAGGTGAGGATGGTGTGAAATCAAACAGATGTTAAGATTCCTTTTGAGACAAATGACTTCAACTAAATTGGGAATTAGGGGAGGGAAAGATACAAATTACGACGTATTACAGCCATCCTAAGCATATTTATGCCTTCTTTCCATGGACGAGCCCTACTTCTGAAGTTAAGTGTTAATTGGAACTAAAATTAGGAATTAGGCCCATGTAAGTGTTATTCAGAATATAAAATAAACATGTAAACAAAACAGAAACACTGTGGCGAAGACTTTTCTTTGCTAATGTATAAAACCCTTCATATGCAAGTGTCCTCCATCAGATTATGGTTTTTTATGTTTTCTTTTAGAAAGGAGGAAGAAAGAAAGTTGCAAGTGTTGATTTCACCACACAGATTATACGCTTAGCCTTTGGAGAGCAGGACTGTTTTTGAATATATATAAATAAGACTGCCCTTTTCCAGAGGGTTCTCAGAATGGCTTTGACACAGCTCTCATGATGACAATACTATACTTGCAATTTCAGCCAGACCTTTTGTGACATCAGCATATGAGTGAATAAGAAAATGAATTAGGAAAAAAACTACCATCCTATAATTCTCCACGTGAATTATCTGAAAGCACAAAATGAGGCTATTTTTGAAATTTCCTTAAATTCTCAACATGTATGTTTTCTTCTAATCTAAAGATAGTTAAAACATACTTATTATTTGAGAATTTAATTAGCTTCTCTGAAATACTGCTGAGAACGAACTTCATAAATAGGTAGTATTAGGACAAAAAGTACAAACTATCTTAAATAACACAGTTGCTAAGAGTCATCAGAAGTTATTCCCACAAACAAGTTACATTTCTCTGGTCCTTGCCTGACTATAACACACGAAAGGCAAAATTTTTGGAGCCTTTATATGATTTATAATTTCAAAAGGTAATGAAAATATACTTGTAAATTTCCAAAATAAATGTCCATATAAAAGTAGTATTTAATTGTGTGTAAAAGGGTTATGTGATATGCAGAACAGCTGATGCAATTTTAAACACAAATGAAATTGCTTTAAAGAAAAAGATAATTTTGTGATAACACTAAGAGGTATGTTTGAGTTGAAGCACTGCCCAACTTTAAATCCAGCTTTAAAATCCTGTAAGCCTAGGTTTAAAGTTTATCATATTTAGACCTTACAATTTTATACATATACCTATAGTAGCAACATCCTTCTATAAGTACTTCATGCGCCACATCATTTTTACATTTTTTCTTTTTCATTCAATTGTTAGTAAGCTCAAGTATAATACTACCTTTGTTTGCAAACTGTTCACACAGTTTTGAAAGCTTCAGACAAACAGGAATTTGGCTTTAGTTTTCTGAGATCCTATACATTAACTAACAAGCTCCTATTAGGACTTAGTAAATTCATATACAGAACACACACTTACCTTGTGTATCTTGAAAAAATGAAGAATCAGCATTAAGTTGTTCTCAGAGGAAAACTGAAGCCAAAGAAGCTTTGACTTCGTTTAAGTAACTTGTGTTGCCTTGGGAAGGAATATCGGAGCTCTGGGAAGCTTTACTTTCTCTCTGTCTCTCTCTCTGTCTCTCCTTCCCCACGCCCGCCCCTCCCTCTCACACACACACAGGATGATTAAATTGCTTCTGCCAAGAGTGTTTTTTCCAGAACCTATTATATTATACGACCACGAAGTGAAAAATCACTCAGTAAACTTGCTATGCGTCATCTCATAAATTTGAAAAACTGCTAAATTGTCACAACGGGAAAGCTGCTACACAGTCACAAAATTTTAAGCAAACTATATAATGAAGACATATTTAAGTCAAATGAAATGAAGATCTGTTGCTTACTTTATGAAATAGCATGTAGCTTCCCTGGTTATGTAAGAAATATTGGAGAAGTTAAGCTCAGGGCTAACAGATGATTTCCAGGGTAGACCTCTTGAAAGCGCTTTTGCAGGGGCAAGAGGAAGGTCTCATATGGGTGTCTTGCCCTGTTCCTGCACTTGTAATACATGTGTAATACAGTAAAGCTGTCAAAATCATCCCCTTCCAGATGCACTCAGAGGTTTCCTTTGCTTCCTCTGCATCCCATCCCCCTGCCAAGAGACAGCGCCAGGGCAAGGGAGACGGTAAAGCTCAGAAAAGGAAAAGGACCCAACTTCTGCTGAGCATTTTTTTACACACCGGGCCCGATGCTCGGTGCTTTACACACATTTGCATTAACCCTCGTCATAACTGGCCGGTATTGCTGGGGTTGCTGTATTTTACAAGTATGAGAACTTAGGCTCTGGACTTCGGTAGCAGTTAGTATATGGGAAAACTACCACCACCAGCAAAACCAAACCTCCAAACAAAAGCAAATTCCAACTAAGCCTCCCATCCTTTAAACCTAAGTGGCTCCTTAAGCCCTGTTCATGAGGAAGGAAAAATGGCAGGAACAGAATCATTTTACCACCATCATGTTTGGTTTCTTGGGGTAGGAGAAAAACCTTTATTTGAAAAATATGATTTTGTTTTTTTAGCAGAACCATTTCGGAGTGAGGAGTAAGTTGTCAAAAATAACCAAACAAAAACATTTTTTAAATGCTGTTGTTACAGGCAGTGGCCCCAATTATATAATTCCTATAATATCTTAACACTACTTAGTAGGCAAAAAGTTTATGGTATTTTATGAGTAATAAATATGAAATCGACTGTATGTAGCTGCTTGTTTTGTTTTTCACCCCGACCGTGTTTTTTCCTGTGGTCCCTCCTTGCTTCCAAAATGAGCATGAATAGATGAGAGGTCGTCGGGTGATCATACTTGCTGGTAACTCAGGACAGTCCTGGTTTACGCCTGCTGTTGTAGCGTATTATTAATAATGTTCCCTTTTCACTCTCAAAGATATTCCAGCCTGGATGATGAATTACATAGTCCACATACATATGTAAGAAGTAGAGCAATAACAAGTTAAATTCAACTAACCCTGCCTGAAACCAGTTCCACGTGATATTCTGGAATTTCATTTACACGGTTGTTCAAGTTACAAGGGATGAAACGGCGAAGAAGGGAAGCCTGCGGAACTCAAGAGTCTAGCCTGATGGCTCTATGCATCTGCCTCCCGGGCCCTGAGGTATGTACCTGGGTCTCTTGCACGAGGAAACATTTGTGCATGACGGAGGCACCTCTGTCGGCACAACCGAAGCAGTTATCTTGGGGCCAGAGTAACGGAAAAGGGACAAGATTATAAGTGAGCTTTCACTTATAAAATGGCACGTGGGCAGTCTTTCACGACCAGCGTGGAAGCCCTCAGACTGCTATTTTCTTTCCTTTGGATGTTCTTAACGGGGTGGGGATGGCAGCCCCCGTGTGACCCCCTGAGATCCCGCCATGAGACCTTGATCCCTCTGATCAAGTGCAGCTGCCCTCAAAGGAATGATAGGAAGTCATTCGACTTTTGACAGCGCAACGTATCTGTTTGGAGGATCTCTTTAATAAGATGCGTTTCCCGTGAGAGCCAACATGAGGACTACAGAGAAAAGTAACCAGAGGGGTTTGGAAATGGGTGGGCATGAGCCTTACTGAAAACTCAGCATGCATCACGGCGGCACGTAGAGGGGGCCGACAGAGGGGGAGGCTTGTCTGTGTGGAATGTTCTGGACAAAGCCGGAAGGTCAAGAGTGAAGTCGGGCCTGAGCCCCAACGGAGAACGGAAGGCACGGAGAGTGGAGGAAGAGGAGGGGCCTCCATGAGCAAACCCGCATGTCTGGGCGAACCAGGACCAGGGGAAGTGACCTCACTGAGCTTGCGGCTGGCACAGCTGCCCACCTCTGCCTGTGCTGGTGCTGCAGGAACCCACAGGCCGGGCGCCCTTCCTGCAACCCTGGGGGGAGACCCCGGGAGGAAGCCACAGGAGCAGGTGCTGTGAGAGCCTTGCCTCCGGCCCCTTGGCCCTCCCTGTTCCCGTCTGCAAGGATGCCTTCTCCCTGCAGGACCCGTGACTCTCTGCAGGGGCTCTAGCTGCAGGACCCCCATGTGGAAAAGAGGCCTAGAGTGCCAGGAAGCTGAGGACCCTGGAAGCAGCGCCCTGTTGATGTTGAGTGGGACTTGCTGGATAAATGCCAGCTTCTCCCTCGGGGAGACGCCTCTATGCTGTCTCCCATAGAATCCCAATGGGATGGAGCCCCAGTTGCTTAGGGCACTCATCTACCAAATAACACACCTTATACTGACTTCCTTTTCCTGTCTCGTTGCCCTGGGGTCACCTCAATAAACTACTTGCACTCAAACCCTTGTCTCAGGGTCCGCTTTCAGGGAAGCCCAACCTGCACGGCTGCCAAAGAGAAGCTTACTTTATTTTTCAAGGCCGGAGAGGTATGTGGTTTAGCCGATGTTTGAAAAATGTGGAAATTTTTTTCTTAGCCGACTGAACAGTATTTTATAACCATTAGAATAACGTAAGTTTTACTTGACGTAAACTATGAAAGACAAGCTTTCCACAGACAGCGTGTGACAAATGCACATACGGCACAGTTTCCTTCAGGTATTCATCCTCTTTTACAGTGTGGACGTTCTTGTACGGCTGTCCATCCTGACTGTTTCTAAAGGTATAAGTGTACTTCCGTCAACCGAGAACTATATGCCCATGGTCTGTTTCCTTGTCCTAATGTAGCAAACAGAAGTAGAAACTAGATCAGAAGGGAAACTAGAGCGAGACAAAGTTAAAGATATGCACAGACCACACAGAAAACATAAACGATGCCTCTGGCAATCTTAGGGCAAAAAAATAGGGGCTCCAGAATTGAGGTATATTAGTGGGAACAGGGACAGGGGCTGGCCTGCAGCCAGGCTGCAACCAGGAGGGGAGACGCCTGGAGGGGAGAAGTCAACGCCTGATGAGAAGGTGCGTTTCTTTAGAAGCTGGTGGGGAGGCTCCGGGAGCCCCTGTGACCGCAAGTCTCACCGGAATGGGGGGGCTGTATGACGAGCCTCCGCCCCACAAAGACAGCAAGCCCTAAATCAGATAACCTTTACAATCAGCTAAAGAAGGCCTAGCGCCATTTAAGGAACTTTCTAACTCCCCAGTTATCCCCTTAACCAGTTCCTTGAGGCCTCAAATGCCTGTATTTAAGGAAACTGTGTTCATTATACAATTAGAAATCAAATGCAAACACCTGGTCAAAGAAAGCAAGTGTAAATGCGTCTCTTAGCATAAAAGCAAGCAATCATACGCTTTCTACCTTTTTTGTATGTCTTAAATAGTGCTTAATGAATAACTTTTTAAAAGAGGGAGTCACTGTTGATGAAAAGGCATATATATATTCCCTTTATCTTAACTCATATTCTTGCATCTACTCTTGCCTTTTCCCCCTTCCTGGTCCCATGCTCCAAATAAACAGGAAAAGCTTTCAATCCGCTAATCAGATCATTCCCCATCTTTGTTTAAAACCCTTCCATGGTATCCTGCTGCATTTAAGACGAAACCAAGATCGTAAGTGTGGTCCCGAGGCCCCATCGGACCTGGCCCCAACCTGCTCTCAGGAAGGGTCTCACACCACTCTCTCCCTTTCTCCCTAGACTATAGGCTCCTGACCTTTCACCTCCTCAAAATCCCCATCAGCTTTCCCATCGCAGGTCTTTACCCATAATATTTCTTTTGCTGAAATCTCCTTCCTCTGCTCTGCCCGCCCCCGCCACTGCCTGGACCACCCATCTCGTCCCTCAGGTCCTGGAGGAAACCTCACTGCCTCCAGCCCAGGTCAGCCCCCCTTGCAGGGCTCTCCCGGGGCCCTTACAACCTTTCCTAACACCTATCGTGCTTGAGATGACCTTCTGAGTCTGTCTCTCTGTTACACTGTAAGATCCTGAGGGATCTATTCTGCTTATGATGCATTCTCTGAGTTCAGCACAGTGCCTGCCACACGGTAGATGCTGAATAAATATATTCTGAACGAATGAATAAACAAACCAGTGATGCAAGGTCTTCTGGCCCCAAATTCCATATTCTTTGTGTCATCTCTCTCAGAACATGAGGAATTGGACAATTAAACTGATGGGAAAAAAATGACACGAATAAAAATGAATAAAAAATTGGTTAGAAACCCAACTTGGAAGACATAAATTTGGCAACTACCTATTTATTTTTAATTCACCCCAAACAAATGGAAGTTTTGAATGAGGAATTTTTATCATGCAGCTGTTTTGTTTGATATATGGATATATAACATAACTGAGGATAAAATTAGTGTGGGTTAAATTTGGTACATATTTATGCAGTTTGCTTTTTTAAAAAGTCTGTATGTGGCGTCACTTTTTTTTCTCATTATACATAAGTAGGTGCTTTAGTGTCCAATTTGCATTGTAATTTTGTTTGCTCATTTTTTTCTTAAAAAGGCTTTCCATTATCTTCAGACCCTATAAAATCTAAATATGCCTATGGTAAGTAGAATAATGCTCCCCTCATCCCCCAAAAGATGCTTGCGTCCTAATCTCTAGAACATATGCTACACTACCTGGCAAGGAGGAATTATGGTTGCAGATAGAATTGTTTGCTAATCAACTGACCTTAAAATAAGGAGTTTATCCTGGATCTTCAGGGGGGAGGGTAGTATAATCCTAAGGGTCCTTAGGAGAGGAAGAGAAATGCAGGTCAGAGTAAGAGTGACATGATGACTTTGAAGATGGAAGAGGGCTGCGAGTGAAGGAGTGACAGCAGCCCTCTGGTTCTGGGTGGCAAGGAAGTGGATTCTCCCCTGGAGCCTCCAGAAGGAACCCAGCCCTGCCCACACCTTGACTCATTTTGGACTTCTGACCTCCAGAACTGCAAGATAATATACTTCTGTTGTTTTAAGCCATGAATCTGTGGTCATTTGTTACAGCAGCAAAAAGAAACGAATACACTGCCCCTACCAGGAGACTACTCAAAAAGTTACTACTCTGCAAAAGAGACCTCCCTAAATTTTTCTTTCATTTATAAGATGATCTCATGATCCAAATCCTGAGAATAATTATAGGAGGTTTCCAAATAATTTTGAAAAAAACTACCATTGATGAGGATTTCTAAGGCCAGGAAACATAATCTACTATAAATGCTATTAAGTTCACACCTACAGAAAATAGAGTCATTTGTGATTAGAACCCATTTTATGGGTTTATTCAGTACCTAAGAAAAACTGTACACACACAAAAAAACACTGCCTTTTCTCGTATCTTCAGATACACACACACACACACACACACACACACACACACATTTTCCTCTTAAGACTACACAAACCTACATTTAAATCCTAACACTACCACTGCTATAATTTTTGGTAAGTTGTTTAAGTTTTCTCTTGTGTAAAGCGGAAACAGCTTGGTTTTCTGGAAGGAGTAGAAATGATATATGTAAACTACCTAGGGCAGGATCTGATACCTAAAAGGCAAGTAGCTATTATATTAATAATAACTTGGTATTTATGGATTTTTACATGGAATAACATTGTACTGCCAACCCTCTGTGTTTCCTCACAAATAAGGACTTTGACTAATAACATTTCCGTATATGCTTGAGGGCAGTTTTCAACAGGAAGCCTATTTCATAAGGAAGATAAAGACAGTGCTCTGGTCAGAAGCTAGGTGATAAAGTATAACATAAATGAACCTTACAAAAAAGGGAACTTCAAATTAGCATTAATTGCGATTACTGAAAGGGTGTTTCTAACCCATTATTTGACAACAATTAGAATATGAGGAAGGCTAGATGCTACTTGCTGCTTTGAAGGTATGGTGAGGGGCGGGGTGAAATGCAGGAAAGCAGGTCAGTGAGTGAGTTGGAACTACTAACCCACTGCTTAGGAATCTGGAAGGACTGTAACGTTTGAATTTGAAGAGTCAACAAAACTCTGATGTGTAGATTTTTCTGTTTTCGCCAAGTCACCCCCATTAAAGCTAACATGCCTACCCGATAAATTTTATACAACTTCTGTTAAAAGTCCATGAAAATGATTGCACATTAAAAGTCTCTCATGTAAGGCTGAATACAGAAAATACAAGATGCTTCCAGAAAGTTGGGTAAAACTAATTTTTTTTTTTAATGTTTGGTCATTTTCATGATTTTTAACAGTAATTTTTCAGATATGTACCTGTGGGAAAAAGATTACTTTAAAAACACAAGAACATATATTTGAAACCCAACCTTGGGAAGTACTTTGCCTTTGTAATTAATGTCTCATGAGCATTATGTATTTCACATGACCCTTGAAGGAAAATTCTTGTCACCTAGACGGGTAACCTTTGTTATTTTACACATGAATTAGAAGAAATGCAAGTCAAAATATAATGATTAACTTCCGTGTCCTTGAAAGGTTTTGGTGACTCCATGGGTGCTAGACGTTAATTTAATACACTTTGCCATTTATGTTACTACTTGAAACGCTCAATATTAAGGAGGGCCATTGAAGGTGTGCCTAACTGTCCAGGTAATATTTGGAAAGGTCATTATTTACGAAAATAAGGTGAATTGTTTTCTACTGAGACGAGGCTCACAGAACACAGATGAATGGGAGGTGGGGATCCTGACTTAGGTGGCTTTTTAAATGCCTTAAGTGACATATTACACTGAAGATGTACCATCTGGTCTGATATTAATGGCTGAGACTGGGTTATCCACCCTGAGAGGCAGTTATCGTGTTATTTGAAGACACATCTATGTAGACAGCACACAGGCAGGTGTGTACCAGAAGCATGGTGGACCAGAAGGTCACGGGCCTCTCAACCTCCACATCTACCTTTTCCCTCCTTCTTTCCTCCCACAAGGCAAAGGGTCTCTCCTCTTGTCTGATTAGACACTGCCCCCTCCTGCCTTCTCCAGAACCAAGCTCTATTAAGGACATTCCCTCTCCATCTTTTTATCCTAACATTTTCCTTTCATTAGAACTTAAGTATTTCAAAACCTATACTTTTCTTTTTTTTTTTTTTTTCTTTTTTTTGTGGTATGCGGGCCTCTCACTGTTGTGGCCTCTCCCGTTGCGGAGCACAGGCTCCAGACGCGCAGGCTCAGCGGCCATGGCTCACGGGCGCAGCCGCTCCGCGGCATGTGGGATCTTCCCGGACCGGGGCACGAACCCGTGTCCCCTGCATCGGCAGGCGGACTCTAAACCACTGCGCCACCAGGGAAGCCCAAAACCTATACTTTTCCCTCACAAACTTAACGGGCCCTTCTTCTGTGTTCATATCGCAGGAAATTACATTTAAATAATGTTTCCTTTATCTGTCCCCATATAATCTCTAGGTAAGTTTTATATTTTGCAAACAAGAATTTCTCCTGAATTTAGCAAAGCAGCCTGGGCTAATCAGAAATTGTGGGATCTCAGCAGCCCCTTCTAAGTATTTCTTTCAGTTCTCATGCCAACATACAATGTTACTTTGCATTAGAAACACTCACTGGAGTGTTTTTGAGACAATGACGGTTGCCCCAGAACTGTAAACATCTCTCCATCACTTTCATCAATCTACCTCACCTATCAGACACCGTCTTTAATTATACTGTGTTGAATTATTATATTTTCTGAAGCCTATGCTTCTTATCGTCAGTATTAGCACTATTTTTTCCTAACCCTAACCCTAACTTCACTCATTTCTATGAAGGACAAATTACGTTCCTGTAGTTGCGCAGATCCAGCTCCTGCTTTGGTAACTTGCTGTGCTGTTACCCAAGGGGGTGACCCCCTGCAAATGTATCTCCCTCACCAGCAGTGGCTGCATTTGGGAGAGTCAATGAATGATGTGTGAAGGTTAGGGCTGCACAAGAGTGAGCCACAAAGGGAAAAAACCACTAATGGTTTGCTTTTTTCTTTCCCCAATCTCTGCAAATAATCCGACTCAATATATTTTTGTGCTTAGGAAAAAAATCAACAAAACCTTTAGCGGAATGACTGTGGGATTCCGTGGCATTATACCTGAGACAGTTATTAGCATATTTAGTTCCAGGTTTACGGAAATGCTAAGTGTTGAATAGTACATACGCTTAAAACTCAAGTAAAGGAGGTTTGGATGAAAGCCTTTGAGACTTGCTTAGAACCAGGAGGGCAAATAGAAGTCTTTTCTCAGGAAGATCTGTGGAAAAGAACCTTCAGTCCTTAGGCTACAGGCCAAGCTGACTCAGGGTGAATTACTCTTAGCTCTGACTGTCAGACTGTGGTGCTACATGAGGTCTCCAGCTTGTCACCCCTGCTGTCCAGTTGTACTTTGCTCTGCAGCCATGGACTGCACTGAAAACCTCTGCGGTTTAACACCCAGGTATGGACATCTGGCCTTCAGATCCTGGCTAGTGATCCCGGGGAATGTAAGCAGTGTTTTAGAGGATATTTGAAGGCAAGGACTAAGCATGGAATTTAGAGAAGAATGCTCTTCCACATTTGCTAGAAGCTTTGGGTAAGTTTTATAGTAAAATAAACATGAGTATGTAGTCAACGGAAGGCTAAAGTCTCATGAATTTTTAAGCTAAAACTCAAGGCTTCAAAAATCTTCCTTCCTGCCGTTTCAGGCTCTGGTCTCCATCCTTCTGAAGATGGGCTTTCCTTTGCCACTAGAGGTGTTTCAGGGGAAGAGTTAGAGAAACGTGGACCATTTCTTTATCTGCCCTAGCAGCGCATTCCCAAATTCCAGAAAGCAAGTGACAGAATTTCAAATTTTCTTGGAGCTCAGGGATTTGGAGTTAAAGTATTTCTCAGTTCATGCATTCCACAGATAGGAAAGAATTATGTCCTGAAGATAGCAGTAGGGTCTGGAATCAGCATAAAATGGACATATCTTAGATATCAACATGACAACTCACTGGATGGAGAATGTTGACCCATCTCTGGGGTATCACAGGGCAGCTTAAAACACTGGGCTGGGATCGCCTTCCAGATTACAAGGAAGAATTAGGTCAGTGATGATATCCAATCTCCTTTATGTGCGTTGAGACTAAGAACCATCTAGTACATATCGATCTAATCTTCTGGGAAACAACCAGGAGTTATTATGTGCACAATAAGAATGTCAAAAGTGTGTTTTAAAACTAAAAATAGAGCTACCATATGATCCAGCAATCCCACTCCTGGGCATATATCCGGACAAAACTATAATTTGAAAAGATACACTCAACCCAATGTTCATTGCAGCATATTTACAATAGCCAAGACATGGGACAACCTAAGTGTCCATCGATAGATGAATGGATAAAGAAGATGTGGTTTATATATGGATAAAGTGCATATTTACAATAGCCAAGACATGGGACAACCTAAGTGTCCATCAATAGATGAATGGATAAAGAAGATGTGGTTTATATATGGATAAAGTGCATATTTACAATAGCCAAGACATGGGACAACCTAAGTGTCCATCGATAGATGAATGGATAAAGAAGATGTGGTTTATATATACGATGGAATATTACTCAGCAATGAAAGATAATGAAATAATGCCATTTGCAGCAACATGGATGGACCTAGAGGTTTTCATACTAAGTGAAGTAAGTCAGACAGAGAAAGAGAAATATCATATGATATCACTTATATGTGGAATCTCAAATATGACACAAACGAACCTATCTATAAAATGTGAGTATGCTTAAAACATACTCACAGACACAGAGAACAGACTTGTGGTTGCCAAGGGGGAGAGGGGTGGGGGAGGGTTGGACTGGGAGTCTGGGATTAGCCGACGCAAACTACTGTATATAGGATTGATAAACAACAAGGTCCTACCGTACAGCACAGGGAACTATATTCAATATCCTGTGATAAACCACAATGGAAAAGAATGTGAGAAAGAAAGTATATATGTGTATAACGGAATCACTTTGCTGTACAGCACAAATTAACACAACATTGTAAACCAATTCTACTTGAATTAAAAAACTGTGTTGTATCAGCAAACATGAGATCACGCTCATTATGACTCAATTTTTGTGAGGGGGGAGGAAAAATGGATATAAATAATGGGTATAGCACTTGAGATACAGAAAATTATGAACAGCCCGAAGATTCATCTAACCATAGCAAACAACCACCGGCAAAGCATAGATGGTAGACATTTATATTCACTAAAATGTCATGCAATCTAAAAGTGGAAATATCCAGTGTCTTTTGACATGGCGTTCTCTAACCCAGAACATCACTGCAGCACTGTTTATCAGTGTGAAAAACAAACTGCTCACGAGAATGGTGGTTTCAGGCATCTTCACGCACACAAAAGAAGAGAGACAGAATTAGACTCTTGCATATAAAGGAAAGAGAAACAATCAAGGGACAGTACTTTTAAGAATTGAAAAATCTTTTCAAGCCCCATTAAATTATAATGGCATTGCTTTACAGGTTATTTTTGCTTTATGTACTTTGAGTGTGAATACATATATTCTCTTGTTTTGAGGCATCAGGGCTTAATTGTAATAGCTCTATCAAGTGAAATTCTCTATAATAAACTAATGTTCAAAAAAGGACATGTAAACTGTAATCCTTAGAGGATCTGTTTATAAGTACAGAACTGTGTAAACTTTATAAAGGGCACAAAATCCAACATAGATTGTCTAGAAAATAATCTAATTCTCCCTTACCCTTGTATTTGCATTCTATCAAAATTATAAAGTGACCCATAACTATCATTTAAAACTTTAAAAGAAAACTTTAGCTAAGCTTACAAAGTGAAAGTATTCCTTCTTCTCTCCATATTGTACTACCTTAGGACTCGATGGTGGTACTTTGGAGGCACAGTCACAACCCATAATAGTTTTCTTCCTCCTATTTGGCCATGTAGGTTTATGACCTATCCTTAGATGTTTAATGTTTGAACATGACACCGCGCTCAAAAAAATGGATTTTCAGAAAAAAGAATGAAAGCCAAAATTGGTAGCTGGGTTCTACGCACACAAAGTAGCTATGCACAAAGTAGCTGCATCAAAGACCTCGGATGGTGTCTGGACTTACTTCTGGTCCTTGACTGTGTGACAAGCCCAAAAAAGGTCTAAAGAATAAAAGAGGTTGCCAAGTACGCTGGGATGTGGCTACATGCTTTACGGGGGTACATACACAAGGTGCACAAACTAAGCCAACCCGTCAAAATCTTTATTCTAATCTGCAAAAGAATACTAGGAAAATTACCCCTATAGTTAAAACGATCAATAGCAATTCTCACTCTTCAGAACTAACACTGAGCACGGGTTACAGAGCGCGTAAGGAACAAAGCTAAGAATACCCAATGCTGGCTCACATAACACAGTTTCCTTTTTGGCTAAAGTGTAGGAAGTGCTAATGTGGTCCTTACAATTATATTAACCACAGCAAGTACTTAAGAGCTGGATTAAAACTCAGCAGCTTCATAACAGAAACAAATTTAACAAAACAGAGTTCGACCTTAAGAGCTTGCACCAGAGTGTTCCTTAGTGAAAACGCTGTCCCTATTGAGAGGCAGAATAATCTCGTGGCCAAGAGGGCAGACGCTACAGCCGAACTGTTCGGGGTTCAAGTCCCAGCTCAGCCATTTACTCTGTACTGCAGTGTCCACACTGGGAAATAGGAAAGATGATAACAGAGCCCACCTCATAGGCCTGTTATAAAGATTAAACAGATATTGATGAAGTAACTTGGAAGAGTCATATATAAATGCACATGCTTGTTGTTTAGAGATATCGACAGGTTCCAGAAGAAATAATGCAGGAGCAGAGCTGAGAGAGAGAAGACCAAGACATGTGTGTCCAGTGATCTGTCTGACCACTTCCCATCATCACCTCTCTTCCAATCCCTGCCCCCGATAACATGTTCACCACACACTGCCAAACTCATGCGTGTTGGCAAGTGCCGGTTTTCTGTTTGTTTAGTTTTAAAAAGCAAAGAAAGGGGATTAACATATACACACTACTATATATAAAATAGGTAACCAACAAGGACCTACTGTAGAGCACAGGGGACTATACTATTTTGTAAAAACCTATATGGGGAAAGAATCTGAAAAAGAATATATACATATATTCAGATATACAGAATACACACACACACACACATATTTATTTGAATCACTGTGCTATACATCTGAAACTAACACAACATTGTAAATCGACTATACTCCAAGAAAAAAATAAAATTAAAAAAAAAGGAAAGAAATGGCTGAGCTTCACACGGTGGTCTATGTAAAATGGGACAGAGGAAGCCGGATTCCAAGAGTCAGAAGAGGCCAAGAAAACTTGAAACTGAGGAATGAACAGAAACCCTGGGGCCAGTTTTGGAGTTTGACAGGCTTTGAAGCTGGGATCAAGAGGCTCCTGGATCACACCGGCTGTGCATGAATCTTACGATAACATAAGAAAGCACCAATATTTCCAGACCCTGCTTAAAAAAATTAAACTCTCAACTGCTTTAACTAATTACAGTGGAAGATATTTGAAGGCCCGTGTGTGAGAGCCAGCTAGCTGTCCATCCCCTTCCACTGTATAAAACTGATGCTAAGGGCTGTTCAGCCAGAATCCTATTTCCCAGGGCCCATCCCCTAGCAGGCAGGCATGGCCATGTGGTTCGTGACGTGTGGCCATTCTAGGGCGAGGCTTTTAAGAACAGACATACTTCCTCCATCTGCTTTCATCCTTCTGCCGCTTGGATTCAGACGACACAACGGCATGAGGTGTGAGGACCTGGGTACCTGAGCCACTGTGTGGAGGAGAGTGGTGTCAGCTACGAGCACCTGCTCACGCTGTTGAATGAACAATAAACAGCATTTTACTGAAGCTGAGGCTTTACACGTTTTAGGGTCAATTTTTATAGCAAGTAGAAGTATGTTAACTAAGATACCCAGTTCTTTGAGGATGACAGCACAGTACGAGGGCTAAGAATATAAATGTTAGCATTCTAATGGACCAGTTATTGGCTATGTGACCCTGGGCAAATTATTTAATCTTCCTGAGCTTGGGGTTCCTTATCTAGAAAATGGTGGTAAGAATGGTACCTGGTTTAAATGCTAGAATGAGCCATAGTTCAAGTATCCAATAAACTCAGCCTTTATTAATATCTATGAGGCTTATCCTTGTGGATAAATGGATCAGTTGAGTGAACAGAACAAATGAATCCAGCTTTCCAGTAAGCACGCAGAGGCATTCCTCAAGGTACGAATGACTTGCTTATGGCACTCTCCCCTCTTGTCCCAACACAACGGTCTTGTTCTTGACTTACTCTGTTAGGGGACCTTGTAGACGATGCCCTGATACCTTATGGCCACACCCCTGCCCCATAGCAGCTCGTCTCTTCTGCTGGAGCCTGACTGCACACAGCTCAGACAGGACCCCAGGGCACAGCTCAGACAGGACAGTCTGCAAACTCCCATCTCCCTTCACTTCCCTTTGCCAGCTCCCTCCCAGCGCCCCCAAGGAAATCTTTTCTTCTTCACATATCTCCCCCACCCCACACAGTGCTCAGAAAGGACTGACACCATCCAGAGAAAAGCCAGCACCATTCTGAATATGACTCACTGTTTTGAGAGATTATATAATTTGAGGTATGATCCCTTCTTCATATTCTCCCTTCCCCACAGAAAAATCTAGTAGAATTTAGTAAGCCCACAGATGCCCAGCAAACTCGTTTTTGTGAAATGAACAAAACTCTTCAGCGGGTCTGAAGATAGTATTAGCTAAACGAGCCCATCAGGTCGCTGGTGGATCTTCAGCCACACAGCTGGCTGACACTGTCCCCTTCTGGGGGAAATCCGACCACAAGCCCCACCTAGATCATGGATGCCTGCCCCACTGCTGTGTTCAAGTCCAGTTCTGCCCTTACCAGTGTGAACTTGGACACGTCACATAACCTACGTTTCCCTTTCCTCATGAGTAAAAAGGGACTAATAGCAAAGTAATACATATCACCGAAGAAGCAAAAATTGTGGCATGCTATAGCTTTAGTCTCAGTGTGTAAAATAGTATGGATTTTATAGTTTTACAGTTTTCTCCCTATAAAGGAAAATGAAATCTGAATGAAATATTTTTCCAGTTATATAAACTTATACAGAAATGACAAAAATGCTAACTGTTGACACTGGGTATTCTGGGTATTTATAGATAATTAAACACTTCACTAACCACTTTAAAATACCCAGACCACATAGTATGGTGGTTAAGGACTACTGTAGTCCATTCAGGATTCTACAGCAAAAATACCATCAACTAAGTGTCCAAACAACAGATGTTTGTTTCTCACAATTCTGGAGTCTGGGAAGTCCAAGATCAAGGTGCTGGCAGATCTGGTCTCTGATGAGGGCCCACTTCCTTGTAGACAACTGTCTTCTCACAGGGGAACGGGCCGTGAGTCTTTGGGGGTCTCTGTTATATGGTCACTAATCTCACTAACGAGGGCTCCACCCTTATGACCTAATCACCTCCCCAAAGCTCCACCTCCTAATACCATCACCTTGGGCATCAGGTTTCCTTGGAGCCTCAAGGACTGAGGCTCCAGCTCATAGCAAAGACTGAGGCCCTGGGCACAAAGATTCACATCCTCTCTGCCACTTACTAGCTGTGTGACTTTGGGCAAGTGACTTCACTTCTCTCAGCCTTTGTTTTGCCCTTGAAAATCCAGAGATAGTCACCATACTATGTCATAGCAACCTCCCAGGACTGTTGAGAGAGTTCAACATGGCAATGCACATCAGGTCCTTGACATAGGGCCAGTCACAGGACATGGCCTGGACGAGTATTACCATTTGTATTAGCTATTGATAATCTCGTGATAGATATCTGTGGAGTGAATGAAGTATTTGGCATCACCCAGCAGTACCACCAGTGCTGAGGGGGAATCAAAACGGTCGCCACTTAAATTCACTGGGGAGCGATTGCTGGTTTCAGGCACTACTGACCTAAAGATTTCATGGTGGAAAAAAAGGTAAAGCTTAAAACAAAAATGATGGCTTCTTCTTACCCTGGGGAGGTGAGTATGACACAACTAAGATGAACAAGACAACTGCTGGGATGGTATGCCGCTAAAAACAGACTCTTGTACAAATTAAAATTTCAGGTGATATGTATGTAAAATTCAAAATATTTATGCTCCTTGCAGTGGTATTTAATTCTCACAATTATTTTCTGGAGGGAAAGAAAGGAAAATTATTAAGAATGTATTAAATCTTGTGGAAACCTTGAGGGATGAAGAGCCTATATTTATATTACCTTTCACTGTAAAACTCATTTTCTTCAGGAATCCTTCTTCAGTGAATGCACTTCTGATCTTTCCTCATATGATAAGGCTCTTAGTTTAAAAACTTTCAGTAATTTTGCGCTCATGAGATGCTAAGTATGAAAGGCTTTATAAACTGTAAAGTTTTATAAAATGGGCAGTCCTTTGCCTGTTGATACACTAGTGAATGAACTTGTAAACAACTCAAGGGCAAGGAAAGTGCTTTCCTTTCTTGTGAACCAGGAAGGATACTCAGTGCAGAGTTCTAAAGGGTAGAGGCTTTTCTCAAATGCTTAGCTAAAGGGTATGCAATGAGTGACAACTCTAAAAATATAAAAGCAGAACAAAAGAATAAAGCAACTGGCATTACTTTGAATAGCATTAAGAAGCCGTTTACAGAGTGAAAAGATGTGCACTCTGGCTCAGACTGTGCTATCTGGGCCAAAGAATCTAGGACATGCGGAATATGAATTGAAAAGCCCAGGCAGAGGTCTGGGGAAGCAGAGGGAGCTATCAGACCCCGGTGATCACCGACTTATTATCACTCGGACGCAGGCACTCTCACCAAGGGACCCAGGATTCAGGCCACATACACCTTGAAAGGAAAATCAATACTTGCAGTTGCACTTAGACTAAACTCAAGCATCTCTGGGAAAAATGCTGTATCATCCTGGTCAATGCATTTAATGCAACATTAAAATATATTTGAATTCAGCCTTTATTCTTTCATGTTTCTGTATACAAAATTGGGACTAAATTTTCAAAATTATTCACATAATCTATGCGAGTAGATGGGTTTTCCCCACAAAAACATAATGCTTTTGAGTGTTTACTTTGAAAGAAACAATAAAGAACAATCCATGAGTAGACAGAATTATTATTAAGCATTATAGAAAGCTGAAAAATTCAAAGTAAAGTTTTACTTTGGAGGTAAAATTTTCCTACTCTGATCTTGCTGTGAGTCTCCAATATACATGTCAATTGGTCAATGATTTGCTGAAGACCTAAGAATCTCCATGAAATTTTATGTAATCTTTCTTAAAATGACTTTTTTCTCTCTCCTCCTCCCTTCCTTCCTTCCTTCCTTCCTTCCCTCCCTCCCTCTCTCCTTCCTTCCTTCTCTCCCCCCCTTTCTTTTGTTTTCTTTATTTTCCTTCAAAAAACAACTGAATAATTGTTTAGGTGAATTTCTTGAGGTAGAAGTTGTAAATAAGATTGGCAGTTTTAGCAGCAGGTTGACTCATCTAAAGTCAATCAAATACTCTTGGATGTATTTTCCTGTGGCTTCTAATCAATAGGTTTTCATCTCAAGAGCACTCCCTTGTTAGCGGCTTTGCATCGATTTTCAGTTTCCAGAATGCAGAGAGGCAGATCAAGGATTCTTTCTTACACATTCAAATTCAGAGTGATAAAAATATTACATTACCATCTTCCTCAATTTGCTGTATTTCCCAATTAATATACCTCTACTTCATTAGATAATAGCAAAGTGTTTCAATGCAGCTATGTTTATTTATAAATACAAATTTACTTAGTTATTACGTAGAATTTATAACCTTTTTCATTTGAAACTTTCCTAAGTATAATATGATTATTTACTTACTATTTGATAAATCATCAGAGGTTTTAGAGTTTCCAATTAAGAGCTAAAGAAATGTGCTATTTCCATTTACAAAAACATCCCAGGGTAATGAGTCTGAATCTGGAATACTGACTGTCATTTCTCATGCGGTCCTAGAGTATAAAGTCTGTTAAGCCTCAATACAACTATGACTAATCATTGCGTGTACACATTCTTTAGTTAAAGGAAAAGAATCCTTACAATGTAAATGATTTTATAATAAGTATCACAATGTACTGGCCCAATATTAGAAGTTTTATTTTCCACGTAAGAATTCACTAGCTGACTTGCAACGTAGTTACGGTAGGTCCATTATATGCAGAAAGAGCCTCTGTTTCCATCCCCATTAAAAGACAGATTTCTAAAAAAATGGACATCTTTGTATTTCTTACCTAAGTATTTTCACAAGGTTAATGGTCAGACCTTTATTAAATGAAGTGATATACACAAGAGGGTGTTGAAAACTGTAGCGTCATTATAAATCATCAATGCAAATTTTTTTCTCTCCGTAATTTTCTAATAAAATGTTACTTTATTTGACTTTTACTGTAAAAGTAAAGAAGTTACCATCACAACAATTCATTTACTGTCTCAAAACCTTCAAATGATAATTATCTGTTGTTGTTTATAGAAGGATTAAAACTTAAAAGCAAAAAGGTGGAATTACCCAGTAAAATGTATCCGGATCTACGTCTAGGTGCTTCTGAAGTGATGTATAAGCCAAGAAGAGAAAGAAAGGGAAACGGAGGTGGAAAAATAATAGAAAAATCACTTCTACTTATTAAAAAAGAGATGTATGGATTTCCTAAAAATAACAAAACCCAACATAGAAGAAAAATTGCCTTTGAAATTTACCCACTGAGAATAGCAGGTTGCAACGCTAAAGGATCAATTAGTCACCATCTGAGCATGATGTTGTAACTGAGCAAACATCACGTCCATCCAATAAACGTCTACCAAGATCCTCCTGCCTTAAAGGCATCAGGCTGCGTGGGAGCAAAACATACCTGCTGCATGATTACTGCCCTGGGGTAGCGCTGAAGTTCATCTTGCGATGAGACTTCCACAGACACTTATGGGGCAGAAAGTATTTAAACAGAACCACAGGAGAACCAAAGAAGTCTTACAGGAGTTCAGAGATAACTTTTAGCCCTGATAGGAAGTTGGGATTTGGGTAGGGCTTGAAGGCAGAGAAGGATTTTGACAGGCTAAAAAAATGGTACAAATGAACTTATTTACAAGACAGAAATAGAGTTACAGACGTAGAGAACAAACTTATGGATACCAGGGGCGGAAAGAGGGGAGGGATAAATTAGGAGACTGGGATTGACATACACACTACTATATATAAAATAGATAACCAACAAGGACCTACTGTATAGCACAGGGAACTCTACTCAATACTCTGTAATAACTTACATGGGAAAAGAATCTAAAAAAGAGTGGATGTATGTACATGTGTAACTGATTCACTTTGCTGTACAGTGGAAACTAACACAACATTGTAAATCAACTATACTCCAAGAAAACTTAATTAGAAAAATAAAAGAACTTTCTAGCACCTGTAACGGTGCAAATAAGGAGGCTTTAAGGTGTATTTTATGATCTCAAGGAAGGGAAGTCTGGCTGGAGCATTGCCAGAAATGAAGTGACACATGTGAGAGAATCATTTACTCGTGTCAAATAAAAAATAAACATCTTTACCAATATTTTTCTATTATACACATCTCCTTGGTTTATGCCTGCAGAATACCTGTGACCTATACTGTAAGTTAAATTTTCTCCAAATCAAATTCAGGCCTATGGCCTTTCCGTGACCTTGGCAAGAACAGTTTGGGGAAACTGGGTGGGCATAATTCAGACTGGAATGTGAGGGGGACTCAGCAGCTTGTGAGGAAAGAGAGAGAACACAGAAAACTCTTTCCAAAGTTTCATTCACTTCAGACAATCTTTGTGTGCCCAGGCCAGGCTTTGTGCTTTGGGCATGTAATCACCAGTGAAATAAAAAAGTCCCTGAGCTCCCAACTGGGAAAATGAAGTGCTTTTGAGGGAAAGTGCTTTTACTACTTTGTGTCAGCAGCTAAGTCAGGGACCACTTTTTAGGGCAAGGCCGAAGAGCTGAAGACTCTTATCCTTGGGGGGGATACGCCTTTATTTGGGAGACTCATTTTGTCTAATGAGAGATATTACTGATGGGTCCATGGTACAAATGTAAACTCTACAGGAAAAAAACTCTGCAAGGAAAAAAATCAAAATTCCTGGTAGTAGTGTAAATTAACCACTGCCTCTGAGATGCAGGGCAAGTGTTTAGTGAGCTACAGGAATGAACTTTGTTCTCTAATAGAACCAACCGCATTCTGTACTACAGGCACTAAATTCTTGGGCCTGCGTAAGAGTCATGAAACTTTCTCTTTAAAGGACCAGTGGGTTAATATTTTGGGCCGTGCGGGCCATACGGTTTCTGCCTTTGTAGCAACAGAGCAGCCACGGACCACACATCCACGAATGAGCCTGGAAGTTTTTCAATAAAACTGTATTTATGGACACCAACATTGAATTTCATATCATTTGCACAGGTCCCAATATATTATGATTTTTTCCAACCATTTGAAAAAACATAAAAATCATGCTTAGCTCAAGGGCCATTAAAAAAACAGCAGGCTTTGGGCCAGAGTGTGCTGACCCCAGGCCTCCTAGAGAAAAGGCTAGGTAACAAGGCAGAGAGAAGAGGTCTTGGAGCAGGCCTTGCGGGTCGGGCCCGCGCGGCTGGGATACCTCAGGGTGCGCACAGTGTGTTGTGTGTGACCCTGTGCACTTCCCTGAGGCGGGGCTGACGACCTCACCGGGTCCTCAGAGGGGGACCTGCCAGGAGGAGCTTCGGAAGCGCCAATCAGAACTCACCGCCCTACGAGCGATGCCACTACTACTCTTCTTTACCTACTGCTTTCTTATTTGGTTTCTCAGATTAATTAATGAATTGAAATCACTAATGATTATTACTGAGCCCTTCTTACAGGCCAGGTCCTTTGCTAAACTATTGCCATACGTGTTCATTTAATCCTCACAGTCTTCTGAGGTCGGTACGGCTTATTATTCCATCTCATAGTTGGGAAGCTGAGGCTCAGAAAAACCCTCCACTGTTTGTTTTGCAGATCTTCTTTCCTTATATTCTGCACCTCCTTCCTAAGCAAGTTCACTGACCCCAGTTGCCAGGTATATGCTGATGATACCTAATTGCCTAAAAAACCTTTCCAACCACTGTCCCCACTGCAACCTGGCCAGAAGTGACAAATTAACGTCCTTTCCCGGCAATTGCTCTCTCAGGAAAGGGCAACACCACACACTTATCTCTGAAATCCCCTCCCCATGACCCCTGGATGCAAAACACTGTGATTCCTTTTATACTCATCCACCTTTTTCCAAATCCACTCCGGACAAGCCTTCTGCAATGATGTCCTAAGGGGTCGTCCTATACACATGCTTTTTAAAAGTAAAACAAAGGCATGATCATAGAGCAAAATGAAATATTATGAACTTCCTATTGTTTTTAAAAAGCTACCTAAGAAAGGTAGCTCTCTGTGTGTCCATGCAGTTGAATGAGATTACAGTGAAGTGGTTACAAACGTAAGTTCTACTTGACTGCTAAGGGTTGTGTGTTCTCGGACGAGTCATGGAACCTGTAAAGTGACAATAATATTCATAATAGTGTCTCAGGGCTGCGTTTTGAGAGCTAGAGAAATTAATACATGCAAAATAATTAAAACACCAGCAGGCAGATGGTCATTAATAAATAATAGTTTTGATTGTTGATGGTTTTATCAATATTAACAGGAACAATGCATACAAAGATTAGCTAATAAGATACTAATATTTTCCCAGTGAATTTGCAATAAGTGGTGGTATTGCAGGAGTTTGATGGATCTTCTTTTTACTCTTCTGTGTTTAAAACTCTGGCAAAATCATTAGTAAAAGAAATCAACCAAAAAGTCTTTACTGAAAACCAGTCTGCATTAAATGAGGATGCACTGAAATTGGTCATCTGCTGGAAGAATAATCAGACACATTTCTTGTTACATTTAAGCTACCTGAGATGTTTTATAACACCCATTCTGAAATCGATCTCATGCTTAAACATTACCTTAGTACAGTTAACAAGAATTATCACCATATATAATTATTTGAATACTCAGCACTGTGCTTTGAAGTCACTTAATAGATGTGTTTCCTTTCTTCCTCCAAATCCTAAAATCCAAATTAATTACAAAAATTAATTCCACTCAAATAAATTTTTTTTTTCGCCAAACCAAACTAAAAGTCTATCTGCATAGTAGCCACATTCAAAATTCATAGTTCACAGCAAGGAAAAGAACAAAAATAGAGCAGCTGGAGTATGTTTGAAAATACTAATCCTTATTAGGGCATCTCTTGAGCAGATGAGTTACTTTAGCTGCATTAAATCTCTATTAACAGTAGTGAATTCCTAAGCCAGACAGCAATGGTAAATAAAAGAACCCGTGCTTACATTCATTTGATGGTTTTGCAGACTCGAGAATCACTTCTGGCACCACAATTGTGCGTTCAGGAAACAAAGAACATGAAACATGATGTTCCTCAGAATGTTTTCCTTGTGCTATTAAATGAATCAAATAAATGAGGTACAGACAAGGAATTTCAATTTCAGAAGATTTTCATCCACAGGAGCTTTCAGTTTCTGCAACGTTTGGGGGGCGCCCATCCTTTGTAAAAGTTTTTGCTTCCATTGTTAAAATCAACGGAGCCAAGAAAACTTTTCTTAGAATGTTCAAAAAGATCACTGTAACCCCCCTTCCCACCAGCTGTATAATTACTTGTGCAAAGGAACAGGCAGAGAGCCTGCACAAAGAAACACTAGATTTAAAATATATAGAACATTTTGGTAAATTGGATTGGTTGGAAAGATTAAAAACAAGTCCTAAGGCAAATTAAGACAATCATTTTCTCAAGGTAAAGAAAGTACGAGGTCCAAGCTGGCGCTCACTTGGTTTATTTTCTGACTTGCCTTAACTGTGAGACTTTGAGGAGAAGACTGAAAAAAGCTCAGCAGAAGAGGATTTAAAATCTTGGACATTTTTTTGAAATGATTATTGCCTAAGGACAATGTAAGTTTAAAAATAATGTCTTGAACTCATGGGAACATTAGCTTATTCAAGCACTATCCCTTTAGGTAGAAGTGGGTTACAGTCAGAGTTTTACGTATATTATTCTTTTCTTGACAGTGGAACAAGGGCATTTTTGTTAGTTTCTATTTGTGATTTCATCTTGAAAAGTTAGAGATATGCCTTGGAAATTCATTAACTCTTATTAAGCTATTTTGAAATCAAATATACATAAGTCTAGCTAAAACTCTTTAGAATGCTTATGTTTTTGCCTATATCATCTTGTAGGATCATGAACTCTATCTATATAGTTTTCAACACTCTATGGCCCTTCTGAAATGTTTCATCCCCATGATTAAAATGAAATAATTAATTTCCTTGAGATAAATTGCCAAAGCAAAAAGAAAAATGTCTTTAAGACCCATATTCTGAGTAAGAGTAAGAAAAAGATCTGCTGGCTGCCTTGGGAAGGGGGAATAACAGAAATTCTCCCTTTTTTTTTTTTTTTTGTGCGGTACGTGGGCCTCTCACTGTTGTGGCCTATCCCGTCGCGGAGCACAGGCTCCGGACGCGCAGGCTCAGCGGCCACGGCCCACGGGCCCAGCTGCTCCGCGGCATGCGGGATCCTCCCGGACGGGGGCACGAACCCATGTCCCCTGCATCGGCAGGCGGACTCCGAACCACTGCACCCCCAGGGAAGCCCTGGGAAGGGGGAATAACAATAGATAAGAGAACAGGCAGGGCTTTCATTTCCTACAAGGAGACTAAATTTCACAATGGAAAGAGTCAAAGTAAGTAGTAGACGGCAGCTCCAGACAGGTGAACTTCCAACATGAGCCCAAGAGTCTAGATCTAACCAAATCTTATCTCAGAATCCATGATCTCAAAGACTCCACGATGATCTCAGAACTCCTGGGAGGACTTGGAGATGCAGAAACTTGGGGAATGATGTGAAAGACATAAGAACGGCCAACATGAACCAGACACCTGCAGGGGTGACACTGACCCCAGTAGGTGTTCCTAAAGCTACTTTCAGAGATTTTGCATCGTCCAAACTCAGGTGGCACATGGGCGTGGCTCGGCTGTACTTTCACCCGCACCAGTGGATGTCTTGCGACATTCTTCCTCATCCTGCATCCTCTCTCTCCATCTGCATCGCCCTGACACGCGCTCCCTCGGCTCCAGGACACCACTGCAATGTGCCTCTAGATCTCAACATTTCCTCTTTTCTATCAACTCAGGGAAAGAACCGTCTTTTCCTCTCTCCAAGAATAACCTTGCGTCCTTAAGTGAACTCCTTTGCTCTTTGGGATTTTGCTCCGCTCCTTAAACTTCTTTGTATTGTATCTTGTATCTTTCCATCTCTTCACCTAGAGGTGCTTTTTCCTCCCGGAAGAACACTCACATCCCCTTTGTTCTGAGACACACAAGTGTGCACACACAGCCCCACCCCTTATTTACTCCTAATACCCCCTCAATTACAGAGTCTGGTACATGAAAAATACTTAAGAAACGCTGGTAGAATGAATGAAAGACAGACTGTTCACATTGAGCTCTTTCCTTTGAATGCTTTCTGAAGACACGTTCATAAGAGCTGCCCGTCTAGGCATCTTCCCAGCCCCATCCATCTGAATAGGGTGGTGGGGGAGCCCTCGCTCTATCCCACTGTAGACCCTCCAGTCCCATCCTCTTGGGCTCCCACCCAGGACAAGAGTCCCATCCCAAGTCTCTGAGACGATGGTCCCAGGTGGAATGAGGACTGCATGGAGAGAGGAACTGGCTCCACCCCTGGTGGGTCGTTCCACACTGAGGCACACCCAACCTTCCTCACTGCTCCAGGCAGACTGATGTCAGGGGCAACCCTTCTGGCCCCAAATCCGAGGATTTTATCCCACTCCCTGGCCTCTTCCGCCTTTCTGTGGGTTAAGCAACCACTCCGGGAAGTCCTTCCCCTCTAGGATCCGTTCCTGCGCCTCCCTGCTCACTCCCCCTTTCCCTGGATCCCGCACCCCGCCCTCCTATTCCCTCACCAGTTATTCCTGAATTCCTGGGCATCTCACCTTGTCCTCTCTTCACTCAGGCCCCGCCCCCTTTCCCCGAATAAGCTCATTCACGTCCACCTCCATGGTTCCTTCTCCACCCACGTCACGGTTTTTCATTTCATCCGTTAGCCTCACCCTGACCTTTCTGCTTCCTCGCCGATTTTGCACATCTTGCTTCCACTTGAGCTTCTGGGAACACAGCTTCCTTTCTTCTATCCTCTCCATTAAAAGTTCTCCATCAAACACTGAGCAGAGTCCCTTACAGGGCTTTTAAGACCTGGCCCCAACCTTTTTTCCTAAATGTATTTCCCATGACAGTCCTTTCATACACCTTTGCTTGAGCCAAACTGTGCTCATAGGCTGGGTTGAAAATTTATGGAAATACCTATTTGTGTTTTTCTCCTTTCCACACAATTATTAGCCTCTTAATAATTTCCACAAAACTATTTTATGCTTCCCTGATTCAGGGGTTCCTGCAGGAAAACAGGGCAGTGGGAAGGCACCAGTAAATCTTCAGTCTTTTGTAAATGCCTAAACCCTACAACAGATGATGCTAAATGTGCCATAGCAGGAGGGCAGAAGAAGGCTTAGCCGGGCCTCTGGAGCCAGTGGAGCCTGTAGGGACCTGGGCCCTGCTCCACACACCCTGGTGTAACACAGGGCAAGAGGAAGAATATACCAGAAAGGTAACATGGCTGGAAGGTATTTTTATATATAGACTCAGATTCCTCTACTCAGAGGGACTCTGAATCATTTTCAAGTGATTTGGACAGGGGACAAAGAGATGTGGATGGAGGGAAATGTTGGAAAGGCACAAAATATCTACTCTTAAAGAAAGATTTTTTTAGTATGTTTTTTTTAGAAGTGATTTTTTAGTATGTTCTTAGTACATGATAATGGACTCTTAATTATTTGACAGTATAACAGAGTCCTGCAACATTTTCCATAATTTAATCAGTGCATAACTACCCAAATCCTGCCAGTATGTAGGAAAAAATGATACGAATCTACTTAAAATAATGATTATATTAAATGGTTAGGCCACGGTCAGCTCTCAATTCTGCATGTGTTCTTATCCTGGGAAATTTAGACCTTTGACCCATTTGTCTTCCCACTTCCTTTGGTACACCGGGTTTTATTATGTTTGGCATTTGGCTTTCCATTTTCTTATTTAGTTCTTGGATTCTTGTTTATTTCAAGTGTGAATGATTTCCTTCCATCGGGGATGCTACTTCTAATTTTGAAACACCCACTGTCCCTGGTATAATCCTGGAGATAGAGTTCTTCAACAATATGAGATAAAGTAAATGAAGTAATTTCTAGTCTATAGTGCTAATGATGCTTTTACATTTATAGGTGTTTTCTTCAAAAAAGCTATAAGTTCTAATCACGATTTTTTTGTGATCAATCATGGAGGGAAGTTATACACACAAACGTGTACACATATAACTTAGAGGTACATGGAAACAGCTCTAGAAATGCAAATCTATTGGTTTTAGTCACTTAGACTAAATGAATACTTATCATTCTTATGATACTTATTATCATAATTATCTTTACTTGTAGGTAATTACAAGGGTGTATGTAGGGGTGATTGTTCTCAATAAAGGCTTCATTCATAGTGAGGCAAACCTCACACTATACAGGCCGGGCATCTAAACCTACAAAGGCTAAAACCTCCCTCACATCCTAAAGCCTGGCCCTACGTTTACTCAGAGCTTCATTCAGTCCCAAGAAGCTCCTGGATCAGGAGCTTTTTCTTAAAATTTCCCTTTCCTTCCATACCTCATGCCCTTTTCAATCTAATTCAGTAGCTGTGTACTGAACAGGTTTTGAGTTATGTACTTGATTGCTTGAAGCCATTTACCAGCAGTAGCATTTTTGGAAACTTTCCTGTTTCTGTCACTCTCCTAGTTAAAAAATATATTAACAAATTTATTCCTACTTTCATTATGAATAAATACTGTGGTAAAGGTGACTTTAAAATATTAATGTTATTTATACTTGGAATATTCCACATAAATAATTATATATAATTGAAAAGCACAGTAAATATATTGAAGCACACAACAAATTACATAGAAAAGCAAGGTAAATTTTATACATTTATATGTCACAAATGTAATTTACTATATAAATATATCTGTATATACAGTTTACTATGCTTTTCAAGTTTTGGAAATAAATTTTACTTATTATTTTGAACAAAGAATCAAATATACTCCGTGAGCAAACTTGTGGCTACGTGAAAACAAAAACAGAAAAACGATGTGCTTGAAATCTCCCATTCTAAACAGAGCTGGTTAAGCATTATTTCTAAATGCTTCTTGTTTTCCTGATTATCTATCATCTGTGTGGCAGAGGAGACAGAGCCCGTAATCCAGGGCGCATGGGGTGGATTGGAGACTCACCGCTGGAGAAGCCTTTAGTTAAAGTCTTTTTTTACATTAAGCACAAGTAAAATTTACATTAAACATAATACATGCTATTCCATAGAACACCCAGCTTGTTTTAATAGATAAGAAATGCTGTTTGCCTCTTCCCAATCTTTGATTAATTGACACCATTAGAAAATCTGTCTCAGTTAAATGGATAAAGCAGATGTGGCACATATACACAATGGAATATTACCCAGCCATAAAAGAGAATGAAATAATGCCATTTGCAGCAACATGGTGGGACTTAGAGATGATCATGCTAAGTGAAGTAAGTCAGAGCAAGAAAAATGCCATACGATATCACTTACATGTGGAATCTAAAATATGACACAAACGAACTTATCTACAAAAAAAGGGAACAGAGTCAGACACAGAGAACAGACGCGTGATTGCCAAGGGGAGGGTGGGGGAGGGATGGATCGGAAGTTTGGGGCTAGAAGATGCAAACTATTATATATAAGATGGATAAAAAACAATCATTTTGCTGTACAGCAGAAATTAACACAACATTGTAAATCAACTATACTCCAATAAACTAAATTAAAAAAAATCTGTCTTAATTATCCATACATTTAGAAGGCCCCCTGAAAAGCCTCACCAGTCAGATTAATGGATTCACTTCACACTAAAGACATTTAAATCAATTATATTAGTGTTCCTTAAAATTGGACAAATATCACATAGTTTTCTCTGGGATGATGGACCTGGGGAAGAGAGAGTTGAGTGAAAAATTTTTAAAGTAGAAAACTCTTCTAAGGTTTGTAACTATAAAAACTGTGGTAATACTGAAAGGAAGGGCTGGAAATTCAGATTTGTGACAGTGCTACGCTTGTTTAAAGTAGGCCATCCAAGAGGCTCTCTTATAGGAAATTAAAATTAAGGAATATTTCTTGGGTGAGGACAAATTGGAATACAGATTTGATGATCACATGCAAAAGCTGAAGTAATAAAAAACAAGATTTCTTAGAATGAGAATTCTGAACTTTCGTGTCTCTTCACAGGAGAGAGGACATATAATCATTGATAAAGGGGGAAAAATCACTTGTAGAAGAAGGAATAGGGAGAAAAACCAGGGCATCCAGTGAAATAAAGAACAGTGATAACTGAGGTTTGTCACCACTGGTCACTTGCTTTGGGAAGATTAAGAAGAATGAGAAAACAGGTTATCAAATAAAAGGTACAATTATGATGTAGAAAGAGAAACATAAACTCTTATACCTGGGAAGTTCAGAGGACGACTTTCAGTCCAATCCACCCAATAAACAGGCAAGCCGAGCCCCAGAGAGAAAGTTAGAGTTTATTCCTTGAGTCACGTTGGGCTAGAACTATTTTGTTATCTTGGCTTCGTAATCCTTTTCGCTCCTGTACATTGCAAACTAATCTTTGAAAGTGGGGTAATTCCATGCACGTTACTAACAATGCAACTTTTGGGAAGGTAGGTATTATTCGAAATTCAGCAATGCCTGTAACTGGAATAAAATTTAAACTAACAAAGCAAAGGGGCTGAGTGTTTCAATGACAATCATTTGAATCTATTACCTACAAAGCTGTGCCTCAGGTACAGTTCTTATGTTTAATTATTGCTGTGCTTTACTCTAAGAAAATGTAATTCTACTCAACCAGGGAAAGATAGAGAGGGAACGAACTATCAGGGAAAATAAGAAGAGACAGACTGTGGAGGCTGGGGAAGAAGATAAGTCATCCCCGAACCTGCAGGAAACCCTGGCTCCCTAAAAGGACATCAAAGAGAATTTCCATATCATCCAAGGGATAAAGTAATCTGAAATCTGGTGGTGAAAGTCCATCCACACCCCACACTGGAAAGCATCATGTATTGCATGAACATTACAAACCAAGAAGCACCACGGTCAAAAACAAAACAAGTAAAAGAAATGAAAAACAACTCCTACTCCTAAGGAAGGAACCTGAGCCCAAGGAAGACAAATGATTCCCCTTCACAATGAACAGCTCATCCCCATGGGATGGCGGAGAGGAATTACCATCAGAAATGCTCGCTAATCGAGGGCCATTCTAATCCTGTGATTTTCAGAGAGACAAACCTCTGTTTTGATAAACAGCTTGTGCGCATTAGTTCAATTTTTGAACGGCTCAAAATTCCCTATCTCTAATTTATTTGTCACTTTGTCCAGTAGAAGACATAATTTAAAATACATACTTTCCAGTCTCTTCAATAAGTGGTGCTGGGAAAACTGGACAGCTACATGTAAAAGAATGACATTAGAACACTCCCTAACACCACACACAAAAATAAACTCAAAATAGATTGAAGACCTAAATGTAAGACCGGACACTATAAAACATAGGAAGAAGAAAACATAGGAAGAGGAAAACATAGGAAGAACACTCCTTGACATAAATCACAGCAAGATCTTTTTTGATCCACCTCCTAGAGTAGTGGAAATAAAAACAAAACTAAACAAATGGGACCTCATGCAACTTAAAGGCTTTTGCAAAGCAAAGGAAACTACAGACAAGATGAAAAGACAACCCTCCGAATGGGAGAAAATATTTGCAAATGAATCAACGGACTAATCTCCAAAATATATACACAGATCATGCAGCTCAATATTAAAGAAACAAACAATGCAATCAAAAAATGGGCAGAAGACGTATATAGACATTTCTCCAAAGAAGACATACAGATGGCCAAGAAGCACATGAAAAGCTGCTCAACATCACTAACTATTAGAGAAATGCAAATCAAAACTACAATGAGGTATCACCTCACACCAGTTAGAATGGGCATCATCAGAAAATCTACAAACAACAAATGCTGGAGACGGTGTGGAGAAAAGGGAAGCCTCTTGCACTGTTGGTGGGAATGTAAATTGATACAGCCACTATGGAGAACAGTATGGAGGTTCCTTAAAAAACTAAAAATAGAATTACCATATGACCCAGCAATCCCACTACTGGGCATATACCCTGAGAAAACCATAATTCAAAAAGACACATGCACCCCAATGTTCATTGCAGAAATATTTACAATAGCCAGGTCATGGAAGCAACCTAAATGCCCATCAACAGATGAACGGATAAAGAAGATGTGGTACACATATACAATGGAATATTACTCAGCCATAAAAAGGAATGAAATTGGGTCATTTGTAGAGACATGGATGGATCTAGAGACTGTCATACAGAGTGAAGTAAGTCAAAAAGAGAAAAACAAATATCGTATATTAACGCATACAAAAGATGAACCGGTTTGCAGGGCAGAAATAGAGACACAGATGTAGAGAACAAATGTACGGACACCCAGCGGGAAAGTGGCGGGGTGGTGGAGGTGGTCGGATGAACTGGGAGATTGGGATTGACGTGTATACACTAATATGGATAAAATGGATGACTAATAAGAACCTGCTGTATAAAAAAATAAAATTGTAAAATTCAAAAAAAAAAAGTACTTTCCAGGATGCCAAGTTAACTATCAAAAGGATTTCATGGAAGTTTTTTAGTCTAAGTAAATTTTGTGCCAAGACTTTCGCTCTTAAGGAACAATAAACGGAACTAAGGTTATGGCAAGAGAAACAGGTGCTGACAATTTAAATCAGTTCAATATTTCACTTACCTTCAATTTTCCGTAGTGCTAAGCCTAGTAATGAATTGTCTAACATGTATGATCAAATGTTATATAATTTTAGGCAGTTTTTTGTATTTGATAATACACAAATAATCATCCTCCCTTCTGTTTGCTTTTTTCTATACCCTGAGGATATAAAGCTTTTAAGATTTATAAGCAGTAGAAAATGTTTGAAACTCAAATTTGTATTGACATTATTCTTTGCATGAATCCACTGACCCATTTTTGTAGAGTAAAAATAACTGCTGGGTTTTTACTTGCATTGAAAATAGAACAGTCACAGTTCAATTATTACATTCACACAGCCCCCTGAAGACTGTATTTCAAGTTGCACAACTGACCTTCTTTTCTAAAACAATATGGAGATAGCCTAAATTAGAAGTAATTGTATTATGGAATATTTTGAAAAGGAGAATCCTGTTGCTTTTCTTGTATTTCAACCAATTTGGTTCTTTAAGATTTCTTTGCATTTCCTTGCATATTTGTAAACACGGCTTTTTTTTTTTCACGAAATACCTGACCACTTCAGGGATTGACAAATGATACCTTGTTAGACAGCTGTACAGAAAAGAAAAAACACAAAAAAACCCACACATGGAACAGGTTTCCAGAAACAGAGAAACAAACGTTCTTTGGAAAGGAGAATCCGTACACTGTACAATCCCATCCCAAGCCATAGCATGAAGGTTGACATTTGTCTCTCCAGTGAGAACTTGAGATGTGTAAGTTGAGTTCACTTCACTCACCTGTTTGGCTTAGCTGGGACGTGCTTCTGCTCCTTCGAGTCACGATGGCAACCACTTTGGCACTCAGGCTGGACCTCCTTTTCTTCCCACCTGTTCCAACAGTGCCCACAGCCGTGTCCGACTGACTGCCATCATTATGCTCCAGTGTGTACATCTCTCCACTCACGCTCGTGCTCTTGGTGATGGCTCTTCCTGAAGTCCCCATCCGTCTGCCTTGCATTTTAGGGGTAAATGAACTATATTTACAAAGTAAAAACATATATGCATCCATAAATTACAGGTCAGCATAATCAAAACTTTAAATCTAACTTATTTTGAAATAATCCGGGCAAAATTTTAGAGGGAAAACCCGGCTGAATAGTTGTCCTACAGCTATAAATATTCTAAGGTCACATCACCGCCCCCAGTATTTATTTATCTATTTATTTTTTTGCGGTATGCGGGCCTCTCACTGCTGTGGCCTCTCCCGTTGCGGAGCACAGGCTCCGGACGCGCAGGCTCAGCGGCCATGGCTCACGAGCCCAGCCGCTCCGCGGCATGTGGGATCTTCCCGGACCGGGGTGCGAACCCGTGTCCCCTGCATCGGCAGGCGGACTCTCAACCACTGAGCCACCAGGGAAGCCCCCCCAGTATTTATTTACCAGATGTGCCTTGAAACAAGAGCATTTCAAGGCATCATCTATAAACTCTTTGAAGATAGTAAAAAGAAAGGCAACCGAGGCTACAAATGGGGAGGTGTTACTGACCAATGTTATAAATAATTCCTCTGTTACTTTCAGAGAAAAGCTAAAATAGTTCAATCAGTGAGAAAAGTCCATATACATTCCTGAGGAAAAAATATTGTTCAAAACGGATACTCTTAATTTGCCACACGACAAGGTTTAAAAAATGAAACCAGTGTTTGTTCTGGTTTCTCTTTGGGATTCCAGCTAAGAGGCATCTCTTTTGCTATCCGAGGCTGAGTGAGTCTCGGAAATGCTGTTCAGGAGACAAGCCCTGCTTCTCCTTCCTCCTTCCTCACCCACTTCTGCCCCATCGCCTCCACGTACGTTTCCTCTCATTTTCAACTTTCAACTCTCCGAACTCGCAGGCTCTGGGTCCAGATGTTCCTTGTTTTGTTGTCCTCTTCTGCAAAACTTACTTGTCTATGTTCTGAGATTGCATCAGGTTATCTGAATAGATCACGGTACTTCTCTCCCAAATGAATAAACTACTGTTGAGAGTTTCAGGTACCGTAGAAGGTTGAGGGAAAATATCCTTTCTATTTGCCAAAGTACATGAGTGTCTGTGAGTCAGAGTTACAGGTAGGGCAGGCAACTGGGGAGGTGGTCAGGGATGGTAGGATTCTTCCAGTCTTTTTAATTGCTCTGCATATGCAGTTATAGTATCCATTTAGACTATCCCTTTTTTGGTCCAATAAAGACCTGTTTGATATCTCTGAAATGACCCTCTTAATTTTATGTGCCCTCAAAATATTTGCAAAAACTGGCTCACATGCCCTTTACCACCACCTTGATTTTCTATATTTCTTCTTTGGAAAAATGAAATATATTACTGAATATAGCTTCTTTAAGTGATGACATTTCATATGCAAATCAGAATAAACCCTAATATGATTAGAAACAGTAAAACAGAAAGTCTTAAGATCACGTAACATGTTTGTGGCCATATACACAGTGAGTGCTTCAGCAGAAAGGAAAATTGGTGCAGGGGCTCAGAATCCATGGAAAAGACAGGACTTTTTGGACCTTAGGATCCCTTCAGCGACAGTGAATGGAAACTGGGACCTGATTTGACAGGAATAATTTGGAATGCTTAATCCCTAGCTGCGTTTCTTGAATTGGTCCACGTCAACATTCACCTGACAATAATAAGGTATTCATATTCTTTCAATTTATTCTAATCATCTTTTCATTAACTCAAAAGTTTTTAAAGCCATTTGCAAGCCTAGTAATCTTGCTATGCGTTTTATGCAGTCTCCTCCTCCAAACGGTAATGATGACAGCTTTACAGACGACCAATTCAACACTGATTCCTGTGGGGTTTATATTCGCAACTTTAGTGGACTTCCTTTCCGGATAAATATTACGGTCAATTTCTTTCGTGTTCTCACCTATTCATTTGAATGTGTTTCCTAACTCTGCCACCCTCCTTAAGTCTACTCTTAGTACCTGCTTTTTCTACTATTTTACTAGCACAATTCTGCTGAAAGATATACAGAAATGACAGGATTTGGTCAATTTCACCATCATAATATCCATCTTCAATCAAACACCAGCGAGTTTTTCATCTCCTTAGCACACTCACCACAGTGGTTATTGAAAACCTCTCTTCGGTGATCTTGTTTTTACCTTTACAGTAAAGTATGGATAAACTAACATGTACTGTTTTCTCCACAATATTCCCGTGAAAACAGAATTACATCACAACTCTCAATCTGTATTTTAAAAATCACTGCACACACAAAAAACTATTGTGAAATTTTAGACAGTGTTGTTTAGGTTATAGAGAAGTTTGAAAGAACAGGGAAATGTTTTCTATAATAGTTCTACTATGAAAATGTATCCAAGATGAGCTAGGAAGATTCACAAGTTTTTTCATGGATACTTAATTACAGCCATGAAATGTTCTACAATGTCAACAAATAAAAATTCTGAAAAATAATTAGAGAAATCTATACAGCAAATGATTACCATTTGTGGGGGGTGAATTAAGAAGTTATGTTAAAAAAAGTTTTGTGAATAAGTAAGACACAATTTTTCCTCAAAAAATAAAATATTTTGTTTAGAAGCTCAGAAGTATTCTTATGTAATCTGGGACAGTGCATAGCTTTCTGAAGAATCTAGAACACCGTATTTTAAGTGGAACGTGTTAGGGCATTTTCCATTCTTCTGTTACCTAACTGAGGGGAGAGGTTTGCGGGGGGGTCTAACCACCCAGATTAATTAAATCAATGTGAAGGTCATAGTCTTAGCACAAATCTACTTCTACTCTCCTATTTCTTAGCCTTCTATTTGTTCTGCTTCAATCGCCTGGAAGACTATTCCTGTCATTTAGATGTGCCTGAATCCTTCAAGATGCACTGTAAGGCTTTCTGCCTTATAAAGCTATTCAGGGTCTCTGGAGAGTCATGACTGCTGTCTCCCGGCCCTCTGATATATTTTGTATCGGTTACGTTAAGATTTGGATAGTTTATATCAGCACACACCTTATGCATCACTAATGTTTGTAGCATCCCTCCCATTGCTGTGAACTGATGAAGTTAAAAAAAGTGAATTCTCACTATACAAATAGACTGTGATATAACCCACCTTTAAAGACCAAACAAATGAAAAACCCACCTTCCTTCTTTGACACCCCCTCTCCTAGCTACTGACCTTTTGCTGAAGAACCTGAGTTGTTTGTACGTCCTCTCTCTCTATTCTCTTCTGGACTAAACGGAAGCGGGCTTTGTCCCTGCCGCCTCACCCAATAGCCTTTTCCTTTCATCAGAGTCACCAATTATTCCATGTAGCAAAATCCTCTCGTTTCTCAGTCTTTACCCTCTCGACCTCTCAATACACCACGCATGTGACAAAGCGTTTGATTCTTTTGATCTTGAGATGCTTTATTCTCATAGATTTTCCCACCTAGTGCCTCCTGGCTGGGCATTTATTCTTTTTTTTTTTTTTTGCGGTACGCGGGCCTCTCACTGTTGCAGCCTCTCCCGTCGCGGAGCACAGGCTCCGGACGCGCAGGCTCAGCGGCCATGGCTCACGGGCCCAGCCGCTCCGCAGCATGTGGGATCTTCCCGGACCGGGGCACGAACCCACGTCCCCTGCATCGGCAGGCGGACTCCCAACCACTGCGCCACCAGGGAAGCCCTGGACAGTTATTCTTTTTCACCACTAAACACTGGAGCTCTTCAACCCTCCCAACCCTGACCTCTATTCCCCACATGAGACCTGCTCCCTTGATGTGTCATCTGGTCCCAAGCTTTACATCCTTCTATGTGATGCTGATTCCCAGGGCTTCTCTCCACCTTGTCTCAGCCCTCAACTCTAGATTTACGCACCTACTTGTGAACTGCTAAGGTTCTCAAAAATGTGCTCAACCCAAGGAAAAAACTGCTCCTTGTCTAAACTTCCATATCACATTAAAGACACTCCAATCACCCAGTTGCTCAGAGTAGTAACTGCCTCGTTTCTGTTAAGAAAAAAATATCTAAACTTGGAAATGAGATTAAGAAAAAAATGGCCTTACATGTTAATGCCATGTTTAAGGATTAACTAATAAGCTCTCTAAGGGCCTAAGGGCATTTGACTCTCTGGGGGAATAGAACATTTTTTGACTTACTATTTACTCTTATAATAATTACGGTCCCCAAATTTTATAACTCTGTATGTTAGATGTTAACTTGAAGATAACTGATAAGGAGCAAATAACCACTACTTAGTAGTGAGGATAACCTCAAGGTTAGGGTTTTACTGATCTAGAGAACATTATCCAGTTTTGAATCGAACTGAATAATGTTTCAGCATTCCCTTTTTTTTTTCAATGACTATATATGTATGTCTATATGTACATCATCTTAGGAACCAGCTTGTCACCCTGTCAGTGTTCTCACTAATGAGTTAAAACTCTGACATTTCCTATGTGTTTTTCTAACAATTACGTTTTAATTTTGAGAATTATGCTTTGAGAGTGTTGGAGGTCCCATCAAAATGCCCAGATGGACTTCTGCTGGACCTCTGAGCATGGTGCCCCATGAAGGCTCTGAGCCCAAGGATGCCTTTTCCTCGCTCCTGGATTTAATATCAAGAGGCAACAGAACATTACTTCCAGTCTCTGTTTTCTTTTTTTGACTCTGGTTTTGTTCTGTTTGCTGCTGGTTCTGGGTCTTGGTAAATCTGTCCCTTCTTCTGCTCTGTTTGTGATGGATAATACCTTCCTCACCAGTAGCAGCAACAACAGGGAATCCGTCTACGGATGAAACCTGTTGGATGGCAGACCTCAGGGATGAATTGAGAGCTGGGTGACGGATGACAGAAAATCTTCTTTGTTTGGCTTTTTGCATGTCTGGTCGTTGGCATGTTACAAAAGTTCACATCATTTAAGAAAATGTCTTGTCCACACTAAAGAACAGCCCTTTAAACTCTAGGGTTAGGTTTCTGTGTCAATTTCTGTCTATGTCAAAGTTGATAAAACAGAAACTGCTAGTTCTCTTTGTGTTTAAAAAATAGTCTTTTCGGGACTTCCCTGGTGGCACAGTGGTTAAGAATCTGCCTGCCAATGCAGGGGACACAGGTTCAAGCCCTGGTCCGGGAAAATCCCACATGCTGCGGAGCGACTAAGTCTGTGCGCCACAACTACTGAGGCTGCGCTCTAGAGCCTGCGAGCCACAACTACTGAAGCCTGCACGCCTAGAGCCCATGCTCCACAACAAGAGAAGCCACCACAATGAGAAGCCCGCGCACCACAGCGAAGAGTAGCCCCCGCTCACCGCAACTAGAGAAAGCCCGCGCACAGCAACGAAGACCCAACACGGCCAAAAATAAAAATGAATAAAATAAATAAATTTATAAGAAAAAACAGTCTTTTCAATTGGTGAAAAAAATCTCTTACTTTCTCTGCAACCTAGGGATAGTGGTTTGGGCAGACAGATATTAACTGAACAGAGCTCCCATTCTGATTGATCTATGTAGACCAATGAGTACTTACATAATTCTCATATAGTTAACTAAGGAATTCCCAGAGAAAAAAAGAAACTGAACTTCTAATACTTTGAATATGCTTGTGTTTCAAGAAAAATCCATTTTCAAGAAATGGCTCACTCAAAAGAATTTTAATATAAGAATCTAAATCCACAATCAAAGTGAATCCTTTGAGCTATCAAACTAGTTTGATAAATTTGGCTTAAAAAAGCTTTATGAAAACCACGATGAGAGGCCACTTCACATGCACAGGACAGCTACAGTAAAAAAGAGATGCCTACAAGTGCTGATGAGGCTCTGAAGAAATTGGACCCTTCATACACTGCTGGCAGGAGTGTAAAATTATGTAGCTGCTTTGGAAAGAGTTTGGCAATTTAGTTAAACATAAACATAGTTAAATTAAACTAGAGTTGCTGTACCACTCAGTAATTCCATTCCTAGGTACGTCCTCAATAGAATTGAAGACATATATCCATACAAACACTCACACAGGAACGTTCAGATCAGCATTATTCATAACAGCTAAAAAGAGAAAACAACCCAAGTGCCCATCAACTGATGAATGGAGACAAAATGTGCTTCATCCATACGATAGAATATTATCACGTATAAAAATGAATGATTCATGTTACAAACATGGATGAAGTTGTAAACATTATACTCCATGAAAAAAGCCAGATACCCAAGGCTACATACTGTATAATTCCATTTAAATAAAATATCAGATCCAGAGACAAGTGTGGATTAGTGGTCACCAGGGGCTAGAGGAGGGGGGAGGGGCGTGATGCAAAGGGTTATAGGTTTCTATGGGGGAAGATAAAAATGTTCTCGAATTACACAGCAGTGATGGTTGCACAACTAATTGTGAATATGCTAAAAACCACTGAACTGTACAATCGAACAGGGTGAATTTTATGGTATGTGAATTATAACTCAAATTTTTAAAAGGCAGCATTATGTCTTATTCCAGATTTTATCAGTGTAGTATGTAATACGAGCACAAAATTTTATTTTATTGTTTAAGATTTAGGTTGGTTTTCTCATGAGCAGACTAGTGAATCTGAAATTCCTATATTTTCTATATTGATTTTACTTATTGGATAGGCTAACATTTCTTCCGGTAACATTTAAGATTGTGAAAATGTAGAATTATGTAATAAATAAATTGACCTATAGTTCTGAAAAGACTCTGATATCAACAGTAATGAAGTTGGTTGGAGTGTCAGCTTAAACGTAATCCAGGTGATTAATTAGTTATACAGTGGATTTGCCTCTGAATGATGCAAAGCTTTATCTTCATCTTTGCAACTTTATAGGATACTGTGGGTTGTAAGGATGTTTTATTTTTATTTATTGAGTTATTTTGAAGTTTTTTAAATTGAAGTATAGTTAATCTACCATGTTTCAGGTATACAGTAAAATGATTCAGTTGTACATATATATTCTTTTTCAGATTCTTTTCCCTGAGAGGTTATTATAAGATATTGAATATAGCTCCCTGTGCTATACAGTAGGTCCTTGTTGTTTATCTGTTTTATATATAGTAATGTGTATATGTTAATCCCAAACTCCTAATTTATCTCTCCCCTGCCCTTTCCCCTTTGGTAACCATAAGTTTGTTTTCTAGGTCTGTGGGTCTATTTCTGTTTTGCAAATGTTTCATTTGTATCTTTTTTTTTTAGATTCCACATAGAAGTGATATATGATGTTTGCCTTTCTATGTCTGACTTACTTCACTTGGTATGATCATCTCTGGGTCCACCCATGTTGCTGCAAGTGGCATTATTTCATTCTTTTTTATGGCTGAGTAATATTCCATTGTGTATATATACCACATCTTCTTTATCCATTCATCTGTCTATGGATGGGCATTCAGGTTGCCTCCATGTCTTGGCTACTGTAAATAGTCCTGCAATGAACATTGGGGTACAGGTATCATTTTGAATTATGGTTTTCTCCAGATATATGCCCAGGAGTGGGATTGCTGGGTCATATGGTAGTTCTATGTTTAATTTTTTGAGGAACCTCCATACTGTTCTCCACAGTGGCTGTACCAATTTACATTCCCACCAACAGTGCAGGAGGGTTTCCTTTGCTCTACACCCTCTCCAGCATTTATTATGTGTAGATTTTAAAATGATGGCCATTCTGACAGGTGTGAGGAGGTACCTCACTGCAGTTTTGATTTGCATTTCTCTAATAATTAGCAAAGAATTATTGAGGAGCATCTTTTCATGTGCCTCTTGGACATCTGTATGTCTGTATGTCTTCTTTGGAGAAATGTATATTTAGGTCTTCTGCCCATTTTTTGATTGGGTTGTTTGTAGGATGTTTTATTATGTCTGCTGTAACTTGCTAGGCTGCTTCATTGCTTGCCTATGACAGACAGCCTTGTTATGCTCCATTATCTACCTCCAAGTTTTCTCTACAAAATAGAAGCTTAGGTTAAAAGTTGCAATTAATATGGATGGTTCATTCTAAACTAGAAAAAAGTGACAAAAATATGTGACATATTCAAGGTAGTAGATGTGTTTTTATTTACCAAAGGAAAAGAAGGAAATTGTTTCTTACAGTAAAATACCTGGAATATGAATGAGGAGAGTAAAAGACAAAACTTGGGTGAATACGCTAAACTGTCAAAAGGTTTGAGGAAAAGTGAATTATTTACCTGGTTTATTGTAGTTTTAAACAGTAAGTCTAAAGAGCAAAAAAACAGAACTTTGACTAACTATCTCTATTTGATGGAAATATTCATAATATAATAGGGAAGGTCTATGAGTCATTTACTGAAAAATATTACATTAATGCAAGATTAGAATTTAGTTTTCTGTTAAAATGACTAATTGATCTTAAATATTTAGCTGAGAACAAATTTTATTTAATCAGGGATGGCCAGCTTACCATTAAGGGACAAGAGTTGTACTTCATACGCAGACTGCACACCTACAAAGGCTTCACAGAGAACTGGTCTAGTATTTGTTCCATGGCTTACAGGGTCCTAGAACTACAGGTAATGAAGAAGGTCATATCCTGAACTTTAGCAGAATTTGGGGGACCTCATACTGGTAGGTACTGCAAGGAAAGCCTCGTGGTGATATTGCTTTGGCCCAATTATAAATTACACATATGACTTGGTGTGACAAAACTCACCGTAATATGGCAAAGGTGGGAGGATAATCTATATGCACTGAATCAAATCAATTATGTCATCAGTAGCAAGATACGCATTATTTTATGGATTTTTAAGAAAGAAAAATGCTGCTAATTAAACCATGTCATGCCATCAATTGTAAAATACATACGGATTTCATATATGATAAAGTACAGACCAGTGTGCATTGTAGAATCAATGAAATGATGGTAATAGACAATGTAGAAACTCATTTCAAACAAGAATTTTTTTTAAAGATTGATAAAATAAAATTGAAACATCATGAGCTCATGTTCCCTAAAATAGACAAAAAAGACTTTGTATTACCCATGGACATGCAAGGGATCAATCATATAAGCAATCAAATCTGCACCTTGGGCTTCCCTGGTGGCGCAGTGGTTGAGAGTCCGCCTGCTGATGCAGGGGACACGGGTTCGTGCCCCGGTCGGGGAAGATCCCACATGCCGCGGAGCGGCTGGGCCCGTAAGCCATGGCCGCTGAGCCTGCGCGTCCGGAGCCTGTGCTCCGCAACGGGAGAGGCCACAACAGTGAGAGGCCCGCGTACCGCAAAAAAAAAAAAAAAAAAAAAAAAAAATCTGCACCTTTAGTTGCCAGATTTTGGTTCCTTATTCTAATGTAAGGTGGCTGGCATGAAAGTTTGGAATAGAATGAAAAAACACGGGCCTGAAATATCTTCTCATCTTCAGAAAGTAAGCATTATTTCAGGAAAGGCCTAGGAGGTACTATGTAAAGATGATTCCCACTCTTAAATTGAGGACAAATTTAGCTTAAAAACAATTATAATCAATTTCTATATCTTCAACACACCAAAAGAACATAGAGGCCTATCATGATTCCACAGTAAGCCTAAAAAGGGACAAGTAATTTAAGGCGTATTAAAAGATGGTTGTAATACACATAAATTCACTACACTGTTTACAAAAAATGCTAGAAGTCAACTCAAATTATTTGAGTCCTACACTTTAGTTTGGATCAATATACAAGTTACTAATCACAAATGGTCAATAGAAAAGGAACTTGCTGATCAAGAGATCATTCCCAGGAATCTAGCTCATAATTTCCAGGAGTTAAAATTCTGGGCCTGTTGACTGATAACCAAGACGGCATCAAATTTCCTAAGCACGTCTAGTGGACCTATTTTGATAGCAGGCATCACTTAGAACCAAGGGGATGCACTCGAGTTAGACCACTATTTATATTCGATCCCTTCAAACGGCCAGACCTTCAGAAGTAGTTGTCCCTGTGTAATTCTTATTGAATTTCACCTGCACACAACTGTGGCATTATGTATGAGGCTATAAGTACTCTTCATATTAAGGACTTATATATTGTTAATTTATTCCTACTTATTTAGTTTATTTCTAATTCATTTACCTACTTAGTTTAATTAGGCATTAGATTTATTCCTAGGTATTTCATGTTTCTGATTATACTGTATTGGTGTATTTTATAAATTTCATGTCCTAATGTTTGTTGCTGGTACATAAAAATACAACTGATTTTTATATACTGACCTTTCATCTAGTGATTGCTAAATTGGCTTATTAATTCTAATAATTTTGTGGCAGATTCTTTTGAGTTTTTTATATGTGCAATCATATAGACTGTGAATAATGACAGTTTACATTCTTCATTTATAATCCTTATTGCTTTTATTTACTTTTCTTTGCTATATTGCCACTCTGCCAGGTCCAACACTGGCTAGGACCATCCAAATAATGTTGAGCAGAGGTTGTGAAAGTGGCTTCAATGAACTCAGGGGAAAGTGTTCAGTATTTCCCTATGAAGTATGATGCTTGTTGTAAGGTTATGGTAGATTACCTTTATCATTTTAAGAAAATTCTCTTTTTAGTTCACTAACATATTTTATCATATATGTGTAATGAACTTTATTAAAATTTTTTCTGTGTCTACTGTGATGATGAGAGGATCAGAGGATTTCTTTCTTTCCTTCTACAATGAATTACATAGAGATAATGTTAAGCCAGTCTCTCACTTACAGAACAAAACTGTTGTCTTCATAATGTATTCTCATTCTCTCTCTCAAAATTTCTCTGTCTCATAGAGATGGATAGAGACAGACAGACCGACAGATAGATCGCCCTGTGACACAGATCAGAAGCCTCCCTTTAACCAGACACTGCAGGCAACACTGGCCTGCGGTGCCTGAGATCATATCCAGCCTGGCTGGCACAGGGGGTCTCCAGGGAGGCCCCACCAAGGTCGAACAGACCCCCGATGTTCAAAAATGTCCCAAAATCCCACAGATGGAATTTTACAAAGTGAACTCCTTCTCTATCTGGATTCAACTGGCTAAAATTTTGCTTGAGGCCTTTTGTCTAATTCAATGAGAGATTTTGGCCTATAACTTTCCTGTCTTCTCCTTACCAAATTTATCAAGTAGAGGCTTGACTCACAGAGAGAGTTTGGAAGTATTTCTCCTCTTTACTCTCTGGAAATATCGGGTATGATTACGAGCATTTTCTTTAAATTTTTGGAAAAACTTACCAGTGAATCCACCTGCGTCAGCAGTTTTCCTTGTGGGGTGGTTTAAAACAATTATAGGATCATCTTTAAACATAGATCTAGGACTCCTTCGTGTTCTTATTCCTTCTTATGTTAGTTTTAGTAAGCTGTGCTTTTCAAGGAACTTGTAGATTTCATCTAAGTCACGGTTAGGTAAATTTATTTTGTAAAGTATCAAATAGTAAATATTTTAGGCTTTGTGGGCCAAACAGTCTCACCTTTGTTCTTGTAGTGGGAAAAGAGCCACAGATGATATATAAACAAATGGGCACAAATGTGTCCTAATAAACCTTTATTCACAAAAGCAGGCAGTGGGCCAGATCTGGCCTGTTGGTCAGTTTGCTGACTTGATCTCAGGTATAAAACTTATCTGCATAAAATTGTTCATGTCATTTAAATATTTGGTCACCTGCACTGATATCTGCTGTTTTCATTCCATGATACTGGTAATAAGCATTTAGTCCGTTTATGTTTGAGGCAATTACTGATACGGCCAGAGTCAAGTCGACTATTGGCTGTTTATTTTTAACGATCACATCCGTTTGTCCTTTCACCTCTCCTTTTTACCGAGCTAGATTAGTTAGGCATACTTTCCTCCACTATTAGGATCTGAGTTGTGCGTTCTTCTAGTATTTGTTAGCGGCTACTCTCAAGATTAAAGTATTTACCTTATCAGAATTTTCCTTAAGTTAGAAATGTTACTACTTTTAGAATAATGCACGAACTTTACAGCAGCTTGATTCCTTTCTTCCCCTCCCTCCTTTCACGTAGGTATTTTATAGGTGTTACTTGTACACGTCTTAACTACCACTGGGTACTGTTGTTGTTACTATTATTATTACTACCTCTCCCTGGCTGTTGTTGTTATTACTGTTATTATTACTCTCTCTCCCCGTATGTTGTTGTTGCTGTTACTGTTATTATTACTAACTCTCTGGTTGTTATTGTTGTTACTGTTATTATTACTAACTCTCCCCAGTATGTTGTTGTTGTTACTGTTATTATTACTAACTCTCCCTGGTGTTCTCTATTCCTTCCTCCAGCTTAGAGCTTCCAACTGGGGGCATTTTCTCCCAACATAAAGAGCAGGTCCGCTGGTGATGAGTTCTTAGCTGTTTCATTCGTGTATCCGTGCACTGTCTGAAGGTTACTTTTGCTGGGTAACACGTACTAAGCATAAACAGTGGGTTGGATGTTTTTATTTTTTCTTGCGGCATTCTTTCCTTTGGTCATTCCATTGGTTTGGGGCTTTGATAACATCTGTTGAAATTTCAGCCAAAATCTTACTGTTGCTTCCCTGAAGATAATCTCTTTTTTCCCCCTAGGATTTTTTTTTTTTTTTTTTTTTTTTTTTTTGCGGTACGCGGGCCTCTCACTGCCGTGGCCTCTCCCGTTGCGGAGCACAGGCTCTGGACGCGCAGGCTCAGCAGCCATGGCTCATGGGCCCAGCCGCTCCGCGGCATGTGGGATCTTCCCGGACCGCGGCACGAACCCGTGTCCCCTCCATCGGCAGGCGGACTCTCAACCACTGCGCCACCAAGGAAGCCGCGCCCCCTAGGATTCTTTTAAGAAAAGTTTTTTTCTTTAGTTTTCAGTACTCTGATCATGATATTGCTAGATTTGTTTTTCTCTTCATATATTTTCAGAATTGGAAAGGTCGTTGGATTTACAAAGTTGGAAAGTTCTCAGCCAGCCCTTCAGGATTCAAGTATTGTTTCTGCACTTCCTCTCCTTCTGGGACTCAGTTACACACTCAGACCTTTCCATCACATCTCACATCTGTCCTGTTCTCCTGAAACTTCTCTTCTTTCTCTTGTGTCAATTTATATACTTTCCACTGACCAGCTCACTAATTCTCTGTTCTGCTGTTTCTAATATGCCATTAATTAATTAATTAAACCCACCTATTAAATGTGTTGTTAGGGTTTTAATTTTTTTTTTGGTATTTTTTAGTTTTAGAATTATTGCTCCATTTATAAAAATGGATTCCAGGTGTCTGATGAAAGCAGCCATTCTCCTTTGTTTGCCAGAACATATTAATCATGGATATTTTAAGGTCCTTCTTTGATAACTCTATTGTTAGTTTTTAGCTGGTTGGTCCTCTTTCTATTAATTTAAAAGTTTTAGCTTGCCTTGTAAATTTAAATTAGATGCCAGACGTTGTGGGTGAAAACCTACCTACAGAGACTCTGGATGATATTATTTTCCTCCAACAAGGGTGAAATTGCTTTTGGTTGGCAGAGAGAATTAATCCTGCTCCTGTTCAGAGCTGGGCTTGAAGGTCTGCCCTTACTCGTACTGTGTGACGCTTATTCCCAGTTTGGTCCTCCTGGAATTTGTCCAGGACACCAAAGTGTTTCCCACGCACTTGAAGGGGATGGACCTCTCCCAGCACCCAGCAGCTGCTGGAAGGTCTGCTCAGAAGTTCATCTTCCAGCTGCTGCTGTTTGGTTAATTTCTCGGTTAATTTCTATGCGTGCACAGCTCAGCAGTCAACAAATGAGGGGAATCTGTAGCAAATTTTGGGACCCTCCACTCACAGTTTCCAGCTTCTCTGTCAGTTCCTGAACTGTGACATCTGTCTCCTCAGCCCGGGAAGATGCTGCTTTTTGCTTTGCTCCAATATCTGTGTCACCGGGTTGCAAAGTCCCTCCATAGAAAAAGGGGTACATGTGGCATCACTTCGTGTTCTTTCCTTCTTTCAAGGGTTGCAATCCCTCCAGTTTCTTTGTCTGCTATGTTGCTTCCAAGTGCCGCCAAACAGTTTTTTATTTGTTTGTATTTTCTTGTTTAGCTTTTGTAGGTTTATAGGCGGGATCATCTGATACAAGCTATCCTGTCACACCTACAGCTGGAAAGGCTGTGTCATCTTATTGCTTATTTTCAGATAAGATTAAAATCATCCAGACCAGTGATGTTATCCAAATCTCCACATGATTAGTAATGAAAATGTATGTGCTATGATTGTGCTATAGCAATTTATTTCTCTGCAAACTACACTGAGTGGTGTTTTCCAAATTGATTCCTATTTACAGCTCCCAGACAGCCTGGCAGACCAGTGAGGCTTCTCCTCTGAGCAGATGTCAGCTGCTCCTCTGAGGTATGAAACATTGTTTCAGGATGCCCCAGGTCTAGAACTTTCCCTAGTTCTCACGGATCCTAGGTGCGCATTTTTGATTGGGCTTTTTAAGGCTGTGCCATTTATTTTGGAGAACTCTACATTATATTCAGTCGCTGAATAAGTCAGTGTCTAGTCTTGGTATTTCTCCTCATTTTAGTCCAGATTTCACTGAATTTGAAGGCTTTTTTCTATAGTTTATAATTTAAGGATGTAGTTGTCTCCTAGTTCCATAGCAGATGAAATTTTCAGTCTTTTTCTTACAAAGTTTGGGTAATTTTCAGTTGGTAACCAGAGAGGAATAAAAAACAACTGTCCTCTGTAATCTTCAGTCTGTGATCATGAGTTCTATGTAGGAAGTAAAATCAATACAATTGATGACTGATTTGAACACAAATTCTCAACGTGAGTAATAAGCTTCCAGAGGTGATCACTGGCTCTTGGTGGAGGTGAGAGGGATAAAGACATCTCAGTTAATACTATGGTTGTGGTCCTCCAAGGGGCCACAGTGTACAAACACAGAGTACCTGTGAGGTTAAAATGTCCTGTGGGGAGGGCTTTAGGGAGAGAGCATCCAAAAGTCTCCTTGGGGGTTGATAACGGTTCAAAGATTGAGAAACAAAGCAATAGGAGGAGGATTGTGGAGAGTTAAAACTAGGGCGGCTTCCAGCTTTTGACTTGGGAACTAAGTGGATAATGGGGTAGAAGAAATGTAATTACTCTGTTTAAATATTAAATAAGTCAATAATTTATTATGTATTCTTTTTTTTTTTTTTTTTTGCGGTACGCAGGCCTCTCACCGTTGCGGCCTCTCCCTTTGCGGAGCACAGGCTCCGGACGCGCAGGCTCAGCGGCCATGGCTTACGGGCCCAGCCGCTATGTGGTACGTGGGATCTTCCCGGACCGCGGCACGAACCCGTGTCCCCTGCATCGGCAGGCGGACTCTCAACCACTGTGCCACCAGGGAAGCCCTATTATGTATTCTAAGAAATGTTTAGGGACCTTAGTGTTTAGGGACCTTAGGGACCAAATGATGAGTTAAACATATATCCATGTATTTCCAGTCTATCATAAATTCAGTTAAATATATATGCGTACACACACACACACACACACACACACACGGTTCAACAAAAGGTGGTGTACAATATTCAGTAAATAGTGAAACATTAGAAAGTCATCTCTCAAAAGGGAACCCTCCTATATTGTTGGTGGGAATGTAAACTGGTGCAGCCACTATGGAGAACAGTATGGAGGTTCCTCAAAAAACTAAAATAGAATTACCATATGACCCAGCAATCCCACTCCTGGCCATATGTCCGGGGAAAACCATAATTCGAAAAGACACATGCACCCCAATGTTCACGGCAGCACTATTTACAATAGCCAAGACATGGAAGCAGCCTAAATGTCTATCAACAGAGGAATGGATAAAGAAGGCGTGATAAATATATACAATGGAGTATTACTCAGCCACAAAAAGGAACGAAATTGTGCCATTTGCAGCAACATGGATGCAACTAGAGATTATCATACTAAGTGAAGTAAGTAAGACAGAGAAAGACAAATACCATATGGTATCACTTATATGTGGAATCTAAAAAATGACACAAACTTTTTTACAAAACAGAAATAGACTCACAGACATAGAAAACAAACTTATGGTTACCAAAGGGGAAAGGGGGTGGGGGAGGGATAAATTAGGAGTTTGGGATTAACACATACACACTACTATATGTAAAATAGATAACCAACAAGGACCTACTGTACAGCACAGGATCTATACTCAATATCTTGTAATAACCTATAATGGAAAAGAATCTGTAAAGAATATATATATAGATAGATATAGATATGTACAACTGAATCACTTTGCTGTACACTTGACACACTGCAAATCAACTATACCTCAGTAAAACATATATAAAAAATCTCTCATATTATTTCTGAACCATAAAATAGTATAAATGAGTCACAAAATTATAAATTCATAAAGCTGAAGACAGGCACACACAAGTGATTTCTTGATGTAACTGTTGTCTTAGCTTACAAAGGAGCAAAGAAGACCACTAATTATGTTGGATGATTCAGATAACTTAGAAAACATTTCCACTAATTATAGGAAACTAGCATGTAAGGCTTTTTGAGAATCCTTCAAGGTCTAGGGTTTTTGATTTATTGCACTGGGTATGTACTATGTATTCATTTGGCGAGTGTTGATTTATACAAATTTGGTTGTTGTGTCTATGCTTCAAGATGGCCTAGGTGAAATCAATGTAATCATATTTAAAAATGAGTAAAGAACTGTAGCTCTAAATGATTATTTTCTTAAAATAGTGATAAAGTAAAAAAGCCTTTAAAGTTTTTACCATATTGTTTTAAAAGTAACAGTTGCCAAGAGTAGCAGCTACAAGTCTGTTAGCTATGCATGCTGAAGCAATGAGTTTGAAAATAAAATATATTCCTTGAGATAGTTTGTATCATACTGTGTAAAGCTAATGTGCTCCAAAGCAATCCCAAGTACTTCTTCTACTTCATACCTCAAGTGTATGATTCATAAACAAAGTGTACAGTAGGAAAATAGAGCAACTAAGCTCAATACAGACCAAAGAGTCTGCAAGTTTTCCTCTTCTTTGAAATTGAGTTTTTTTCTTAATGTATTATACCAAAGACTTGCAACACAATACCCAAACCATTGGCCAAATTATGGTATTATCTGAATTCAAAATACTTAGTAGCTAGAGAATTAGTACCAGATCTCGTATTTTCATTTTTTTCCTGCAAATCATAGCACCAGAATTTATTGTGCCACATTTGGTTTACAATATGCTTTGAAGGCAGCAATACTTCCTCTTTATTTTTTAATAATGTATTTCATAGGTCTTGAATTAATAAAACAAATACTAGTAAAACTGCTCTCGTGGAAGGATAAAGCCCTGAGCCCTGCTTTCTAAGTCTCCTCTTCACCCTTTAGTTCTTCTCCTGTTTCAAACATGTACATGGCAATCTGCAGACAGCAATGTTCCTTAGAACACCAACAGTCCAAGGGCATGACTCCAAAAAGCTCCGCGTTAATGAAATGGAACTTCCCCGGGCCAACACATATTCATCCAGCTCATCACAAATCACAACCAAGTGGAAAAATTGAATATTAACAATCAAAATCCAGATTTTGAAAGGTGTTGTGTCACACCCTAGGTAGTCATCTGGCCTGTGAGACACGTAAGGAGAACTCTGAAAAGTACAAAGTAACTCATTTAATCCTTCGCATCTTGTATGCAGTAACTGAGTTATAATCATACAGCATAACTACCCTTCCAGAGCATCTGACATACACTATCGTTTTATTCTCACACAGTCCTGTGAGGCAGGAGTGGCAGGTATGATTCTCATTTTTCAGATGACTATACACATAATAAAATATATATATATAAAGATTCACTTAAAACCACAGAGCTAGGGATCATGTCTGGTTTGCTCCGCACCATACAGTAGGTATCAACTATCCTACCTCCATATAATAGGCATCCAATAAATGACTGGTGAATGGGTGAATGAGTGAATGAATAACTAAATAGGAAAATAAATTAAGTTCTACAGAAGCTGTGTACTTGGTGAAGGTCTCAGCGTTGGTTAGTGATAGTATCAAAGCAGATATAGACAGACTGATAGCTAGATGTATAGATAGAAGATAGAGAGATAGATAGATAATAGCTAGACGATAGATAGATGATAGACGATAGATACATGTAGATAGATAGACAGGTGATAGATAGATAGATGATAGATGATATAGTGGCACCATATATTTTCAGTTCTTTATTTACTTCTGCGTATATAATCTATTTCCTACTTTATTTCCTACTAACTAATCATATTAATCTTCCCTTTTCCACACCCTCTTGCATCCCTCAACTTCCTCACACTTGATCTGGCTACGTTCCCCAATGTCCTTCTTCGTATCTGAGATTCACACCTGACCACTTTCTGGAACTAGAAACTTAATTCACATAAAAGATACAACTAACTACAGACTAAACTAATGCTGTAAGTGTGATACTACAACTAAATCATTTTTAGTATTTAATATGTGGGAAACATATCACTAAAATTAGACATTTAGCACGTATTTTATATCACTAAAGTAAATGTAAATAGTAAGAGTCTTTTATAGCTTTATCTTTTATACGTTTTGATAAAATCAAATCAAGAATTTATGCACAGATACAGAAACATATTTTGGGCAGATTTAGTTAAAAGTTTTAGAAGGAAATAATACCTGACTGTGTTTTGAAAATAAGGGTAAATCTCTTTGCAGTGATTTGATCGATAATGACCGATCAGAGTTCCCTTCCGAATCCTGGTTTCATAATGACATGGTAGGTTCTGCGGGCACGTTTCCATCCACTCTGAGCAGAGCCTGACACTAGAGGGTCTGTCAACTCTGTCCCACTCTAAAGGGGGCAACAGCGAAGATGCAGGATGACAGAGGCAGCCAAAGGCCATAGAGAACTCTGCCCACAAGAGTGATCTTTCCTAAGGGTCTGTAAAACACAGCCTTTCAGAGAATTCTTGAATCTGGATAAGGCCTCCTTCTCAGGGTTGTTCTCAGTTGTCATACATAACACCTCTTTATACACGTCTACTCCGACCATAAACATATAAGATCTAGGTGACCTGCCGTCCCCATCGGCTTCCCGTCCCCGTTTCCAGCAAGGTTTTCTCCACACCTTAAATTTGCACTTCAGACCGAGGATCTCAGTGGCTGTTGCCAGGCTTCTGTCCTGGGTTACACGGGATGCAGCTGACAAAGGGCGGGGCAGCCTCGACTGGCTGGGCTCTGGATGGAATGAAGTCTACGTGATTTCTCACGGCAGTCAGGCCTTTGGAGTGGGGAAGGCTCACTTCAGTATTTCCTAGAGCCTATGAAAACAACTGGACATCTGCACAAACTCACACACTTACATCTGGGGTTTCTCAGCGTCACTCACTGCAGAATAGGGACCTCAGAGGGAGGAGAACTATTGGACCAAACCCTTCTGAAGAGCCAAAGCTCTAGCACTTGGCAGATTTTGCATCTGTCCATATGGCTGTTGGGATGGGAAACTTTCTAAATATGCCCTGGGCTTCACAGGTCTTATCACTGATGTCATTTTAGCACTGAATTTACTTTTTTTATTTCTGCCTTTAAAAACTTCACTAGTTTTAAAAGATAGGTGTGCAGAGTGAAAGAGAAAAATAACAACAACAAATCTATGAGCTTTACGATAAGAAAGACCTAGATTCTGTTGACAGCATCATTATTTGCTATTTATGGCCCTGGACAATTTCTTCAAATCTCAGATATCTCATTTTCTCATTTATAAAATAAACAGAAACATCTACTTTGTTGGACGATGGGGAATCATCTTTGTAAACTACCTTCAACTGTAAAATAAACAGTAGCTCTCCATATTATTATTCCAAGCCTCATTACCTTACTGTCCATGAAATTCTAATAACTGTGGTGCAGTGGTCATTCTTCTAGGTGTAGCAAAATGGTTTTGTATCCATCTATAGAATGTGAAGGCCTGATATTAAAAGGGTTGGGTTGTTTTGTTGTTTTGATTTGTTTGTTTGTTTGCCTGTCAGCATCCTGCACTGGCCATGCTCCCCAGGTCCACTGCCACCGTTTGAATAAAGGGGCCCCCGGCATCCGTTGTGCCCAGCTTCATGTGCTTGGTGTCCTGTCACCTTGGCCACAGCAGACGGAACCGAAGATTGGCATCTGAGTCCAAAGCAGCCTCTAAGGACCCCTTTATTCCAGGATCACTAACTGCTCCCTTAATCTATGGCCCACCTGGGCTCCCTCATTAAATCCCCCCCCAAGAATCTCTGCCTGCCTCTGGGCTGTAATCTACCTTTGCCCCATGTCATTTATCCGTTCCCAGCTTCCGTTTCTCCTCACCATTCAAGGGGCCTTTCTCTGCTGGAGCTCCCTCTTTCCTTCCTCCCTCCCTCCCTTCTTCCCTTGGTTCATTCGTTCCTTTCTTCCTTCACCTCCCCCCCTGCCCACCCCCATCACTTGTCCTCCCGTGCCTTAGATCTCACCACCAGTTCAAGATGCAATTCTCTTTTCCCTGCCCTGGCATTTTCCCTCTAACTTGGGATAAGGTCCCTAGGGCCACAATTATTTATTTATAATAATTTATATAATATAATAATTGTATGCTACAATTATTTATTTATTTATTTTGCTTTAAATATTATCCTTTTAAGTGAGTAAATTTTTTAAAAATTAAGAAAATAGTAGCACATTAAATATGAACTACTATTTCTAGCAAAGTGGTAGATGAGATATTCTGAAAACTCCTTTCCCTCCCCAATACCTAGAAATGATGGGAAAATGACAACAAATACCTGTTAAAATACAAACCTATGTTCACAGGAAAGAAAGGAAAATCCCTGTGGCCTAAAGACCAAGAGGGGACTGAAAACAGATTGCTAAGTGAGTTATGAATGTCTTGGGAGGTTCTGCAGATGAGAAATTTAGAGCCTTGAGTCCAGGGTCAGAGGGGACTTAGAACTGAAATCCCTGCATGAACCAAGACCCTTGGGGAACAAGGGACAATGTGGGTCTGGGTCTAAGTCCTAAGGGCTCTTCACTGGTGGCATTGATTTGCATAAATAAATAAACAAACAAAAAATACAATGCATATATTTCAGGAAGATGGAGAATGCTTCCCAAATGAAGGTCTAAGATGCAAGAAAAATGGTTAGCAAAGAAACTAGAAAGTATGTGGGTTACTCTAAAGCATTTAAAAAAATAACATCCAATAATGGGAGAAAGAAAACAATATATAATTAAAACACTGGACAAAAAATATGCAAATGGTGGAGGGATGGTAAAGGAGCTAAAGTGTAGAGAGTCATTTTTTTTCCTCTAGGGGGGAGTAGAAGTAATTTTAACTTTTAGATTTATTACTTAACGAAATATATATTCTCGAAACACTAAATTAGGCACTAAAATCATAGAAATAATATAATTTCCAGAATAATAGAGAAAGAAATGAAATAAAAACAATTTGATTCAAAACCAATCAGGAAAGAGGAAAAAATAGAATAATAAATATTGAAAACATAAAACAAGATAGTAGAAAGCATTCCAAACATGTAAGAAAACAAAATAAATGTAAACGCATTAGTTAGCCAATTAAATGATACAGATTGTCAAGCGAGAAGGAAAAAAGAAAATCTAAATCCGGTTCTATGATGGCTACAAGAGATATAACTCACACATAACTCATAACCTTTAAGAGAAAGATTAAAAATAAAAGGATGTGAAAAGTTAGACTGAACACTAGTTTAAAATTTGTCGTGTAAGACAAAATAGACTTTAAAGCAAAAAACTATTATTAGAGATAAAGAGATTCAGTACATAAAAATAAAGAGGTTAAATCACAGGGCTCTCAATTCTAGCTCTACTGCCTACTGCCAAGTAAAGTTAATAGGTTGCTTCATTTTATTTTATTTATAAAATGAGATTATTAACTGTTACACTCCTGAGCTGTTACAGCACTCATGATATTGTGTGCTGTATTCATGTGTTACGTAGTCATGGCGAAATATGAAAGTGACACGTGAAACAGGTGAAGTTTCGGAAGCGCTGGTTTTGAGTGAAAGGATATCGTATCCATTTCAAATAATAGGATAATTACCACAGAAATATGAAGATTTTCCTGAAGAACCGGTATTTAACGTTGATAACCAGAGTTCATGCTTGGTGACCATTAAAACTGTTAGCTACCCGTCCACATAATACTGCCAGGTTTATAATGAGCAGTCAGTTCTCCAACATGCAGATATAAACACATAAACACAGAAGATAAATAGAAACTCAAGAATCTGTTAGGAAATTCCCATTTTATATGTCTTGGCATAAAAATATAGTAACAATTTGACGGCCTCTCAAAACAGTCACCCTGCTATTTGATCGCTAATAGAGCACAGAGCATCCTTCACATAGCTGGTCTATGTGGTAATTAGCGCACATCAAAGACAAAAGGGGGCATAAGTGGCCCTTGAGGAAGCCCTCATATGCTGTGGAAACTACAGAGCACTGAAGCAGAGTCAGTCAGTGTCTTAGCAAAGGAGTGGGTCTCTTACACCCGAGCCTAGCCTGAATCCAAAGCTGGTACTTCTGGACATTGGTCATAGCCCCAGAGTGAATGCACTGCCCCTGGCCTCTGTGTTGAAAGCCAAGATCACAGCTACAAACATACCCTGTACCGTGAACAGGAACTGGAAGCCCAAAGTTGAAATTATTTTCTCTTTGAAAACTATTCCTAGGGAATAAATTGGTTGTATTTGAAAGCTGCTTTAATATTGTCAATTCACTTTAGGATTTATCACCTATGTTATTTTCCTTGCACTTAAAAGATGTATAAACTTTATACCTTTCTAATAATCTATTACACTGAAGATGTGCTGTTAGCAGTACATAAGTGATCGATAATTTCTTGTATATTGTGGGGAAAATAATAATTAAGCAGGGAGAATTATGTTCTTATTTTATTTAACAATGGAATAGTAAATTAAATGTGTAACTTCTTTTAGGATAATTAAATCAAATTGGAAAGTTATACTCACTGTACACAATCAGTTATGATTTAGACAACATCACAAATAGACAATATCACAAATAGACTAACATGTATTACAAGTAAAGTTATTAATATGGTTTGTTTTTGAGCTTTCAAAGATTTTATTTCAGCTTGACTAAGATACGTTTTTACACCCTCTTCCAAACACACACTAAGACTTATTTTTCTCATTAAAGAAAAGTTTCTAATTATCATTATCTACAATTTCCATTGAACATGCTCTTTAAAATCTTTTAAATGTTAAAAATGATCTAATTTAATCCTAAGAGAAGAAATAAAGCTACAGGGAAATAGATTTCTACAAATAACAAAAAGTCACGACGTACTTTACAACTCCATGTGTAGCGTAGTTATTTTTTCCCAATTGACAGACATTGTCTCTAAGATCTAATTACAAATGATCATTTCAACAAATAACTCCCATCTTCCTAAGATATCCTGGGTTTCTATTCAATTTTGAAAACTTTATTATAACTGACCATTTTTATTGTTTATTATACAGGAAGCATTTCCCTAATACTCTGCTGACCTTCCCAGAATTTAACTAAACATATCTTAGTAAATCTAAAATGAATTGACAGAGTAGAATAGTAAGAACAAAGCAGGCTGGAGCTGTTCAAACTGGACCAGCGCAGCTTCCCCTTAAACTGTCTTAAAGGTTTGCAAGGCACGCCCTCACCAGGAGAATCTACTCACCTGCCCTGAGAGCTCTAACTGGCTACTCTAAAGACTGTCGTGTGACATACAGTCATAAGTCAAGAGTATTTTGTTTACGTTACGGATATGGTGTGGTATAACAATTCAGATGCATGGCACATTCAGTCATAAGGTATATTAATAAGTATGGTTTAGTAATTTTACCATAAAGGTAGAGAGTTTTTAAAGGGCACATGGGCACAGTCTTTCCACCTCTCTACGGCTTTAATCTAGTCACAGGAAATAATAATGGTCCACTCATCAGCCTTGGACAATTAAAACGAAGAAGTGCCATAAAAGAAGCCACTAGAAGATCGCCAAAATATATTTCCTTTCTCGAATATTCAGTATCCAGCATCTTTCACTGTGTTCCAGTTTGTTCTCTCCTCCTCATCAAATCTCCATGTCATTTTCCTCTTTCTTTTTAGTACTTTTGTAGATCTCAGTAGACTTTGTTTTTCTATAGTACACCAGGCGAGCATGCAAAATTGTGTGGCCAGCTCTAAGAATTCCCTCTTGGGCACTCCTGGCTGTATTCAATGTCAGTAGGCATAACAATGAATAAGTATATAAAATGAAAGCTTCCTTTGGTATTCTGAGCTGTTAATTGCTCAAATGATTTTGCAATTAAGTATTTTTCAAATGCCATCACAGAAAATCCAGATTCTTTTAAAATGGTATCCCGTATTCCCTTGCTGAGTTGAAGAACTATCGTGAAATAAAGGGATTTTCTGTAATATTTTTCAAGCATAATTGCAATAATAAGATTGATTTTCTGGAAGATATTAACCTAGGCACTCATTCTCTATCACAATTTAAAATATCAAATAATTTAACCTACAATGTTTTAAAATCCCCCAATAAATATAAGCGTATTTCCTTCAGTATACGCTAATTATTATGCCTAGTGACATCACCTGCCAGATTTGAGTAAATTTACAGTTGCAAGATTAATAATTGTGTATAGAAGACAACTCCTCTTAAAAAGCTCTCAAGTCTTTCAAACTACGAATGTAGAAAAAGATAACTGCTTTTGAAAATATTCTTTCAAAAGGAGATGATAAAAAGACCAAAAACTATTTGCATCAAAATCCACTTAGATATAGAAAGGCAACCTTATAGATCAAGGCAAACCTTTGTCACAAACGTGAATGCTGCTGGGAAATTGTTGCTTTTGACAGAACTTCTAAAACTGTATAACATCTGAGAGCAATTACAGGATTACGCTTGCATTTGCTTTTATAGCTTGATTTTGTATAAAACATCTGAAATTTGTCTGCCTGGAAAGAAATGGTTATATGATAAAGATGAAAAAAAAATCAGAGCTATGTCATGAAAATTCAGCCTCTTTTTGAGGTGAACGTCTTCTTTGATGTTAAAAAAAGCACAGAGAACTCAAAAACTCAACATATTCCTTCTGGGCTTCTAGTATATGTGCATTTTTATCATCAATTATGCCACCTCTACTAATATACTTTGCATGTTTTGTGGTTGGATAAGAAAATATTCTTCGAGGAATATTTAAGCCAATATGAAATTAAAATTGTAACTCACGTGCAGAACAAGTCTGAAAAAGTAGGAACTTCAAATCTTTATTGATGTTTATTATTTTGAAGTATTAAGTGTTGATTTTGTCCTGTAAGAATCATCCTAGAAATTACTGAGATTTTAAGTAGTTTTAATCCGTGACAACAATTTTAGAATAACTTTTAATTCTTTATATCTACAAAAGGTTAATTACCCTAATATAAACATTATAGTGTATGTTTTTCTACTATAGTTCCCTGTATATAGAAACTTTGAAAACATGAAGTATGTTTTAGGCTATTTCGAATGAAGCATTTAGAATGCATCTGGGGGGAGAGATGCCCTTTTTCAATTCACACAGAAACATATGGTCTAGCTGGTCCATCCCCAAGTGGTCAAGGTATTTTTTGCCTAATCATTATCTCAAACACAGAAGATTCAGAATATGGCCCATGAGTTCCTAATATTCTGAAAATGATCTTTTAGAGATTGATCATCCAAATATATTTGTATTTTTCAACCTATACACGTCTGATAAGTGCTTAATTTTATTCGTCCCCCAAACAGGCTTTTTAAAGCTTTCCGTACAGCCTTTTATCTCTTGGGCAGAAGGGTGCTGATTATCTAAACAGAATTTCCCAAGCTTCACTCAAAAACTATGCAACACATTAATGGATGTCCCTGTGAAATAGGCATTCCAGAATGAAATAACTTTGGTATGCGCTGGAATAAGCAAAGATAAACACGTTGTTACAAGAGAGAACGTCTCAAAATGTTAAGAACAATAGTGTGTACTATGAATCGTTAACAGGAAAGTGTAGCAAGCAGTGTTTGGGAAACGCTGGCCTATATATCATACCGTGCAGACCACTGCTCATTTCAGATGTGCTTATCTTGACATCTTCTTGGTTCACAGCATACTTGGATAGAAGGAGTCAAAACCATACGTGGTACTTTACACACTACGGTTCTGTATGATACTGGTATGATCAAGTCAGTGGTTTCTCCCTATGGTCCTTCAGGAGGACAGTGGACACTTGGCTGACTTTTACGTACTGAGCACTGTCTTCAGGGGATGCTACAGTGTCTTCTAAATCCTTCTAATGACTTCCAGGTGAAAACCCATCCAAGGCAATGCATAGTAAAACACTTCCTGTGTCACAGGAAGATGTGAGTGGAGACATATACCCCTGAACAACACGGGTTTGAACTGCATGGGTCCGCTTACATGGGGATTTTTTCAATAAATATAGTACTTATATTTTCAGTCCATAGACCTTTAAATAAACTAAGTGTGGGGAAAGTTTTTGTTCAGTTAGAGATCACAATATGTGGAATCAAAAGAACTAGGGTTTGAGTCCCGATTCTATCCTAACCATTGTTCAAGGGTCAGCTGTGCAGGGAATCAGGATATAAAAACAGGTTTCAAACTCTTAAACAGACTATAATCTCCTTGAGTATGCGGCCTAGATATTATACTTTCATGAAGTCTTGGAAAATAATAGCCTTTACGCTTGATAGGAACTCAAAAGTTTGCTGGTACCAATTATGAAATGTAAATACATCTATTATTATATTGATCACATTTTTCATGTTTTATCCATGAACTTGAATAAATAAAATTTTAAAACCTATGCAGGTGTTAGTTACTAAAAAAAACCACGAAATGCAAAGCAGTACTATATTGAGAAAAATCATTATTCATAGTGTTATAAGAATTGGGAATATTTAAAGCTGAAGAGCCTGCAACTTTTTGATGTCATTTTTATTTTTCATCACAAACCCTCCTCTCAGGTTTTTACCATAGGGCTGATGGTGGACCCAAAGTAACTCTGTGTGTGTGTGTGTGTGTGTGTGTGTGTGTGTGTGTTGGGGGGGTGTACATGTGTGTCCGTGCGCCTGTGAGGATATTTAGGGGGAAGAACATATGTGAAAAGATGTAAGAAGGAAGACCTGCCCCTCCCATAGCTCATCTTACCCTCTTTGCTCCTCCTAAGTGTTCTAAGAAATCAAACATGCACCACATACGAAGAATTCCTGATCTAAAGTACGGGACTACGGGAAAATACTTCTTCACATTAGCTTCAGGGGAAACTTGTTTAGCCATTAGCTTAACTGACTGCATTTACATAATCCACTTACGTAAAAATAACTGAGCTCAAATGTGCTCTAAACCACAGAGAAGGGAAAGGGAAGCCGGAAACAGGGAAATGCCCTCAGAAAACAGATTTGTCATTAAGAAATTTATTTGCACCCTTCCTGGGTCTACTCTATCCCCACCACCTTCAATACGTAATAAAAGTTATATGAATCAAGGAGGCAAAAAATCCTCTATCTTCTGCTTCTTGTCATGATCTAGTTATAGTGAGTGTTATCTGATAAACTAGCATTTTCCCACAGAGTAACCTTGGCTCCAATCACTACCATGAAGCTCTTTCTCTTCCTTTGTATAAAATCATAGTTCCTTGTTGTTGAGGCCCCTACAATTTCTCTGTTCTTTGCTTTCTTCCTCAAAAATCGTACAGCCAAATTTTCCCTGAAGAACCTATTCTCCTGAAATTCAAGAGAATGACAGTGGACCCACATATTATGCTCACAGTTGGTTGGTAACATGAATTCTGTGAATTAGTCATTCTTTACAGCATAGGACTCAGGGTATGTGGCTCTATTGTGAACATAAAATTACTTCAAGATTTACAGTTTTGTAGTTATTGAGTAAATTGTTTTTAGTGACTAAAAGTGAAAAAAGTCTTTGTTTAAGCCCTATTTATCAGTATTCTTGCTAAACCGAATAGGTTTTGAAACATAATATCTTAATAATATTTCAATAGAAAGGAATTGATTATAATCGTTTTTACCCCTCTATCCTAGCAGCTCAATACGGTTACATTCCTCAGCTCTTTTCATTCTTGCTTAAATTTTAGAGAACTTAATATCCTATTAGGACCAGATGCTGAGAATATTCAAAATAGAGATAAAACGTTCTCTTAATGTCTTGATCGATCAGAATTGCTCCTGCAGAATCTCAGTGTGGCACTGTTAATTAACAGTAAGATAATTGGTCTCAATTTGCTTCAACATGTGAGCTAGGTGCAGAGAAATCCAGGAAGACGGAATGCCTCAGGATACATCATCAAAACGTGCGATCATAAAAGGCTTTTGGAACATCAGGAAGATAGTTGCTCCTGTTTTGAACATTTATATTTCTTGGTCCTCTCATCAAGCCCAAAATGCCTTCAATGAAACTTCTACTTCTGCGAACTACTTAAGAACAAATATAAAACATGCCTTGTCCATACTGAGTATGCTGTACTGAAAATGGCGCCAGATTCCTCAGGTCTTTTCCCTTTCGGCAGGGTTATTTGTCTTGTGAGAATCAAGATAACTGTCGGTGATTTAAACAAACTTCATGCAAACTTCTTACAACTCCCCTACTGTAAAAGAGGGGTGTGTATTTTGTTATCACATCCACCTGAAGGCAGACCAGCTGCTATGTGATTGAAGGCATGATCAACAAACTACAGCCTAGGGGAAAATGCAGCCCGCTCTCTGTTGTTCTGTAAATAAAACTTTATTGGAATAGGACTGTGTTCACTTGTTTGCAGAGCTTCTGCACCTCAGTGGCAATGTAGAGCGTCGAGACAGAGACTGTCCTGCAGAGCCTGAAATATTTACTATGGGGCCTTTTACAGAGAGAGCTTTCTGACACTTGACTAAAGAATGTTTTGTGGATTTAATCACTTGAGAAGGAATTTTAGAGCAATCTCTAAAATATGACTCTGGTTACAGCCCCATCTTATAGTAAGTACCAAAAAGTCCAGGCAACGTTACACAACAGTGAATCAACGCCGAAGTCACTCTAGTCCCAGGAGTTTCAATGAAATGTTTCTGCTACTTGACCTAAACTCTGTTTGAGTGAGAACATTCAGGAAGCGCGGTGCATTTTTACCCGGTTTGTACACACAGTGGCATCTGCTCACCTGGTCCTGCCCCTGGGCCGCTCAGATTGCTCGGACAGGAAGCTGGTGCTACTGGTCCTGGAGATGGCAGACACGTCGCTGACGTCACTGTCTGAGGATCTGGCGGAGACGCTGTCGCAGCTTCGATACTGATCTGTATGTACGTTATACTAAGGATGGAAAACAAGAGAGCGTGAGCTCTGTCATCGGAGGCTGGCAAACAGAGACACACATGGTGAGGCTAACGGCTACTCAGCCCACATCAAGCAAAAGTGCACTTTCGTAAACATAGGTGTGGAGTCTAAAAGGACCCAAACGCTAGCATGATACATGGGTTCCAGTATCACAAACCGGCCCCCTTCGAATGGTAAGGAGTGGTTTATAAGGACTGAATCGTAAAACGAGAGTGTCAATGCTTGGGTGGAAAATTCATTGAATAAATGATTTGCACGTACTTAAGACCTCAGAATTGTATTATTTATTTTTTCTAGTACATCAGTTCATCTTCCCTTGCCTGGGTTTTCATCGTTGCCTACAGATTCTACTCACCTTCTACTCTATCCATGGAGTAGACTGCTTCCATCTGTCTGTAATCCTTGAGTCTAAAACTTATATTCAATTTACCTACACACTTTCCCTATGCTAAGACATCACATTCTTTCAAATGTAACCAAAAAACACATCTCTCTGCAAAAAAGCACTGACATGAGAGCAGAAGGATTGTGCCAAAGACATTGTAGAGAAGGGGGTAAAGACGGGACTTTGACTTTCTTGCTATTATGGCTTAATTAGTTATTTTCAGGTTTAAACTATCAACTAAGTGCTGAGAGTAAAAAATGGATTCCTATTAAAATTTCAAGATACACTAGATCTCATATTTAAATGTGTCTTTATATTTGTCTCTAGTATTCATTACCTGAGGTCTTAGAAAGCATTAGGTAAAAGATGAAAACTTGTGAAGGTTTCAAAGCAGTTAATCTACTCTTTTTTTTCTACTTCACTCTTAGTGCAAGGAATCACACAGTGAAGAGCTTTACACAGTCTCTATTTTTATTTTTATATGTGTGTTTTAATCATAATAAATAGTAAGGTTATATAAGTACCTACAACTTTAAAATAGCAAATATATACTTGATTTTCTATTGTTAGGTACTGGAAGGTAAGATAATATAACTTCTTATATAAAATAAAAGAACACATAACTAAAGGGACACATGACCAAACATTGGGTATTTCAGTTTCTTATCAAGCAATTTAATTTTGCATTCATGTCCTAAGGCGTGAAAATATCAAATGTTTGCTAAACTTGTAGAAAAACTCACCCATCCTCTCAGTTCCATATCAAATGAGTTTTAATATATCTAAAATAATCCGAACACTCTATTTCTAAAAATTTGTATAAACAATTGTCTTGCTAAAGAGTACTAAATCAAATGATGCTAAATTGTAGATCTGTATATACGAAAAGAACTATAAGACAGTAATACTTTTTAAAAACTTCTAGAGAAAGGATGATGTTTATTTAATAATCCTTCAAGCGTTAGTAGCTCAGGCCTAAGGTATTTAAATGTTAGTTTTAATTTTTCATCTCTCGTGTATGTTTTGGGCAAAGAATTTCACATCAAGCATGAAAACAATTTCAAATTCCTAGAGTATCTATAAAATTATCTTTCCAAAGAATTTTTTCATAATTGCATGATCTGTTTTTGAAAGCCATGTGCTTCATTATGATCCAAAAGGACATGCATATATGCTATTATGTTCAGAACTGAGCTATTTATATAACTTCACGTATGATTTAAAATTAATATGATTTATGATAAAGTGACATGATAATGTTTTAGCACTAAATTCTTTCCTATCTGATAGCGTGGTGCTGACTGACAGGATTCATTTCAATAAGAACTGTTTTTTATTTACAGAATAGATGTAAAAAATGTGCTCACATAGTGGAATCTGAATTTAATTCTGTTACTGGGGCACAAACATATTTCCTATATTACTTGTTTCTGAAACTATTTTGCTAAGTAAATATGTTATGTGATTATTATAATGTCTCCAAACATTGAAATGATAGCTTGTCCATGAGAGAATATGAATGAATTGGTTTCTAATACAATAAAAATTTGCCCAGCTGTAAGAGGTTTTCTGGCATGGCGTGACCCCAGCACAAATTCTCCCCTTATTTGACAAATGCCAATAATAAGCAGTGTAGACTATAACATAAGATCATGTGAGTGTGCATGGAATTATTTCTCCAACTAAGCAAATCCTCCGTTTCTATAAATCATGTCTTCTTCTCCTTTTTGTCTATAGACTTTTGCTATTCCAGCCACGAGATAAAACAAGGGATTTTAAAAGATTGTTTGTCATATTAAAAATCTTTTATATTGGAGTAAAGAATAATCCACCATTCTGACACCATGTCACAGTTTTCTTCACATTGGTTATCTGAAGGAATGGAAAGGCTTTTATACTCACTTTATACTACTACATCTACTTAGTTTCAAAATCTGTTAAAAGTTTAAATAATCACTTTGACTTTTCATCAAGCATGATTCTTTAAATTTCCTATTTAACAATTAAATATTTTAATAGAAATACGTTAATTATATTTTGAGAAATGTAGCCTTCTCAGGAGAAATATACACTGATCACATAGCAGGGAAATTTGTCCTTGATGTGAGGGGAAGCTCTAATAACAGGGCTGCTATTTTCATGAGTAATAATAAACTCTTGGCAGCTGCCTACAAAAACCATCACGTCAATCCTTCTTGCTGTTTTTGGGTTACAGAAATACAAGTACTCTTTAAAATGTGAGGCCTACATGCAAATTCACTCTCCAGTTATGAATTTTACTCCATCTCCAAGGCATGCGACTCTGTCTAACATCAGTGAACAATTAGCACAGTGTCACATTTCAGAGACACGAAGTTTTGTGTTTTCTCAAAAGCTAAGTTAGTGCTAATTCCTTACTCAGGATGGAATTAGGTTCATTTAATACTTTAAAGGAGATGCCAGGTTTGAAACATCTTAGGAATTATACTACATGTGTCTGGTAATTCTTTGCCCTGAAGAAAATCTAGTTCTGTTGGTGTTTGGTTATAAATATTTTGAAAGCTGTTAACCAATTTCTAATTTGGCAGAATTTCAACTAAGGTGCATTTCTTCATCCAAAATGCCAAATGGATTAAAACACTAAAAATAAGTCAATAAAGGAATAAAGTTCAAAATTTAATGTACATTAAATTTATGAAAACACTGGTTCTCAACTATATCAATAAAAATAGATCTTTGTAAATTGTAAAAAGGTTGAGGTAAAAGGATAAATTTAAGAAAGGAAAAAATGCGAGAGGTTTAACTGGAATTGCTACTGGAAACTATTTAAAAATTTTATTGTAAGCGTTCATTAGGAATCTTAGAATGGCAGAGAGTACTTACCTTTTACTTAACATATAAAATTAAAAATAAGCTAATTATTTGTTATGTTACCTTATATATTTTTCCTGTCCTATAGCCTTATGTTTTTAAAGATACCATATCTTTGATCTCACACTTATCAACATAATTTATAATAATTTTATTTATGTAATATAGTAGTATCAATGTATGCAGTAAGAGCAATAGTAATGTATTTGAAAGTAATGGGTTTTTTAATATTTAAATGCAATGAGAGAGGAAAAGGAAAAGAATGTCTGTGCAAATAAGGAAGGAATGATAGAATATGATAATTTAACTGCATGCAAAACAAAAGCCATAGAAGAATCTCTGAATCAAACTGGAGTCATGTGTACATTTCAGTGATGTCAGAAGAGGAACGAAGGGCATCTAAGTTCCAGATCAGGAGTTGGTGGGTTCACCACTCCCTAGAAAGGCTTTGTTAATGTTGGGAAAGCACCTCCTTTCGTCTGAGGGGGCCTCAGTTTTCATGAATCTGGTAAATAAGAGAGGTGGAATTGAAGATCATTTTGAGGTATTTTCAAGTTCTAAATTTCTACCCATCAGAGAATTTGGAATTTCCCAACCAAGATAAACCTACTTTTTTTTTTTTTTTTGCGGCACGCGGGCCTCTCACTGTCGTGGCCCCTCCCGTTGCGGAGCACAGGCTCCGGACGCGCAGGCTCAGCGGTCATGGCTCACGGGCCCAGCTGCTCCACGGCACGTGGGATCTTCCCGGACCGGGCCACGAACCCGTGTCCCCTGCATCGGCAGGCGGACTCTCAACCACTGCTCCACCAGGGGAGCCCGATAAACCTACTTTTGATTTCATTATGGATATGTGTTAGTGGTGATTTAGACTTCTAGGGGACTTCATTTTATAGTTTATTTTTTATTTTGTTTTTGATCGATGGATTAATGATGCGAGGCCTAGTTCAGAAAAGGCTTTCAGTCTTTTTACACTGATTCTTTATTTATCTCTTTCTTGTTTCCTGCACTGGCTCTGCCTATCCCTGCTGTTCTATTTGACCTCGTCCTTTGACATAATGCTAAGAAATTAAGAAAACATTTCCAGCTTTAAAGATCGTTTCTAAATAAGAACATGCAACAGTAGAGGAAGAAAACCTAACTTATGCTGCTTCCTAATTCTTACTGCATTTGTGGTAAAAGCAAGCAAAAATGATGATGATATCCATAAAGACAGACAAATAGCAGATGAAGTAATAATATCATAAAGAACAAACTGGAGGAAAAACTATGTGGAGCTGGAATCAGCAACTCTGCAACATCAAGATATTTTGCTTACTGATTTTTTTTTTTCTTTACTGATTTTACTTTTTAAAATGCTGTTTCAGACTCCTTGGGAGTTGAGCCCCGCTGAATCACAGCGACCTTGGACGTTGTCCAGTTGCAACCCTTCTGCAACTAAACTAAGATATAAAGTGATAAGATGGCATACAGCACATATGGCTCTATGGTGGGCTGGTGACAAATCAGATTTTGTCACCACCTCCATATTTTTGTGTTAGTCCCTGAATATCTGGCTATATAATGAACAACCTCCAATATTTAAAAGTGAGTAGGTTTTTCTAGGTTCATATAACAAGCTAACAACGTTTTATTTAATTTTGAATTTCGAAAAGGTCATTACTTCCAAAAGTATTCTTGACATCAGATTAAAACACGGGTTTTCCTGTAGTGGCTGCTGCCACTTTTGTAGTATTCTAAAAAAAAGGTTTTTAAATAAAGCAGATAATAAATTTAAAATTGCTTCATGAAGTATAAAATTCTATGCATATTTTAATCAAAATTATCAGATGCTAGTTAGCAGTTTATAAACTCCTTATTGCATCCATACAAAATAATATTGAAATATATATTAAATTTTTATTCACTTGAAATTGTGTGGATTTCAGTTTCTAAGACTTTGAAATCAGTTATTTTTCTCACTAAAGACAGATCAATAAGAAATCTCACATCACATAATTTCTGTCATTCACTAAGAAATCTCCATAGGAATATCAACCTCAAATAGTATTTAAGAGTATAAATCTATATCTTAATATTTAAAATACAATATTAAGTGATATTCAAGCAATAAAATGGCTTAAAATGGCTTCACATATCTTGCTTATTTATGTGAATCTGACCACGACAATCGATCATCAAGTGACTTTCATATCACGTATTTTCATTTTCTTTTTAGATAAAACATTTAATCCAGGTTAATAGACAATATGTTACTAAACTTATATCTTGTGAAAATATCAAGAGGAGAGAGGTTATGATGCAAGAGCATCACCTGAAGGATAACCTCTCTCCTGTAACCTGGTGCTCACTGGTCCTACCTGCTACCCATAATGTACTTTTTTACCAGGGGAACTATTAGTTGGTTACTGGTTTTACCTTGGAGTATTGTTCGCGATCAAGTTCTCGACTAGAACCAGACCCTGTTGTCTGCTTAAATCGATGCACTTTCATTTTCATCTGTCTCGTTCGCTCCTCCACTACTAAGCTTGCTGCAAAAACACACAACGGGAGACTATTAAAACACCGAAGCACCTCTGAGGAACTGAATGGTTTAAGATTGCAATGCTTTTGATACGACTTCAACCAAATAAAATTTCGAAATCACACGATTAACAAAAAAAAGGCAGAAGATACAACGCTAGCAACTGTCGCTCTAAAGAGGAACGTGACTCAAATCACACAGAATGGGGGACACAACGGTTAGTAACAAAAGCAAAGGATCCTATGTCTTTATCGGATATGAAATAATCTCAGTTCCATTCATGAGTCATTAAGTGAAACCGAATTTAATTGTGAAAATATGCTTCCTGTTGAATGAACTGGTTGTTGCTTGTACATATAGATAGAACACATCACACAGAGATACACGTGTTTATTTACATGCATGCACACCATGTGACACCCTCAGCTGCAGGAGTCACTTAAAAACTCTTGTAATGGAAGAGCGCCTGCTTTTCTGAGGCATTCTTATTAAATCCTTCATTTCTACCAGCCACTTTTCATGAATATTTGCCATTCTTAAAAATGGACTTGCTAAAAGATTCATTTTCTATTTCTGAAGAAAACATAAATGAAATTCATACTTTTTGAAAATGTGATATAGAACTTTAGCTCTTTAATTTAAATTTGTAAATAAACATGTGTATTCCAGTTATGCCTTTATCATCTCCTAAGTAACAGGAATGATTGTTTAGATGGGAAGAATTATAGCCTTCAATAAAGTATGAGCTATTTTAAGTCAGAATCCATCACAAGCAGCTTGGCTTTAAAACCCTGCCTTTAATTTTTACATTCTTACAAATGAAGAGTGAAGAATACAGTCGAGTACGTATACTTGCGTTGTGAGACCTACGTTTATGTTTCACAACTTATCTCTTGCCAATCTCTGCAACAGGTGCTACAATTTATTTTTAAGTTGTGTATATACACCTGTATCTGACCACAACCCATACTGTTTTGTAATTCATGTACTGGGGCTTCTGCTAAGAGGCCCTGTGATTTAAAAGATAGTGGACATTTTGATATGTCTAACTGAGGTGAGTGCTGACTTCCTGTCTTACAATGAGTTTATAAAGACACTTGTTGACACATTTTTTCCATTGCAGTGATTAAACACGGCCTGTGATCCCTGATAAAAGGCACTGACACTTGTTATAAAAATTCAATAAATATGTAGCTTTTACTGTGTGTTCAAATACAGGCTCATAGCCCAGGAGATAAATACATGCTGTGAAATGTGTGGGTAAATGTTTTACTTGTGATTTTCACACCAAGCTGTTAGATGTTTAGCTTTGTTTAAATTCAGTAAATTAGACGATTATCAATCCCTAATGTCACAGGTATGTGGATGAAGCAATCACGCACACTTGCTTTGAAAATGTTGACTTGAGACCGTAAGTGATGACTATTATGACTAAAGGATGGTTCAATAGAGATCTTGAGAAAAGCAGTTCAGAAATGTATTAATTACTTGACAATATATAAGGAGTCCTAATAAGTAATATAAAGCAAAATGCTACTCAAGAGAATTAGGAATTGAGACAAGTTATTGAAAAATGTGAGTTGTATCTATAAAAGGCTGTATACCCAATGAGAAAATGTACATGTGTCTTCTTTCTGCCATCTGCCTGTGACGTGGTACCTCCTGGGTCACCTGCTTCGAGCTTTGAGGAAGTCAAATGAATTGTAATCAACTGTACTCTACGATTAAAGCTTAAAGCAATTCCAAGTAATCTCTATTTGTGATAAAAGCAGATTTAAATGGTGTTAGCTTAATCTTCTCAGCAATGATACTAATTTAAAGAAATTTTTGACGTTGATTAGCCCATAGCTTTGTGACCTTTACGTTTAGCATCATGTAATTCTTAGGGGGTCAGTTACTTGGCACTGAAAAGATTATTTCCCAAGAGGTACTGCCTGAAGCAGCTTGAAGCAGTTCTGGTGATTTAACCTTGCCAGGACAACACCTCATTGCTTTAAATAGAATTACTTAGCTTATGATGTGGTTGATTTTAAATCTTTACTTTGCAAAACTCGAAACTAAATCATAAGAACACAGTGGTAGCCTAACTGAAATGAATCCTATATTTTTTCCCCCCTGGGCTTGGGAAAAAAGCTTATTAAGGAAAGATATGGGGACACTGAATTCCTAGGGTGAGCCTGAGGGACACAGCCGCTGGTGGCCAAGAAGCCATGACAAAATTAAGCAAGAGAATTCAGATTCTTTTCAAGGCGGTGTGTGATTAGCAAAGTACCTGTGGGTTCCAGCTGCCCCTTAGAGAAGACCACGATTTTCACCTCCAAGAATTAAGGATGGCTTTCCATCTAATGAACCTGGAAGACTCTCCAGGCAGATTGTTTTGTCAAAAGCTAGATACTTTCCGTTATACTTTGTTTTTATTCTTTTCTAAAACCAACTGCATCCAGACTAGCAATTCTGCAGGCTTTTGTAAAGTTTACAAAGGTAAATGCGATTTCCTTTCTTTCTTACTCGTTTCATTTCTTTTTTTCCCTTTATTAAATGTGGTCTTTTTTTTTTTTTTTTTTTACTCTTGGACAAGGCTGCTCTCTGTGTTGTATCGCTCTCAAGAAGACCTGCTGGTGTTGGTGACAGCTGTAATTCTGCTTTCAGAGTAAACTCACTGGGTATGGAAGCAGAGGCAGAACAGACAGGACCAAGGCCAATACCAAAGGAAAATGGCAGCAGTAGCAGGTTTTTTTAAAGGCTTTAAAAAATACCAACAACAAACCGAATCCCTAAAATGGTTTTAAATGACTTCGCTTTGACCTTCCAAAAACGATTAATGTACTATCTTTGTTCCTAAACAAGTGAAATTTGACATCTTCTCATCTGTCAAAGAAAGGAAATCTCCAAATTAGTTTTTTTTCAAAGTCATGACTAGACCCCTTGACTTGCCAGCAAAAATGTAGTTTGTTATGTCCTCACTGCTTGCTCTCGGATTCCAAGATCAGAAGCAAAATGCAAACAGCTTATCATTGACCTACTCATATCAAAAGCCAGATAATTACATATAATTAACATTTAAAAAAACCATTTCTCATTATTTCCTGATTATGTGTACATTTGTGTGTATTCTAAAATAATTGTTTATACAAGTGATCATGTTTCAGTAAAATTGTTTTTCATAAACATCAATGAAGAGGCTTCAGTGTTAATTTGGCAGTTCTTTTAACTTTTCTACAGATTTTTCTTATTTTGCATTTTCTTTTTCAACTGTATATTGTGGAATAAATTGACATCGTTACTGGATTATGGGTGTGTCAATCTAAATAGTAAGAAAAATTTATGAGTTAAAATAGAATATTTGTCACAAGTTTGAACCAGAAGACATGATTATTAATGTATATGATTTATAGAGAGAATAATAGATATTTGGTAATGATTAGAAATTAATTGAATCCTTGGAATATGATTATCTGTTAAGTATCTCACTAAAAGTAAAATTAACCACAGCTCAGAGAGCTCAAATATCTTAATTTGAAAAGAATGATTACCGATCATTTAAAATTTCTATATTCATGTTTTTGTTTTTTGTTTTTTTGTTTTGCGGTATGCGGGCCTCTCACTGTTGTGGCCTCTCCCGTTGCAGAGCACAGGCTACGGATGCACAGGCTCAGCGGCCATGGCTCACGGGCCCAGCCGCTCCGCGGCATGTGGGATCTTCCCGGACCGGGGCACGAACCCGTGTCCCCTGCATCGGCAGGCGGACTCTCAATCACTGCGCCACCAGGGAAGCCCTAAAATTTCTATATTAACAATTTTAATACCAATAGCAAAATTAAAACATGAAATAAAATATTTTCTAATTCTTCCACAAATCCTAGCATTAAACTCACATTTTAGGAGCATTCTGAATACTGCTAGCATTGGAAACCAACAAAACCATTAAAGTGCCAGTCACTATTCCTTTTTAAAAAGATTTTAAATTCGGGGACTTCCGGGCTTTTTTTTTTTTTTTTTAAATTTCAAACACTGCTACATACTAGAGAGTGAAATAACCCCTCTCATTTTCTATGACAAATATAATTATCATGTAATTTCACTTAGTCTTTTAATGAAAATATAGCTTACATATAGTACAGCTATTTCAGTTATAATTGCCCATAGAGTGATAGTAACATAATTCATTTCTCCTAGCCCCTAGGGTGTCATTAACATTGTAATTTTATACAGAAGCTTTTTTTTAAGAAATGGAATTTTTCACTGTGCTTTCTACAAGCTGACTGATGTGTTCGATGTTGAATAAATTGTGCTTTTTAAAAAGCAAATATTAATTTACCTAAATGATATGTATTGAACTTAATCTGTTTTCTTTAGATCAACTTTACTCTATATCCACTGTTATTTTTAAACTCTGGTATTTTTATCCAATGAATGTACATATATCAAATATCAGCTCAACATTACAAGTAAGAAAGTATAAAACTAGAACTTTTTTTAGAGGTTAAGCTAAAACAATACTTATGAAATAATTTCTTGTCTTCTAAACTCAACGAGAGTAACTGATTGCAGCATGCAAGGTGAGAAAAGTAAATACAATTTTAAAAGTAATTTATTAGAGTTTTCTAATGGAAAGTCTTAGGTATTATTAAAAATAAAGACATTAAAATAATTACTTCTCTTTTCATGCCCCATGTTTTGCTATGAATTCTAGTATCATAGATGATCTTTGGTGAAACTGAAGTAGCTGAAGTCATGTGCAAATATTGTGTTTGTGTCTGTATGCATTTTTCTAGATCTATCGCTTTCATAAGATTATTAAAGAGGCCTGTGACTTTAAAAAAAAAAAAAAGAAAGCTTAAGAATCATGAATAAATCTTCCTTAACCCACCACTGAAAAATTTCTGTAGTACTACCTTTTCCAAAGAGAAATGTGATTTTCTGGGAAACTCCTTTGACTTAGCAGACATTCATGACTTGCTTTAAAATATTGTGAATATTATGATTCTGTGTAATTTGATAATTATGTTAAACGTTAAATTTTCATAAATGTGGTTTAAATATTATTCACACATTTATAATTATATAAATACAATTATCTACAATATATAAATATATATATAAATATATATGCTCTGCTCTTCAAAGCCCTTAAATCTTTCACATTTCTCCCTATGCATCTAGAAATTAACATGAATTTGAAATTTCAAATGCTTGTGTTTATAGGCAAAAAAGATAATCCATGTAATATACTGTTAAGCCTGTATTTTCAAGTGTTCCAGGTGAAATAGTGTAAAAGAGAATAGGAATAATGAAAATTTCTATATTATTAAATATATTGAAGTAAAAAGATTATGAGTATTTTATTTTCTAACAAGGTTAGCTAGTTCATGTGTCAAAGGTGAAACATGGTAACATTTGCACAGGATAACTAAGCTCGTCTAGTTAACTACAAAGTGCTGTCACACTTTATGATAGAAAACTTAACGCCTCTGCTTCCTTGCTGTTACTGATACAATGCGAGTTTGGACAGTCAAGTCCCGACCTTGGTCCAGTGCGTGTCTCAGAGAGAGCGATGATAAATGACTACACAACTGAAAGCTGTCAGGTAGAATTAAACAGACGGAGGAAGCATTTGCAATGTCTCAGTTACTGACAGCACAGATAAAACTCCTTCTCCGAAGCATTTTATTGTCAAAAATCAGTACTAGTGGGCACTCAAATACAATAAACAATATAATAGGAAACGTGAAAATTATAAAGTAATAAAAGATGAAAAAATTTAGCTGACTGAATCTGTAATCATTATAAGCTATACACAGCCTGAAGAGAAAGAAAGATGGTTTTATATTTGAAAATTCAAGACTGCAATGCTAGTCTTTACACACAGCTTTCTAGACGTTAGAGGAATACAAATTGTTAAGATGTGTGAACATTTTCCATACATCTGGAAGCAATGGAAGTAAAATGGTCGGAACTCAGGACTGGGAAAGTTCGGCAGAGATGACAACCTTAGCGGCATCAGCATCCATCACCGTGGCCTTGATCAGTCCTGAAATCTGTCCATTACGGAGTTTTCATTTGTAAAGGGAAGAGAAAGTAACTTAGAGTAACTTCCCGCTGTTGCGGTCTATGACTCTGTATTATTTCAATAGGGTATTGATATTTTTTTCACATTTTCAAAAAATGGAAAACTACAATGACTTACTCTCTTGTAGTCAATTAACTGATTTCCACCATTTTTACTTTTTTGTATTTGCCAATTTACCAAAACCATGGAAGTTAAGGGGAAAAATTTACTGGTTATATTTTGTTATTTTCTATCTTTTTTTTTTTCCAGTTAAAAGATAATGTAGTCCTTTCATGTTCATCCTTATCTTTGGAGTCATATGAGTATAATAAGCAACTTTGATAGAATACTTACACACCACCTCCTTTCCCCTGACATATACAGTATGTATAAATAAAGATTAAATGTTTAAAATATTTTGACTATACAGAAATGCCAGAAATGGGTCATTTTCCTAGAATAAAATGCATTTCAATTTGCAAGGGTAGAAATGTGCAAAACTGTTTCCCTTGCACCCCTGCATGATTCTCTTGAATGTTAAGGATTATGCTACAGTTACATAAACAATAAAATAAAATATAACATCTATCCAGTATGAGAAACATAAAACACAACAAGTAAGTAACACATTTAGTGAAAAACCACATTGCCTTTAAGGATTTTTAAAGAAAACAGCCTGTGTTTTAGTATAGATAATTGAAATGGAATATTGACATAGAGGAAATAGGTAATTTGTCTGTATCATCACTCAAATCTCGCTGCAGCCCAAACCCCAAGGCTGTCTCTTGCTTTAGCTGATTTTCACTCCACTACCTGAAACAAAGCTCAGGATTTCCAGACCCAGATCTCACTTTCAGTGTCAGAGTTGCCAAGTCCCAGAGTAACACTGAAAATATTAATCAGATACTGGACAGATAAGGAAGTCAGATGAAAATCTGTCATTTTACCTTGCCCTTTTGTGTTACACAGAGTTAAACAGCTTTTTATTTTTAAAAATTTTTATTTTTAAAGAGTTTTATGTTTTGTTCTGTTTATTATTTTCCTATATCATGTCTTTGAACAAAATGTCTTTTTTTAAAACAAAACTTTTGCTCATGGTGTTTCTAAACAGAACAGAGGCATTAAAAATTGGCTTTAAAATTTTTCTGTTTAAATCTACATTGTAACATCTCTCTGGTTTTAGGCACATGAGTTTTTTCAGTCTCATACCTCTTGCTTTTATTTTTGTTTTGATTCATGTTTTAGAATTTTTATTGGAGTATTTACAATGTTGCGTTAGTTTCAAGTGTACAGCAAAGTGAATCAGTTATACATATATGTATATCCACTTTTTTTTTTAGATTATTTTCCTATATAGGCCATTACAGAGTATTGAGTAGAGTTCCCTGTGCTGTACAGTAGTAGGTCTTTGTTAGTTATCTTACGTATAGTAGTTTGTATATGTCAATCCCACTCTCCTAATTGATCCCTCCCTGCAATAATGCCACATGCAGCAACATGGATGGACCTAGAGATTGTCATCCTGAGTAGTCAGACAGAGAAAGTCAAATGTCACATGATAACGCTTATATGTGGAATCTAAAAAAAGGGTACAAATGAACTTATCTACAAAGCAGAAACAGAGTTACAGATGTAGTAAACAGTTTTTAAATGCATTTCCGTCTTGAAAGAGAGCACCGTCCTCCTTACGAGGCACTGCTTAGAACACACTCAGCATGCAGAGTAGTCCATGGAATTAAGGTTTCTCGGGGAATAACAGACTCGCTCCCCAAGGGGTCGTGTTGTTTATCCCCTGTATCTCTAATATGTTTATCCATCATTTTTCATTATTCCAATTATGCTGATGGCAACAGACTCTATCTTGAAAGGCTCAATGTGGCATAACTTCTAAATTCAATGTCTCTTCCCTTCTTTTCTGTAAAAAGTGTTTACAAATTTTAAAGCTTGCAAAAAAAATGTACGATGTTTAGGGGAAATGTACAGCTTTAGAGGAGAAAAATCAAAGAGTCTGTTCCTGGCTAGATATCAGCCTTTTCTCAGCATCCTCTCCTGCACGACCCACAGACCCCAGGGAGGAAGGGGCAACGATGTTCTCCCTCAAGGGGGCATATCTGACAATTTGACCATTGGTTGATTTAAGTGTTAAATACTTTGAAGTTTTAAAAGTCTTTACTACTATTATAAATATTCACATTTGAATCAGCGGAATGGAAAAATAAGGGTCAAAACCAAGAATTTGGAACTGTTTTACATGGGTTGCTTTACTACGTCCCTAAAGTTTAAAGGGAAGGCTAGAATGACAACCATAGTTATGGGTTTGTGACAAAAAGAGAAATGGATCAATTAGACACTTTTACTAATGGAGCTCTAAATATTTATGAATAAACATTCATGAATATTCATAGTAAGTGTTCGGGAAAAGCAAAGCCCTAGAAGGTTAAGGAACTTGAAATCTTAATACACAATAACAACAAATGAATCACCTGGGTCATATGCACCTACTCAGTATGCATCTAAGAAAAATGTGAATAAAGTTGGAATCCTTTTCTACTTAATGACAGTTAAAAAAATGCTGCCTGTAAAGAATATACATACAAATTAGTTTACTTATTTTGGCAAAAGTCAAGTTACATAATATTTTCCTATAATGTGTTTCATAACCATGGTATACTACTAAGGGTGCAACTACTTAAACAATAAATAATGTAACAGAAAATTATTAAAATGATTTTTACTTTTTAATATGAATTACACCTAATTAAGGTTCATGCTAATAGTTCCATAAAAATTACATTTTGCATGACTTAACATTCGAACTGCTCTTGTCAACATTTCAAAAAGAAGATATAGGTAATTTATTTGAGCATTTGTTTAATAGAAGCTTAAAAATTCAGTTGACTAGAGATAACTCTTAAATGGCCTGGTTGCAATAATTATTATATATTTTATTAGCGAAAACAGGAAAACAAAACGCAACAGATGCTATTTGCTCTTTATTCCTGTTTAAACCGTTTAGTCACTTGAACTCTGCCTTTCATTCTGTGTGTGTGTAAATTACACATTTTTTGTGATAAAGGGAATTCATATTTGTAGAAAAGGCAGTATAATGTGTTTTGTTATGATTCCAAATTGCCTCCAAAAGGCAAAAAGTTAATGCACTTAAGAAATACTATCTTAAAGGCATATAAATTAGAAATTTATTATGATAATAACATTTTTTCTCACCTTGAAGTCATTTAATTTCTGGTTCTGTTTTGATCTTCTTATATCATTATTTCGATGCCCCCAAACTACATTCATGGGCTCTTTAAAACTGTCCAAGAAATGTAGCAGAGAGGGAAAAATTGGCTTACTTTTAGAATGAATGATTTCAAATATGCCTATAAAACAGTCTGTGAATCCTAAAAAGATAGGGTCTATTAGTTTCCAACATAAAAGGGTGAGGTAAAAGGTAAATAACCCGCTAGGAACATTTCTATTTCCTCAGTTAACTTTTCAGCCCCAAATTGGTGCTCTCTTTGTCCAAATACACTGGCTTCCTGTTCTCAAGGCGCAAGCTTCACCTGAAGAGCACGCCAGGGATTGGAAGATTCAGACGCGCAGCCCCAAATCAGGTCACCGGGGGAGGCAGGGCCCCGAAGAGGCCTCCCGGTGCTGTGAGTGGAAGATGTGACAGTGATATGAGGCAGTGGACAGAACACGGGCCATGGGGTCACTGTCCAGCTCTGTCCTATAGCCGCTTTGCTGCTGTGGGCAACCTCGTAACCCCTGTGCCCTCTTTCTATAAAAGGAGTCATCACACCTTCCGTAAGGCTGTGCCCAGGTTATTACCGTAATTACGTGGTATTGATGCACAGTGGGTGCTCGGTCAATGCCGAATGTGGGAGAGGCTGCCTATCAGAGTGGTTCAGAACGAGGTCTCTGGAGTGAAGCTCGAGCCCAGTTCCCTGTCCTACCACTTCCCAAATGAAGACTGACACAGGGCCAGGTTTCGCATGTCTCTAAGCTTCAGCTTTCCTCAGTTGGCAAATGAGGATATGAATAGTTATGTCTCAGGTTGTACAAATATGAGATGAATACATGACATGCTCAGTCAAGTCACTGACATAGAGGAAGCGCCCTATAAATTCTATCTACCATTAAAAATGTTCATGGTATTTTATACCTCGCTGGAAGTGCTTTGCAAAACATGCTGTACAATTATATAGTGGTTCCCTACAGTGAGGGGCACCAACCTTCCCAGTTCGCCCAGAGCTGAAAATCTTGCATCTTGTGAAACCTCGTAAGCCTCAACGAACTGGGAACATCTTACAAGTTCGTCTTCAATTCATCAAAAACCAACTCTCCCTAGGGGTCGGTGGCCTGTGCCGTTAGCTCAGCATGGCTGGGCCAGGCCCCATCACCCAGGGAACACTCAAGACCTAACTCAATTCTCCAATATGAGCGACCCCAGAAAAGATCAGCTCACAGCAGCAGGGTATCTATGCAAAACAAAACGTTTTCTTTCCTATGGGGCAGGTGAGTCTAAAATTTGACTCTAAAGAAATCTCTTGAATTTGCTTCTGTCTTTTCCTGGCTTCCCAAGCTCATGCTAAGCTGTGCTCCCTTAAATCCCAAGGGGGAAGGTACAGCATCCTGGGCTGCTCTCTGCCTTCCCGGCGGCATTTGGGGATGCGCCTCTTTGGTGGTTTTCAGCCCTGGGGTGCATCCCGTTGAAGCTTATCCACACCCTGTGTCCAAGGCAGACTTGGTACAGTGATGACACATCTCAGCCAGGACACAGCGACCTTGTTAAAACGCAACAACCTGATGCGCTGTGTAGTGAGGCTGTAAAGGGGCATGCTTCATACACCTCAGGTTCTACAACCCATGAATTTTGTTTTGTTTTGATTAGCAAATTATAGCTTTTGGCTAGTAATAATATAGAAGGAAGAGCTCTCCCGATGAAGAATTATTACATTTCTCTTCCTTTTGGCTAAATGAATGAGGTCATGACCCATCTCCAACATAAAATTTAATGCTTTTAGCAAACTAAAATTTATCTTGCAAATCTAAATAAATTCTTCTGAATATAAGTACCAATGTATTGGCCATTTTTGTACTACTTAACCTAAATTTGTGTTTCTGATACCTGAATTAAAAATGCAAGATAGCCAGAAATCTATGTAAAACCTAGGGACCAAAGCATCTTGACCTCACTGAATAACGTTTTATTTTTATTAATATCTATTTATTGCCTAGTATGTCAGACACTTTGCCAGAATATGTGTTATGCGCCAGAATATAAATATATGTTTATAAATTCAAACTGATATAAGTAATTGAATATTATCTTCCATTTTCAATCTATGACACTGAGAGACGTAACACATACCTCAATCTACTCGGAGTTAGGGATATATGTTTGGGATTTGTGCCTATTAAAATAGGATGCACTAAAGTATAGAGGAAGGAGGTCCAAAGTAAGAGCCCTGGGCTTGCAGTCTAGGTCACATCACCAGTATGAATGGGTAAGTCTCTTAATGTCTCTCAATCTGAGTTTTACCTTTCACAAAATAAGGATGATGGCCCTCTCAGGACTAACTCTGAGGGTTACTATGGGCAACAAATTAATTCAATCACGAATCTATAAATATTGAGTACATACTTTTATTATATTATGTAGCATTATATAACTTTTTAATATTGTTAATATTATTTCATTAAGCTGAAAACTCCTATTCAAATATTTAATTATCAAGCCAACAGTAACACCAAATAGGTTGGCCCAACACAGTCGGAGGAGGTCTGCATCTACGTGGGACTCAAGTCCAAAGACCAAACATCAAATGTGATCCAAAGGACCACAAGGCAGGTCAGCAACGTGCCGACACAGCAGGCTGAACGGTTTCCCTCCTGTGTCCCTCAGGAAGAAAGAACTGATGGGTGTTCTAACCCTCCTGAGGCCAAGAGGAGTAGCATCCCGGCAGCTACTTCCCAGATGCATGACTGCAGCGGGCCAAATATGCCATAAGGTTGCTGCTATTTAGAAGGAAAACCCAAGGATTTTCTATTCCTTTGCACCACAGAAGGTAAGACTTAAACCCTTTATCTATGAGAGCAGGGGAATGCAAATAAACAAAAACATATCATAAATATGCTATTCTTTTCCAAAGAGAATCGTTTTCTAGTTGTCAGTGTGGATAAATACATTTTGAAGCAAAAATACTCTTAATTTTAATCTTCTCCTCTTTGATGTGAACTGCTCACAATACAAAACGGTTAATACCAAATGCCCTTCCAAATCACTGCATGGAAAAAGCTATCTGTTAAATAGTTTGGCTCATTATTTCAATAAATACAGTTATATAACTCATATACTATGAGAGAAAAGAAACAATATTAAATTGTTAAAAAAGTTACATTAATATTTACCTTTTGTGGATGAGTTATATTTTTCTTGTTCTTCAATGAATTAAATGCACATAATGATGGAAACAAAAGAAAGAAATCAGCAAATTTATAGTTAGACATGGAAATGTGAATCAACACAACGGCATGGATAACAAAAATACATAACATATAATGTGACATGGTAAACTGCAATGAGAAACCATGAGGAAATCTCAAATATGGTACTAAAATCAATCAAAGAAAGAATGAATGCAACAATTTAAAGATTTTAAATAAAAACAGAAACACTGTGGAATTAATATTGTATACTTGGCATTTGAAAAGTATATTTTGTGTTATTTTTTTCTTGCCTTTGAAGAATTGCAAAGTATTACAGCACTCACTTTACTAAGACATTTTAACCTTAATCCATTGTGACTTTTTATTGTAAATGTACTTAAAAGCATATTTAACATTCATAACTAACATTTTCATTTCAAAAATGACAGCATTTCAGATAATTTGAAAAAGCATATAATAAAAAAATAAATTCCATGATTTTGCTAGATAGTAGGCATTTTCTCTTCACTGTGGAAAATATTCTGGCACATTTTCCACCTGGAAAAAAATATATTTTAATTTAAGTAATCCTTTCTTCCTTCTCAAATTACTGTAATTATATTAAAATATCTCAAAGTGAAATTGTTCTTTGCAGACTGTATTTCTCAGACATTTCTTAAGCCTTTCTCTGCCTCCTTGTTGGTGCACCATTTACTGAGAAATAATGGCCTATCTAGATATTTTGAAGGGGAGTGCCATTAGTTCTAGGTAGCAGAATTAATAACAGAACACATAAAACATAACTGGCACATCAAGTGTTAGTTTATGGTTTATGAATGATCTTTAAATACATCCTCTTAAAAAAGGCAACTAGGTTGCACACACACACAAAAATCACTTGGTTGGTTTCAGAAAACCATCCATTTTTATGCAACCAATTATGTTGCTTTCAGTCTCACTCTACCTAAGGGCTACATTGTAATACAACATTGGAACATACCCAGAGGAATTTCCTGAAAGTCTTTGCTCTCAATTATCACATACCATTTGAGTTACCTAAATTTTAAGGCTACTTTTTAGCGACTTTATCTCAAAATCTGCATTGTTATCACACCTCTTCTTTTTCCCTAACTATACTTCAACATAATCAGGTTCCGTGTAGCAAACAGGCTAGCATTACTAATTTTTAAAAGAAACTTTAAAATACTTTTTCAAAAATTAAGTAAGTGTATCCTTTCAAATTATATGTTAGCTTTTAAAATAATATATATTGTTTTATCGTACAAGGAGAGAGTAGTAAAACTGAATTACAAGAAAAAAAAACCAAACAAGAAGCATGCAAACAATCTACGGATCCTAAACAAAATAATGTAGATAATTGTAACCAGAAACTGTGTATGAATAAAATTATTTTATAAGTTCATCAGGAAGTTGTATCACTATTCAGGAATCTAAACCATTTGAAATGTTTGCTCCTAACCAACAACTGCTTATCAACTCAGTTATCTTTTTTAAAAAAGAAAATTACACTTTGTTAAAAATTAAAAAAAAAAACCCCACAAATATACATAAAAGAAAACTGGAAGGAAGTCAAGTGTGGTAGAACTTTCACTGATTGCAAATAAACTGCATTCCACATCAGTCTTCATGGCAGACAGAAGAAAATTTTAACGTATAATATGGAAAGAAAAACATGACATGATTCCACAGCCCTAAGAACATCAATGAAATCCATCTCAAATGGATTAGACAACAGCTAAATTCCGTCTAATCCATGAATCAAATTAGAAGTTTACTTTTAAAAACATATTCTAGGACACACAAAGATGTGAAAACTGTTCGGCTTGAAATAGATCCATAATAAGACGAAGGAGGACAGTATCATCATTTACCAAACACCCCAAAGCACATAGTATTATCATACAGTAAACCAGAGCCATTTTAATTATAGAAGAATACATAGTTACAATAATACATGTTTGTTGTCATATTTTTTAAAGGTTGTATCTATATGACTCTTAAGATGATAAACTTCAGGAACCTCAAGGAGCAAGTGTTTAGGAATGTACTTGTGATATTAACTATCAAAATAACTCCACCAATTTCATCCTCAGTCACTCCTTTCTTCCCACCTCAATTCAATCTTTACAAATTGGTGATTTCTCTGAAAGACAACTGTGAATACGAATTTCATAAACAGTAATGTTGACTGATATCAACAACAGAACATGAGCTTTTATAAAAACCAAAGTCCAGCATACAATCCATCTGACTTTGTAGAAGCAATTCTTATTTCTACAGAATAATAAAACTATAATCTCACTATATGAGCGTTATATGCAGTACCGTTATATACTTTTGAACCGGAAGTGTTTTAGCAACTGGAGGAAATGCAAAGAATTTTAGAAACAAATGACTTTTTGGATATCAATCTTTGGCACACTATGGCCAGTAACACTGAGTTTGTAGCGGAACACTAGAACCTGTAGTTCTTTTAGTTGTGCAACAGGAGTTCATGAATGGATAAGTTAAATAAACACCACATTAAAAAAAATAAATTTTAAAACAATTTCATCTAGGCTACTGCTAATTACAGTCTTAATAACATTAATTACGAATTATCTTCTCAAAATGTTCCCAGATAAGAGAAAGTCTGTTAAACACATGAACTGAGAATTCCAAAGAATTCATTGTTATTTCAGAAAAGAAAGTCAGAGTTTCACATAGCCTCCTATTTTCCTGATTAAGTAAATGAATACCCTTATAATGACCCTGAATACTAAAGTATGATATATCAACAGGATATATGATTTTAAAAAATAATACAAATCCAGAATTTATTGTAGCAGCATTTTTGTGTCAATATACTGATACTTCTCAAATCTACACTAATTTTTCTATAACCAAGTACTCTGTGTACAAACTCTGCCTGATCAGTTTTTGAAACAATGTGTTTATCTTCTTAGACCACTAACACTTCGGTGATACATTCAGTAAAGCTCTTTGCGTGAGTAAAACACATACCCAGCACCCTCAGTACAGAAGGAAATATACAAGTTTTACATCAGAAACAACCAACACTGTTGAGAAAAATATGCAAAATGTTAACCTTTCAGTTGTTTCATAGGGATGAAGAGTTTCAATACATGATTTAAATAGAAGTCCACTGCATTCATGTTACAACCCCCAATTAAACAGTATTGCACTAAACTGCTTAACAAATCTCTGGTAATATTTGTGTGATAACATTTACCGATAACAAATCATTTCACTTACTGAGAAATGGGATAGCACCTTGGGTCACATGAAGGAAACAGTGACCCTTTTAACCTGGTATTTAAATCCTCTTAGGCCAGGTAGCTTAGTGAATTTAATTTCCACTAAAACCTGCCCACCCCCCAACATCTCTCTTTCTAGGAAGATAAAACACAATGTGTACATGCTTAAAATAAGGGAAATTTAAGTGATGTTAACGGTTAAAAAACACTCAAATGTGTGTTCTAAGTCAGTTTTTCACCATCAAATTTCTATAAAAAATACAAGGTATTGCAGGTAAATTAAAAAAAAAACACTAGCAAAGCCTTCAATACGATTGCCTCATTTAAAAATATTTTTAAAACAAGGTTAAAAACGTCTTCCTTTAACACATAAAATACCACATGGTACTGAGGTTTTTAGTTTTATTTTCTTCCTTTGCACCTTTGGAAAAGGTATCTCTAGGGCTCAGTCTGTTCTTTTAATTGACCATCTAAAATTCATTCATTCGCTCACTCAGCAAAAACAGCACATAGGCCACGAACTGTTATAACTTGGCGCCGGGAATAAAACTCTAAGACACTTGACTTCTTAGGATTTATCGCACTACGTATCATCAAGATACTATTCTTTCAATAGAAGGAGTATAAAAAGAGGTGGCTCTCAAATCCGAGATTTTTGTCAGTGCTCTCTCTATGGATACCTTGTTCTGCACTGCCGCTCCTCCCTGGCACTTGTGGGAGCTGCCTGCCCCGAGGGCTGCCAAAGGCTGTGTCTGCGGGCGGGGACCGCGTCGGGCTGGCCTGCCGGTGCACTCTGTGGGGAGAAGAAGCAGGGCAAACGATGAAATCCCAAAGGGCCTGACAAGGATCTCTTCCTTCCTACTGTTCCTCTTAAAACAGACGTAAAACCCCTACCTGGGCCTTTGGAAGCAAAATCAAGTCCTTTTTATGATGTGTGTAAAAGGAATATTACCAAAAGGGGCTACAAGAGACAGGGAAATGTCTGCCACGTAGAGTTCTGTAGAATGAATTCCTGAACTGGGCAGAAGGGAACGTACTTCTTTTCATTAACTTTCTATGAAGTTGTGACTTTCTGTTAAGTTATCCGGTTTTGGTAGTGCTGGACCTAGTATATCTACTCACAGCCTATGAATCTTAACAACATGGGTAAATGATTTAGGAAAGGCTGTTGCCTATATTGCTACAATTAAATCCATATAAGTGATAAGAATAGTTCTGGCTGCAGACTTTTATAAATTACCATTCCCTTGCACTTTATGTTTAAATAGGAAAAATTTGAAAAGATATTTATAAAAATAACCTTGGGCACATGCTATGAACTATCCTGGTGAAAAGATCAAAACTACAAATACAAATTTAAGAAGCGTGAAGATACATCACTATTGTACAGAAGTAAGCTGACCTCCATCTGCTGGCATTCAAACTTTTTTTTTTAACTGAAGAACTTTAAAACACTCTCAGCTTTTACTGAACAAAGATGAAAGTTTTCAATTTTTTTTCTAATTCCTCTTACACTTTTTAAAGCAAGTACACATTTAATTCCAGGTAATTTCTTATACAGAATTTCACATAATTAAAAAAATATATATATATGAATATGCCACAAACAGATGGAAGGACATAACACAGGCAGATTTAATTTTTGATGATGGCTAGTTGGCAGGAAGTATAGAAGAGAATACCACCAGCACAGTGAAGGTAGATGCAGGTAAGGGAGGGTGTGGAGAGGTTAAGTGTCACAAAGAAAGGATTAAGAACTATGGTGTCATAATGAGTGACAGTGTCAAGAGCTCAGGAAGGTACAACACCACACCAAGACCCAGAGGCAGACACGGAATAGCGACCTTGTCAGGAGCGGAGAAGGTGGCGCCGACCCTCCGGGGGCAAGGTGGTGCATAGAACACAGTGTTCTGACACTAGGGTGCTCACTCGAGCGGGAGCGAGCGGGATGTTTTCCCCTAAGGACTAGCTGATCAGTCGCTCTCGGGGCTGCGTATCCCCTTCTAGAAAGACATGGTGGGAGAACCCTAAAACATTAGGGTCAGAAAAGATCTTCAGTCAGCAGGTCACATCCACTTTGATACCAGCACATCTGTCCAAGGAAAACCTGGTTACTCTTACAAGACAGTGATTTTAAAACCCAGGAGCAAACCCATCACACAGTTACTGAAATGGACCTCACATCAAACTGATGCATTATCGCGAACGTGCACGCCTGGTGGTTCTGAGTGGGCCTGTCTGGACTCCTCCAGTGTAACAAGCCTCTCAAGTCCCACAGGGGCAAAGACTTCTGTCTCTTGTTTCTTACTGAGCTGTATCTCTGGTGCCTAGAACACAGCAGCACAGAGAGCAAGAGCTCAGTAGAGAGATCTGGATTTGAATGAGTGAACACAGTCAGGACAGTGAACTCAGGGACACTTCAAGCACTTGCCTTCCAGAAGAAGCAATGCACTGGTGAGTTCTGTGTGTACTTTTACAATGTTCATAATTTATCTCTGCAACAGGGAAGTCCATACCAAATAGGTAGCAAAGGGAAGCTGTCTTCTAAGGTTGATTTAAGTAGACCAACAAATTAAAATGATGAAGTAAGATGGGGAATGCTTCATTTTTGAACTGACTAAATGCAGATGGCTGATATATGGATAAAAATACGTCCTCTGATGTATAAAAGTAGCTGAAAAGATATTTGTCCATACATTGACAGCTATCTTAATATAGTGTTCAAAATTATTATGAAGCCAATTTCCGAATTAAGGACCAATAATTAAAAACTGATTTTTATATGTGACTATATATAGGTATGTGTATATATATATATATATGCTTGTTTAAAGCAGACACATGTTTTTGCTTTTTTCATCATTTTCAGTACGTATTTTAAATAAAATGCACATTTAAAATACCTAATCTGTATTACTTTTCATAGTGACAGAAGCCAAGAAATAACACTTCATCCTTTTGAAAACAATGCTATAAAATTCGATTAAGTAATTTAAAGTGTGTGGGGGTCAAGAATCCATACTGATCACAGGAAGTACATTAATTATTGAGTGATTTATTCAACTTGTATACAGATTGACAATTTTTCTCAAGTAGAATGATTTTCACAGGTAATTATTTTGATTCAGGATATCTCCTCTATTTCCAAACAATAAAATGGGAAAATGTCATATTTTAGAGCATAAAAAGGTACAGCTTAGGTCTTTAATGTGCATTTTATTTTATCGAGCTCTGGATTAATGCTTTATCAGCCCCTAAGGCAGATCCCGAAACCTGGACGGTCACTTCGATTTCAAAATTAATAGAAGAAAGGACTGACAACACATATTAAAACTGTTCATTCCATCTGGATTGCCTTCTCACATGAACTCAACTCTACAGAATTAATTTATGTGGGAAGGACCAAGGTGTGATCAAGTCCTTTCCAACGATAAATAATGAGTTTCTATCTATTACTCTTTAAAAGCCATTATCATGAGAATAAACTTCAGCACTCCTTGTACAAAATACACTTCAAAATACTTGCTTTGAAAGTTGGATAGTACAGTTTTTACCCTAGTCCTGAGAAAATTCATGGATCTTGCAATGTCACTAAAATCTTGCTTCATTTCTTAATGCAATTCATAAGCACTAAAAGGACTTCTTAATTGCAACTTGAAATGTGAATAATTTAGGGGGGCCTTATGTGGCCCCAAACTAAATGGAACAAATATAAAAAGCAATTTGAAAGGCAAATAAGTGGCTTTCTAGATGAATGTTACACAGATCTTCCCAAGCCATGAGCTTGCAGGGCCGAGAACAGTGCATCCTGTTGGGGGTTAATCATTTTGCCCCAGGGCTGTTTCTCCTTTGACACAAGCTAAGAGTCCCTCAATAACAAAACAGTTCCTGCCACCAGCCAAACGATGACCAATATGAAAGCGTGGACCCAAGGCGGGACAAAGAAACCACTCTGTCTGAGGAAAACCAAGGAAGGTGGCAGCAGGGCTGGATCACAGGAGGGGAAACGGAAGAAAGTGAAAATGCAGAGGCTGGAGAGAGACGAGCAAGGCTTTGGAGAAAGAGAAGGTGGAAACAAGTAGAGTTTGTTTCAGACAAGAGGAAAGGCGGGTTATTCAAGAAATGCTAAGGTTCAGGAGTGAAACGTGAGAGAATCCAGGCTTTTCGATGAAATGTTATGTGCTAAGGATGTAAGGGTGTCGGAGGGAAAGAGATCAAAAACCAGCACATTAAGGAGTGGAGCGGGGAGTGAGTGAGAGAGAAGGAGAATGACGGTAACAGCTATTCTCACTGGGCATCCACACGGCGCCGTCTACACATGCCAGCCACTAGTGTGTATGTGCGTGTCTAGACGTGTGTGTGTATGCATGCATACCACATACCTACACACGTGTCCTTTTTTGTTTTGCATTCTCGCAACAGCTCTAAGAAGTGCTATTGTTCCTATTTTATAAATGGAAAAACTGGGGGTCACAGAGTGACTTGCAAATGGGCAAAGAGCTAACGTGATAAAGGCGGGACCCACGCAGGTCTATGAAGCTCCAACACTGCTCCCGTTTCTGCCTTTGAGACAGGATTGGTTTCTATATCATGAGATGAAACATGGTAATTTCACATCCCTGGATGTATTGCTAATCTTGTAAAACAAAATATAAATATATGTGCAGGTGTCAAATTGCTTGACAAGATTTAATAGAATCGGTTTTTGAGAGTTTATAGGAACAAAATATACAGAAAATGGTATTTAATTGAATATCTACTCTGCTTTTTATGTCTATACATAATATATTTTTGAAACAAAAATAATGAGGGTTCTAGAGCAAAGTATGAATTCCAACCTATGACTCCAGTTCACCATCTCCAAACCCATTGCTAAATATTTACCGCTGAGTTCAACCTACGCCTTCTCTCTTCACCTAAAGTCTTAGGTGTTGTGACTTGAACTTAAGTAAAATACATTTAGGTTGTTAGACATTTCTGTTGCTGCATGCAGACGTGCAATGAATTGCTTCTATTGCAGCTTAAAAATAGAGTTCTTTTTTTTTTTTAATTACTTGTTAAAGGATAGACATGCATGTGGTATTTAAGGTCACCATGGTTCCTCCCGTCATGGCCATTTCAGGCTTACACGGACCTTTTTCCAGAGTGTCAGCACAACATAAAATGCATAGGCAAGCAATTCTAAATACCAGTTGTTACCCCACACCCCCCACTTAGGATGCAGAGAGCAAGTTCCACAAGAAGAAAAGACCCCAGAACAGGACGTGCAGTGGTTCCAGCAATCCACAAAGCTCAACTCACATGAGGGTGAAAAGTTACACTTTTATTTACTAAGGAGCTTCTTCAGAGGGTCTGAAGCTCTATTGCAATGGTGAGGCACCAAAGTCAGAAGTAGGTTCTGCCTTTCTTCTATCTAGAACTGGTTACCATATCTTTCAAAATATTTTCTTACAAGTCTGTTTCTCAAAAGGTCAAAAATTTTGAGGCCAAACCAAGGACCTTCAAAAAGTATGATCATCAGAGCAAATTCTGCCAGAGGCCAAGGTGTGTCTGTGTGCTGGGGCTCCTCTGGGGAAGCAGTCAACTCCCGAAGGCCAAGAATCAGCATCTGAGCATTCATACTCTGGTCTCAATTCATCTGTAGCTACAGGTCAACTCAAGGTATCTTCTAAAGAAATGAGAGCTAATGTAAACCTAGGCCAATTCTTCTTTTGTAACCGGCTATTCAACAATTCACTCAAACGCCAGGCATGTGATTTACACTCTAATAAAAATCAACAAAGAGCTTTAATTATAATCAAACAAATCCGCATACCTGAAAGCTTTGAGTTTTCTATATCAAACCTACAGCAAAGTAAGTAACGGTAAGAGGAATACGAATAGGGTCCTTAAGCAAACATTTGGCACTAGGAGTCGGCTGAATCCCTGCTGTTCCTACTGGAAGGAAGATTTGTGCTTACAGACGTGTTCAGTGTTGCACGGCAGATGCTCAGATAGGCATGGGCAGTGGACTCTAGAATCATCTAACGTTTTGTAGAACAGTATCTTATTGTAATAATAATTGTTCACTGAAACTGTAAAACTGCACACAGTAGTCACTCGACTAGTAATTGTTAAATGAATGAAAGAAGCCTGAATGGAATATAAAGAATATGAAACTTTGAGGAAAAATTTCAATCTTGTCAAAATAATTGGAATTGTGTGTGCATGTGACTCGGGGGGCTGTGAATGATGGCTGAAGATTTAAAATCATTTACATGCTGGTAAAGAGACTGCTATTAGCTGGGCTGAGAGTAAAGAATATATATACAGTGACATAATCAGTATTGTTTCATTACTTTCTTCTTGTCTATCTATCTGTCCATCAGTCTCTATCTATCTATCTATTTCTCTGTCCATGTATGTGTGTATGTATGCATCAATATTTATCTATCTATCCATCTATCTTTCTGTCTGTCCATCTATCTGTCTCTCTCTCTTTTCTTCTATCTGTATCTATCTGTCCGTCCATCTATGTATGTATGTATGGATGGATGGATGTATCTGTCTATCTATCTGTCTGGCTGTCCATGTATCTATCTGTTTCTCTCTCTCTCTTTTCCTCTACCTGTATCTATCTGTCCATCCATCAATGTATGGATGGCTGGCTGGATGTATCTGTCTATCTATCCAACCATCCAACTCTTGTAAAACTGAATTTCTACTCAACACTTTTTCTGGTTCCCAGGATTCTTGTTCCACTGTAAGTTAAGTTCCCTAAATAGCTGATATCTCCACAGACCGTTAGCCAGGAACCAATCCATCTCCTCTTCACACACAACCCTTGATGTGACTAATACCGACTCAGTTTTCTAACTTCATCTCAGAGGTAATGTCTTCTGGGAAGCCCCCCTTTTTGCTGCTCTCTATTTTATTCCTTGAAATTAACACACAGTGGTGTACATATTCGTTAACTGCATGGATCACTGAAGCGTACAGACTCCCTCTCAACCAAGCCTATTGTAACAGCCTAGCTGGTGTCTTGCATCTACACCTGGGTTCTTCAATTCACCTTCCAAAGTGTTGTTAAAGTGATCTGTAATTCTGGAACTCAAAACTAATCATCTACTTCTCACGTTTAAAGCCTGTCCGTGGCTCATGGATGAATAAGGTAGAAGTTGAAATTCTACACCATGGCGCACGAGGTCATTTATAACAACCTCTAAGGATTTCTCCCGTTTTGTTTTCAGCCCTCTCTCCCAACTCCTGATAGGAATCCTATTTTCCCTCCCCAAATGGGCATGGTTTCCCCAGACTCAAGAGGGTATGTCAAGGCTCAGTGTTCTCTAATACTGTTCCCTTCTCACAGAACACGCTGCTCTTCACATGTACTCTCATACACCTGGGTTAGCTCAAGTGCCACCTGTTTATGACCTATTTCCTAATCTCACTGCAGCCACCTCTTTTCCCTGTGTTCTCACTGTGCCTTGTGCACACCTCTACGGCAGCAGTGACACTCGAAGGAACGCATTCACTTGCAACTATATCACCCTGCATGCCCTCAATACTGGTTGGATGAGTGGATATACGTTAATTGGATTTTTTGGTGTTTGTTTTGTTTGGTTTTTTTTTACAGCTACGTAAAAAATCTGTACCTAAAAGTATTTTAAAAATTTCTGGCAATGAATGAATTGCAAACAAAAGATCAGTAATCCCTTAATTTCTATATTAACTCAGCAAATATCTTAGGTTGTAATTACAAGTAGACTCTTAGATTATCCATTCGTAGAGGAGATATTTAAGACGTTGGCGTCATTCAGATAAATAACAGACGCTCAAAATATTTGCATATTTCAGGTAATACATTCATTGGTAACATTTCAATGATTTCAGAAACTAAATACTGATGTCTTAATATGTATATAGGAATGCACTGGATTTAATCCTCTTTAGTAATCGGAATGATCACTAAGAGAAATGCATGAGATTTTTCTTAAGCCCTAAGACTTCAGGGCTGCCTTCAAATTACCCATCTCATTTTTTGAATGAGGCTATTCCAGTATAGGAGATTTCTTTACACGAATGTCTTTAAGCATCACAATTGTGTTTAAGCACATGTCAAATGATAGAGAAGGCGCCCCAGAACATCTTAGTGAAACAGAAGGTGTCGTACAGCACAACACCAAGCCTACCTTTCTGCATCAGAGGCAGTGCCTTTCCTAGTCTGTTTTTGGGTGCTAGATCTTTCAGACTTTCTGGAGTGCCTGTGGAATGAAATGTTAAAGAAATACAAAATATATGATGAATCAAGCTACGGTCATCTCATACAATGATAAAAACAATAGACACGAAAAATGGCAACTATTTTACCTAAATGGTTTTGTCAGCCCGTACTTTTTAAAATAAAATGAAAATAAAACCCAGAACTGGTACTGTGTGGAAGACACAAGTTTCCCAACAGGAGACACAGGAGCTGACACCCCATCAGTGTAGATGTGTTAAGTCTACAGTCTTGATGTCATGGGGGTTCCTGCTGGCAACTGTGCCTTCCTGAGGAAGAAACAAACTCAACGGTGAAACGCAGTGATGAGAAACGTGATGACAGTTGTGGTTTAGGTGCTGAAAGACCACACACGGGGGAAGTGTCCTCCACTCTGACAGGTTGAAACTTGGGGCTACAAAGATGTTCTCTTTTGCTTTTTTTCTCCCCCAAAATTATGAAGAAAAGAGAAGAAAAATGCTCTAGGGAAACGTGTTTGACATAAATAAAAGTATTTAAAAATCAACTATTCAAATGACTTTAAAAATTGTCATAAAGATACTTTTGCAATCATGTAGCATTTAAAAAACCTAATCATACGTCACAAGTCAAAGAACTAATAAAGTTCCTGATTTACTCTATGTTCTAAAAGTAGGTATGTACATCGAACATTTGAAACCCGAAATGCATTTTCCTATAGAGATAATGCTTATACATAGAGTTTATTTCCCCAAGGCAGCTTACATATGTCTATTCAACCTAAAATGTGTCTGGACTACAATATATTTGAAACAAAAACAAAATATTGTGGTCAAGAAACTCACTTCTTTAAAACAAAACAGAGAAACCATAAAAAACATTATAGTTTATCTTGATAATTGATTGTCTACAATTTATCCTTATTTTTATTTCCTGCTATCCCTTCCTTCCAACAATGTTAAGGAGAAAACTGTCTTGTTTGGAGATATTATTAACGTGTAACATCGTACTAGTTTCAGGTGTTTGACATAATTATTCAATATTTGTGAATATGACAAAATGACCACTGCAATAAGCCTAGTCAACACCCACCGCCACTAGCTAGAAATTTTCTTTTCTTGTGATGAGAAACTTCAAGATCTAGTCTCTTGTCTCTACTCCTTTTACTTATTAAGGCCAGATGCTCTGAAATCCAGCATAGGTCCAGGCACAGGGATGCACATCAAAGTGCCAGGTCCACATATAGGGGGCGTGCGCTTCTGGTGATGCTCGTCCCGCCCCTCCTCTCTCCCTGCTGCCACTTGCTCGGCTCACATGAGTTTGCCCTCAAACTCAGAATCTGGGTTTAGAATTCGGGTTCCAGCTGTGTATCCTTGAGACTTTCATGACTCTGACATCTCGCTTCTGAGGTGGCAAAAGGGATGTGACAGAGGAGGGGCATCTCTCCTTACCACGTCCCTTGACTAGTTGGAAATCAGTCTATTCCCCAGGAAAACTCTGGGCCAGGACTGAGGGAGGCACCGCCTTATTTATTGTCACGATGATCCTTCGGGAAGGGGTTCACCTCACAGATGAGGAGACAGGCTCGGGACAGGCCACATGGCCGGTGGCAGAGCCGCGGCTAGAAGCTAAGTCCGGCTCCTGAACTGCTTCTGTCACACACTGTCCAGCAAAGAGGGTGCAGGGGTTGACTCTGACGCCTGCCCGCTGGGTGCAGCCTTGTTCACAGAGGGAAGAGACCACAACGCCAGGCACAGGCTGGGGCATGGAGGTGCTCCTCCGACACTAGGGGGTAGCTTTTAGCTACCTTGATGATCGTGCGGTCGGGAGAGGGGACCGCAGGATGCAGGGGAGCAGAGAGGTCCTGAGCACTTGCCTGCACTCAACGTGGAGCTCGTGGGGAAGAGAAGCTGCTCCTGAAGCAAAGGGAAGCGAGCACGTGCAGAGCAGGTGCTCGCGGCGGGGTGATGGCAGAGGAAGAGGAAGAAAGTCTGCAGACCCCGGGGCCTGAGCTCGAAATTAAACGTCCTATATCATCTGGGGAAATGTATGCTTGGCCCCAGGAGTGCCCAGGGACCGGGAGAGCCAGAGTCCCTCGTCCCCTCTCAGAAGAGTGAGAGTCAAGTGAGAACCCAGAGTTTAAGGTCAACTCATGAAGCTCACGGTCACGAAGGGTTTTCACCCACTCACTCACTCGCTGACAAATATCTGTTGCATGTGTATATATGTCAGGCACTGCTCTAGCTGCTTGGAATATGTCTGTGAACAAAGCAGACAAAATTTCTGCCTTCAAGCAATTCGTGTTCTAGTGGTAGAAGACAAACCATAAGCAAAGACAGAAACAGAAACAAAAAAACCCTCAAACAAGTAAATTGTATAACATGTCAGAAGGGGATCAGTGCTAACAACAGCAATGATGAACAGTCAACCAGGGCAAGGGGGTTCAGAGATGTGGGGATGGATGGTGCCTGGGGACAGGTGTGGATTGCAGTTTGAAGGGAGATGCTCTGGAATGTTCAGGCGACAGTAAGTGGACCAGGAAGGAAAGTGTTGAGAGAGAAGGGTTCGTGGGTGGAGGGCTGGCACGGGAAGCACCTGCAGGCCTTTGTACCAACTTTCTACCTTCCTGTAGCAGAAAGGTGACAAGAATCTTTTAGAACTTCTCTGCTTTTCTCCTATCCCTAGTAATTTCTATGAGTCTGTCTAGACCCAGCCGAGATCTTATTTCTTCTATAAAACTTTCATCTCTTCCGCTTCTCATCCCTAAACTTAATGGGTTTGGATGCAAGGCTGATCATCACAGTACCTGGTGATGGTGATAATGACAACCATGACGATACTAACAGTGTCTAATATTTACTAAGAACTTGCTGCATTATCTCATCTAAGCTCACCAATCCAACAAGGAGGTACTAAGCTTTCAGCCTTTATGAGAATAAAGAGATTGAGGCTTAGAGGGGTTAAGTCATTTGCTCTCACTCACGTGGTTCTTACATGTCAAACTAAGAGTCTATAATCTCAATGTCCATGAACGCGTTGCATCTGTGGCATAAATGACACTGGATCATAGTAGCTAAAAGCACGGACTCTAGAGCCAAACTGGGTTTGATCTCTACTCTGTTTCTGACCAGCTGGATGATTTTAGTCAAGTTACTTAGCCTCTCTGGGCCTCAGTTTTTTCCACCTGCAAAATGGCAATAATAACACTATCACCTTATAGATTTGCTAACTCTAAATATTTCAGTATTACTCAGTATTTGTACGGTAGTATTTGTAGTTTTTTGCAGTATTACATAGAACAAGGATTTGTAGCGCTTTTAGCATTACTTAAAATAGGAAGAGATCAATGCTATAAAAGTATTATTTAAAATGATAATAATATATACTTGTTTCTTGAAGATAAAGACTCTTATTCATGTGTAAGAGTATCAAACTCAATGTCCCATAACTGGATGACAAATATTCATGCAGAGGTTCAGGCATCTAACTTTTGTCCTTGTTCTAGTGTTTAACTCATGGATGCCCTTTTTTTTCCTCTTCAAATGCCACAGAAACGTACTTTACTGAAGATTCTTCTAAAGTTTTCTACAAAGGGCATGTCTTTATAATTCTTCTAACCACTTAAAAGAATCCTCAAGTTGAGTTAAGATGACATTCACTTGATTGTAATAATTCAGTGTAAAGCAAGAATAGAGAAGAAAACAGAAAATCCTACTGTCTTTTCTACCCCAAATCCTAAGTTATAGCTATGAATATATTGTATGTTTAAACACAGCTATTTCTTGGAATAGGGTCTTATGATACGTAAACAGGAGAGGTTAAAACCATCAATTTATATTCTTGTACTATTTCCCTGAAACTATTGATCATGTGATCATAAAATGGATCACAGTGAAAGGAACTACCTTCTCCCTTACACTATTCTTTCCTAAGTTCCTCATGGGCAGGAATTGTGTTTGGGTTATTACTGTAACATCAACACCCAGGACATAGTAGCTTCTCAATAAATATGTTGGCTAGGTGGTTAAAAAAGTAATATTTTGAGTATTCTACTGGAATTTGAGAATCTAAAAGCTTACGACAAGTAAAAACCTAATCAGGGTTATACAGTTCAGCTTACATCAAATCAAATAAATTTAGACATAAAACTTGGCATTGTTTTCTGGTCTTTGGTAAAACCTAAGATACCATAAATAAGAAACGCCCTCTGGTTACTGCCTTATGCATAATGAGGTGTCAGTCATCATTACTGGCCCAACACATGTTCATCATGATGCAACCAGGCAGCATGGACTCAGTTTTAGCGTCTTGAGGGCCATCAGAATTCAGCTAGTCCATCTACAACCACCTAAATCTACAGATGAGGAAAATAAGTTCCAGGAAGGTTAAGTGACTTGTCCAAGGGAATATGGGTCTGAGTCAGTTGGTGAGGCACCGTCGTGGCCCGTGGCCCTAGGTTCCCGCCCCCTCTGCCATCGAGTGGCTTTGAATGACGATGTTCGCTGGAGGGATCCTTAGACAAAAGCAAACAAAAAACAGTGACAGTGTCTCCATCGTGTCTTAGTTATTTGGGGTTTTAACGTGTTCTGTTGAATCAAAATTTTTTATCATTATTTTATTACATGTAAAGAATGTTTCTTTGGTGTAGATGTGCAAGAATCAGAGATCCTGTGTTTTTTTTTTTTTTTTTTACTTCGCAACTTACAGTTGTATGATTTTGGCCTGATGCCTCCCAGTTCACAGGGCACAAATTAAGGTCCTTAAAAGCTATAAAGGTATATTCAAATGTAAGCTGTAACAATAATTATTGTATTATTAAATGGAAGCAAGGGTAATAATCAAAAAGTGAGGGCATTCCTAATTAAGTCTAATTTTCTGGAAGTTCCATTTTTAATTATTATTCTCTATTAGATTAAGTGTGAAGATTCATAAAATGTAGTAATGAAAAGAAAGGCAATTGTTAAAATCTGTTTCTGGGCCACTTTCCTTTCCTCATCTATAACTAAATTCAGTTAGAGCAACTCCCTGAAGACACTGATAAATAAAACTTTTCTGAAGATACTACAATTCTATTAAAGTGGAAAATTAACATGCTAATAAGATGAAAATATAGTCTGCTTTGGGGAAAATGTAATAAATTCTACCACATAATGTTTTAATTATAATTAACACTGATATCATAAGAATATTTCTGTCTATATTTTGGTTGCCTATCCAGATGGCTTAATGTGAAATGCAAATCTCCATCATCTTGTTTCCTCATAATTTTGGGAAGGAAAAAATTAAATTTAAACAGAATCTACCTAAACAAGAAATGTTCACATACGGTGAAGATGGATGCATACCATTAAGATATATTTACCCTTTTGTTTATTATTGATATTTATGTATATGACTATAGCCATTAAACAGACTCACTAAGTATTTCAGTACATGGGTACATTTCATTCATTTAAAAAAAAGGACATCTTTGAAAAGCACAGATGATAAAGGATGTTATAAAGCAAACAAAAATGATTAGTGATGCTCTGAATTTACAGGTGGTTCTACATTAACTCTGCATCTACATGGCAAGTATCATGAATTCTGGAAGTGAAAAAGTGGGTAATTTCTTTATCTCATAAATATTTTCAATGGAGAAAGAAGATTCATCCACTTTGAATACAAATGAACCACTTGATATTTAAGGATAAAGATTCCTATAGGCAAGTAGCTGCTTCCAAGTTGCAAAAGAAATCAGAACTAGATTAGCAGAATAATGCAGGAATTAATTTTAAACACAGTGGGATACTTTAATTTAAACTCGAAAATAATGTGATTTTATCAAATATTTTCCATTTTATTTAAGTCACATCAATAAATTGCCTCCTTAAAAATATCATGTACAATGATGCAAAAACAGTCTCAATCAAAACAATGGAGTCAGTAACTTCAAGCCAATGAAGTATCAACATACATCTCAAAACGTACCAAGTAAGAACTATCACCTCACATTTATTAGAACGGTCACTATCAAAACATTGTTTTTAATTTAAAAAGAATATGTTCCGTTTTCTTGAAAAAATATTTACCAAAAAGTTGAATTAGATGGTGATAATAATATTAATAATAACAGTAATTTATACTTGCCTTTCACTTCAGGATGATGCGTTCAACTGTGAGCACTAAACTCAAAACCTCAATGCTTCAGGGATCTATTAAAATACATTTTTTCTAACTTGCCACTCACAAATTTTGGTTAATTTGAAGCCACAAGTAGCTCTCAATTTTACTAAGATTCATAACAGAGTTATGTGCTTACAGGTTCATAAAAGTTACTATTTATATATTAAAATAATGCCATTTACAAAGAAATACTTTGTTATTGGAGTGATGACTCTTAAAATTTTCAATATTTTTAAAATTTTGCAAGAAAATTTTCACTAGAATTTTAAAGTCACAAACATTCCCTGGGGTTCCAAACTTACGTATTTTTTCCTCATCCTTGTTTTACAAAATCCTACAACTTCTAGGAAAATTCCTCCATCTAGAGAAACATGCTTCCATGTTAATTCCAAATAAAGCTATTGTACCACTTGAGATGACATCAAGATTTCTTACTGTTGAAATTAAATTATGGAGAACTGCTACATTAAAAATTGTGTGTGTGTGTGAACACACGCACTGTGTGAAATAAGATGGCAACTCAATGCTTTCCAACTTACTAGAGAGCTCTCTTAAGCAAATACTTACTTACTGTATTACTATGTTAGTTTCAAAATAATCAAATATGCCTTGATGCCAGACATCCAAAGGCGATTATATAAATTGTCACTGATTTTAGAATATTTATTTTTTTAGCAACCAGTGACCTAGGGCAAAAGTCACCTGATGGCAAAATTCTTATGAACATTCACTGTCTCCAAATCTGACGCCATGTTCACCTCATTTGTGAATTGGCGGAAACTTCTGAATGAGTAAATGAAGCTAATAGGAGGTGAAATGCAAGTGTTGTGTTCCTGAGCGGTTGCCATGGTTACCTATGAATTTAGCGTCAGCTGACACAGTAATTTCTCTCTCATTTTTATGGGCACTTATATATTTTAATAATAACAACTTATTGTAAATAACATTCTGTTCCCAACAGTAATAAATCATAGTATCAAGCCATTTAAAATGTATTTCCTTTTGTTGAACACAGAATTAACTTATACATAAATCATAATGAAAAGTAAAGTGTATGTTCAGAATTATGTATTAGGAAGAGTTTCCTTTAATATTCTTATCTAAAAGGACTATTTCTGCTTCTAAAATCTACCTTTAAAATTATATATAAAGTCTATGAAATCAAATATCATAATTCACATGTTATTAAAGGACAACTAATCTTCAACTAATCTTCATCTCATGTATGTAAGAACTAAAACTACTATTTGGATTTCCATGTTGCTTATCCTAAACCCAGATAAACTTACATTTATATTCACTACAGAGACCATCACACTTAATCGTCTTATGCTCTAGCAATCATTGCCTAAGATGAAATCCAGGATAGTCTTTTATAAGAGGAAATTCTAAGTTCCTTCATGGCCATGACACTGCTTTTCTTAAACACTGTTATGACTCTAGCCATTAGAATAGTGCACACAGTAAATGCACAAAAAAGTTTTGCTGAATGAATGAGTAGCAATGTGGGTGCACATTTTAAATTTTTATTTATACTATTATTTTATATTCTTATTTGAGAAAACTTTAAGTTTGTAATAATTTTTACATTGGAGATTTTACTAAGTTTTCTAGTCTCATAAATTCTATCCTAGAAATCAGTTAGCAGTAGAAGGAACTAGATTTAAATTCCAAATACGTTAAGTCATATTAAGAGGTAAAGGTGTTAAAGATTAAAGCATAATAAAATATTCAAAAAGCCTCCATAAAATACCACCTTGGGGTCCAACATTTGTAAGATGACTTATTAATCTTTCCTGAGTGACGGCGTTTAGTTTTTCTTTCAAATTGAAATATACTAAATAAGATGTCACCCATGTGATGACTGAATTTCTGCTTCACCAGAAGAGAAGCAGTCAAAACACCCATAACCTTTTGCAGCCAGTTGGGAAACGACATGGCCTACGTATAAGAGCCATCACAGAAGAGGAGAATTGGGTGAACAACGCCCAAGGAGGAAAACAAAGCAATGGAAATACATATCGTGGCACTTGTGACATCACAGCATGAAGTAGATTCAAAGCACTGATGTTATTTTTAAAAACCTACCTTGTTGACTGACCCTAGCCCTGGACAATACTTGGCTTAAAAACACAATATTCGTAAAATAGATAAGAACGAGGTATTCTGTCTTAAATCAGGGAATGAGGCCCCAAAGCCTAAACTTCATTATTAACAAAACAAGACGATGAAGATCAGATCATCAACCAGTATAACAAAAGAATAGGCTCTATGATAGATTTTAATACATTTTAAAGCACCTGAGAATTTTAATTTAGTCAAGTATAGACAAAATCAATAGTTAAATATGTTTCTAGAAAATCGAAACCCTAAGACAAATGCTCATTAAGAGAGAACTCTCCCACTGGACCCCACTTTACTGTGTTTAAACCATGCCCTGTGCATGCTAGCTTCACTTCAGGAAACATTCTAAGGCGCTTTATCAGAGGTGGATGCATTTAGTTTTGGAATCACCACCTCTTATGCTCTGGCCCCTAAAAGGAAGGCATCATAACCACATGGCCCTTGGCTACCCTCCACTTGGTGGCCTGCCGGCCTCTGGAAGCCACTTGTCTGTGGGGAGGAAGTGACTAGTACCTGTCATTCTCCGGAGACGCATGCTGGATTTGAATCCTGGGGCTAGGAGGCCGTCTCCTATCTAGAGAGGGGGACCATCTACCCCTGTTTGCCCAATGAACAAGACAGGAAAAAACAAGACATTTAGTAACTCCTAAAATAAAAGAATATATGGAACAAGAGGACTGGAAAATCACCCCAAAAAGTCAAAGTGTAGATTCTTTGCTCCATAATTTACTACTCTTCACTTTTGCAGGCCTTGGAAAGATAAATGACAATATTGTAGGAAAATAAAACTTGTAGCCTTACATGTGAATAGAGAAACAACTTATTTGGGAAGATGTTTGAAATCTCCTGTGTAATTTTGTTCTTTTAAATGTGGTGTGTCTGCAAAACTATACATACACATAAATACACATATATAACTTTACAAAGATGCATCCTTAAGAATCAGGCAGATGTCTGAATAAAATAGATTTAAGAAGCCACCAATGCTTATTTGATACTAGGTCTTGAAATTACCAGATAAAGTGGCAAATGAGGTGTGTGAATTTAATACAAAGCAGAAGCATAGTTTAAGTGGAAGAAATAAAACTACTCTCTAGTGTGGAAACAATAACATGGAGAAATAATTCATGGAAACGCTACCAGTGAAGTCCTAACAAGTTTTCTGGGGGAAAACTGCAGGGTTAGTAACTGAAATGAGAAAATTGTGAGCAAAAACCATTGATGGATAAAAGTGGGAAATACAGATAAGTGCCATTGTAAAATAGCATTACCTTCAAAAAATCTTGTTAATCTTTACTTGCAAAGGTCTCTCTCCACGGGGTAAACAGTTGTTTTCTTATTTCAGCATTTACAAGAATACTGTTTTTCTGATTAACAGTTAAAAAGAAGTTTGAAACTTGGTTCATTCTTTTGTTAAACTGTCTTGAGATTCTGTCTCTGCATAACCACAAATTACAGACATCCGGGCAAATACTGAAAAGAGGCAGTAAGGGACTGGACGGCCCAAATTTGGAAATTTTAATATATTCGATATGAACATTTTAAGCAGGATAATTTCTCTGCATATTGGCTTCCTCATATGCAACAAGGGATCACTGAATGGGGTTTAAGACTCATCTAACTATACGATTTTATAATAATCCAAAGAAGACCAGTCGTAACATTTTTTAAGAGCCATCTCTTTTTGCTGTTAACTTGGCTTCATGGATTTATTAGACAATTTGGACAAAAGCAGCAGAGGGCTATCAACATGTGACCAGGATACCTTTAGTCAGCAGGTCTCTTCTCTGAAAGACCCTGGGAAGACTCTTTGTCATCACTCAGCCTTGGATGGATTGAAGGAGGGCTCTGAGGAAGCCGTGAAGCAAACAAAGATACTTGAAAGCAGAATTTGGGCAGAAGAGAAAACCGTGTGGCATGTCCTCTGGAATGTGTTATGTGTTTGTGAAATTGAAAACAAATTTGCATTCACTTCAAATTATTGAATTATTTTAAGTGAGTATATAGTTGGTCAATCCAATCGGAATGCTTGAAAATGTAGCTTTGCACCTTACTGGCTTTTGTTCTGCAGACACAATAAAGAAAAACATTTCTAAAATAGTTGAAAACAATTATAGCTAGTGTTTTTCACATGCAATTGTACTCAGTCATGAGAAAACTTAAGGTGTTCTTTAAAAATACAGAGTCGATATGCTTTTCTTTAAACATTTTTGAAGGAATAAGTAATATTCACTTGACAAGATTATGAATAACCTTGCTTCCTGAGGCAAAATTCCAGTCCTTGTGTTTATTTAAACATGAAAAGTAAAGAAAAATGCTATAATTATGAAACATGCAGTGAAAGCCATGAAAGAGAGGGTGTACGTTTAGAAACAAGGCATTGTGAATGCAAGCTATTAAAAGGTAAACTTTTAGAAATATTTAGCATCATTCATGTATACCTGTGCACTCAAAGTCCTTCTGAATGCTGATATGCAGTCCCAATAACATAAATGTTTGCTTCACCCTCATATCTTGGATATGATGAGAGTAGGATCAAATTATACCCAATTTTTGTCCAAAGAACAGGCATCACATAAGTTTTAATATCATGCATTTGTGAGCTTGAAATATACTAACGTTTTATATGTTTTTAAAATGTGTCCAACTTCTTTCTCTGTTTCTCCTATCACACAGAAGGACCAAAATTAGAATCTTTATTCCCTTATTATTGAGCAAAACACACACCTTCCACGTCCGTTTTCATGCTAGAAGCGAACATGGCAGGCTACACTGGAGTCATTAATCACGAAACTGAACTAGAACAGCCCCTTCTTGATTTTTCTTCCCAACTGTCTTGCCTGTGGGTTACCTTAGTTGCATTAAAAGTGCTTTAATCTCAGGTATTCTAAACTCATTAATTCAGAAACATCTATTTGTTGGGAGCCCATCCTTTTCTCTGTGCTCAGAACAGGAGGGGAAGGGTCACTCTGGTGGCTGTGGAACTGAAGGAACAGGCTGGGGCCTCCCCAAATAAGGGGCTACAGTGTCTTGTTTTGCTTTGTTTGGGCAGTTACATCAACTACACCCAGCACAGAATAAGTAATGAATAAATATTTTCAAATATTTAAGTAGATAATAAGAGGATAAGATTTGAGGTTTGGGGGTAATACTGGTAAGAAGTAATAAGAAACTTAACTAAGAAATCAACAGCGGTGGGCTTCCCTGGTGGCACAGTGGTTGAGAGTCCGCCTGCCGATGCAGGGGGCACGGGTTCGTGCCCCGGGAAGATCCCACATGCCGCGGAGTGGCTGGGCCCGTGAGCCATGGCTGCTGAGCCTGCGCGTCCGGAGCCTGTGCTCCGCGGCGGGAGAGGCCACAACAGTGAGAGGCCCGCGTACCGCAAAAAAAAAAAAAGAAAAGAAATCAACAGCGGTAAGGGGACCCACCGAGGAGATATAAGGACATAGAACTGACAGTCCTCAGCAAGCAATGAAATGGTTCTTACATTGGGGCTCTTCCCCCCAGCAAGGATATACCTTACAACAAAAGTGCGTGTGTTTAAATGTGTCATTCGTATGTATGCTTGCATATTTACACATCTTTCAGTGGTGCATATGTCCTGGCAGAGCATGGCTAAGCAGCTTAACTATCTAAAAGAGAGATTATATGGAAATGTAAACCATTCATTCCCTAAATAGCACACACAAAAAATATCTGTGAAGTTCTGTCATATTAGACACCAAACCTGAACAGACTAGAGATCTGATTATACAGTACATATTTTTATTGTCTATTCCCATTATTCATTTAGTCCTTTGAAACATTTTCCCCAATCCTATTTTAAGTGAAAATTAATATAGGTGCTTATACGTTGGAATAAAGTTTACTTACTTCAATTCAAGTTACAGTTAAGTTTTAGGTAGGAACTTCCTTTCTCTTAGGCCTCGTGTTTCCATGTGGAGGGAAATTCCTTCAAGTCCTACTTCGGGCCTCTCTCCACCCCAAGGAGGGAGGAGGGGGACTTTGTGTTAAAGAATCAGGCAGTGATGACTTAGCCCCTTCTGGATTCCTCCTTCCTAATCAGTCTGCCTGCAAACAGCAAACCCCACAGCAAATCAACCTGCACAGTAGCCCTCACAAGGCAGAAGCCTCTCGTGGTTCAGAAAGTGTGGCAGCCTCTTGGTGAGTCACCAGCAAGCTTACAACCTGAAGTCTAGCTTCTGAACTTGTTCACTGTATTTACGGTGATAATTAGATCCCCCACCTTGCAGTTCTTGGGTCTAGCTCACAACTGGACACAGATTCGGGAGCAGAAAATATGGGGTGTTTTTTTAAGTTCCCCCAAAGCCCCAGATGGAACATGTACTAAGTAAAAAATAATAATGCTATCGCAAGAGATGGTAAGGCCAAATATGATCCCTGAGCTCCAGGAGTACAACCTAGTGGAAGAAACAAGCGTGACTAAGTGAAACAGAACGCATGTGATGTTACATGGGCCCAGAAAAGAGAGTTAATAATTCTGCCTGGCAAGGAAAGGCGAGCATGTGCGGGAGAGGTTAAGAGAAGTTTTATAGACGAAATGGTTATTTGACCTCCTGTTTTGAAGAATGAGGAGAATTTTTAGGCAGACAACAAAGGAAAAAGGGTATTTCAATTTTAATGGGAAAAAGACTTGAGACAAAAAGGAACAGAACGATTAATAGAGCTTATGAGAAATTAACGGGGCAAGAATGGCATCGGAAGTGGGGATGGGCTATAGTATAATGAAGCAGGGAGGGGGGGCGGTATCTGTCTTGGAGATTCTTGAAGGAGAACCGATAGGACTTCTTGTCTCATCAAATGAGACGAAGGAGCAGAAGTATTTCCAGATTATGTGGATGGTTATATGTCAAAGCTGCCAAAGTACAGGGACATTTCGGAAGAGAAAGCATTTTGCTGGCAGAGGATGTGAGGGAGACAGTGCATTTGATTTCGACTTTTGATGCACACAGGGTCTACCAACCACCAAGAAATTTAGGCCTGGTTTGCAGGGGAGGGTCTGGCATGACCAGTTACAGTGGAGTGTTGTCTCCATATGTATTAGTGTGGAAACTTTTTTTTAAGCTTATTTATTTATTTTTGGCTGTGTTAGGTCTTCGTTGCTGCGCACGGGCTTTCTCTAGTTGTGTCGAGCGGGGGCTACTCTTCGTTGCGGTGCGCGGGCTTCTCATTGCGGTGGCTTGTCTTGTTGCGGAGCACGGGCTTCTCATTGCGGTGGCTTGTCTTGTTGCGGAGCACGGGCTCTAGGCACGCGGGCTCATTAGTTGTGGTTTGAGGGCTCAGTAGTTGTGGCTCACGGGCTTAGTTGCTCCGCGGCATGTGGGATCTTCCCAGACCAGGGCTCGAACCGGTGTCCCCTGCATTGGCAGGCGGATTCTTAACCACTGCGCGACCAGGGATGCCCCAGTGTGGAAACTTCTGACTGATAGACATATAATTTCAGGGATGGGATGGGTGGGGCAAAAGAGGAAAGCTGAGGGGGAGACAGAGACAGGGAGGTTAAGCAGCCTGTAAAGGAGACTGCCTTAGCACAGAGGTGTTAGGGAATTTGTGAAGGATACTGAAGAAAGGAGAGGTTAGATTTCTGGAAGAGGTCAAGGAAGAAGATAAAACATCCAAGGAAAGGAATCATTCTCCAGGTGCTCTAGAAATCAGTGTTTCTGAACACGTAAGCAACATTCTGCTGTAAAACCCAGGAAAGGAAAGGTTAACAGCAGGCCTGGAACTCACTCCTTCCTGATCAGGGAACAAGGGGGAACCGATGACCTCAAGCTGACCTTGACACAGATGAAGGAAGGTACAGTGACCTTGACCAGACCTCCTTGTAAGCATGCAGTGGTATTTGCTAGAGAAAAGGTAAAAGAGAGTCCTTATCTATTCAACGTCTTCAGCAGGGTACAACTAGTCTTTCTACATCTTTCACTGTAAATGAACCCCAAATTTCCTGACTTATAGGTCATGACTGGATGGGGCAATGGGGTAACCCCTACGTATCTTTGCTAGTTGTGTAATCAACAGAATATGTTATATAATGGAGATGCTCAAACACAGAAATTACTTCCTCTGCAAACAGTGTTTCCACGTGCCTGTCTCAAATTTCATCTGTTAACCTGGGCCAAACCATCCTCGTAAGGGAGAAAAGGCTGGCCTGATGGTTTTGGGGTCCTTCGGCAAGAGAACATGCTAACTGTGCCTGGCGCTCCTTTATCTTGGAATAATCAGTGAAGTGTGGTGTGGGGTACTGAGTCTGCTTTAACAATTTCATCCTTTGTACTAACACAGAACTTCCTTTGCTTTCAGAGTTAGTGAAGATACTCCAGAGAAGGGCATTAAGTAGGTATAACAGCATACACATGTTCATCAAGATGGTTTAGAATCAGCAAATTGTTTGACCTCGATAGGTTACAAGGCTGTGGGAATATTGATATGTCACCATCTCAAGAATATGAAGTTATGTCTTTAACAACTTTTCTATAATATCTTATCTACTATGTATATGTCAGGCATTGATCAGCTCTCTGGTCAGTCACCAGAACTAAGTAACCTGGAAAACCCTCAAAGCTTCCCCAGTTCCTACTCTCCTCACGTCCTGTCTGGGGACTTACAGGTGCATCTTCCAAAGAGCACAAAGCCCCCACTGCTGGTCCTACTCTGTCCTGTCTCAAAGCTGCTCAGAGGTCTGTGCGCAGAAGGACGGCATCCTCCACACCAAGACACACCTACAGCATCTGTAAATTTCCTCATGAGAACTCATCTCACTTTATTTTCTTCTTGACAACAAATTGACCCCAATAAGTTAAAGAACATTAGTAACACCAATTCCAGTCCCCTTTCATTTTTTTTCAAGGGGAAATTTATTTTTTATTCAATAGATAGAGTGAATGTAGGTTTCAATCATATTTTCTCTTCTTCTATCAAAAGCACGTATCATAAGTGAGTGCACTCAGACCTCACTATGACCTGTAAAAGAATCGTGGCCAGATTATTTGTCTACAGGTTGGCCTGTTCTAAGGGTATTATCAGAGATGAAATTCACCAATACATGGATCTGTGAATTCTCTGGCTTCAGAGCAACAAGAGAACACGTGCTCGACAGGCTTCAGCGACAGAATAAAACTGTACTGTCCAATGTAGTAGCCACAAGTGGTCAAGGAGCACTGTGAAAAAAGAATGCAGGGCTTCCCTGGTGGCGCAGCGGTTGGGAGTCCGCCTGCCGATGCAGGGGACGCGGGTTCGTGCCCCGGTCTGGGGAAATCCCACGTGCCGCGGAGCAGCTGGGCTCGTGAGCCATGGCCGCTGAGCTTGCGCGTCTGGAGCCTGTGCTCCGCAACGGGAGAGGCCACAACAGTGAGAGGCCCGTGTACAGCAAAAAAAAAAAAAAAAAGGAATGCAAAATACATCACTAACAGTTTTTAACTGATTATATGTTAAAATGATAATATTTCAGATATATACTAAAGTATTAAAGTTAATTTCATATTTTAATATGGCAAACAGAAAGTTTAAAATTATGCATGTGGCTCAAACTGTATTTCTGTTAGACAGAACCAATAGAGATGACATTTAAGATGTTAGGGTATCGTTGTAGTCAGAAGATTCTGCTGACTTCATTCTATCCTTGTTTTAACACTAACCAGAAACATATAAGGAAATAATAATAAGTAAAAAAATATAAAAATGTTTTTTCTTGCTACTCTTGTACATATTTTTGGGGGGGTAATATACAACAAATGAGAATAATGAAACAATTTCAATTGTGAATTTAGAAGAGCCCATTTAACTAAAGAAGAGCCCATTTCAACTAAAATGTCTTCTACAAATGTAAAGAAATACAAAAAGTTAGATTCCATTGTTTTCTATTACAAATTTTGCGAATACAAAATTAAAAAGTAGATTTTTTTAGTAGGATCTTATGAAGACACTAAAAAATGAACATGTCTACCTGTACCAATCATTAAATTCCAGAAATAAACATCTCATAAATAAGTGAGTAGAATCAGACTAGAAAGATTGCTAAAGGAAAGATTTAAGCAGCCTCTGAAGAAGAGGAAAAGTGGGTTACATTAACACAACTAAACATTTTTCTTCAGGATTTGTGAAGAGGTAGTATGCAAATTTCCAGTGAATGACTTCTAATTGAAAAGAGATAACAATTATAACCAAGACTATCAATTATAACCAAGTTTACTGGAATAGAAAGTTCCACCACAATGGAAAAATTAGCTGGCTCACAATTAGGAGACAGCGTAGTACATGACCATTTAATTAAAGTCAGAATTATTTATTAATCAATCAATTTAAAGTGTTAAGCAAAATTACGTATGTGTGTATATAATGTGCCTTTATTTTTGTAAGGCATCAGGAAATCTATAATAAACATACTATTTTTTGTTGAAATATAACTTAAGGCAAAACGATCTATATCAAAGAGCAAGTTGATTTAAAAAAAAACTGAAAATAGATGCACAAAGGAAGTATTCTATCTAAATAAGATTCTTGTTTTGCATTTATGGAAGACTGTAGTTGAACCTATAAATACTATTTATCAGCGGAAGTACTAGGAAAGTGATCTTCCCCTTCAGATAACTCACTGGCTCTCACAACCATATCAGCGTACCGAAGGCTCCCTGAGTAGGTGTAAAGAAAACCACTGAACAGCAACAAAAGGGGAAAAGCAGCAGCGAGAAGCAGTTACAAATCACGTCACGCCATTTGCAACAGCATTCACGGAAATATGTGTATGTGCTCCCTCTGGCTCTGCCACATACACACATCTCTACACAGGCGTGTACAGAAGGGAGGGGAAATGCAGACAGTCGGCAAGTGAACGTGGATGAATAAGCTGTGAGACTCAATGACACAAAACAAAGTGATAGGGAAAAAAATGACTGTACAAAATGACAGGAGATTAAGAAAGTCTTTATACCTTTCTCGTTCTGGTGAATGCAAACTAGCATCTGGTCTCAAGCAGTTGGTACTAGCACTCCTCGCCCTGTCAAGGGAGGGCTGCAGGTCACTAGTGCCAGTGCATTGCATCCAGGGTGGAGGAGAAAGACAGAGAAAACAGAGAGAGGAAGACCAGTTAGAGAGGAAAGCATCGAGTCCTGTCCCCTTTACACAAAGTGCAGAATCACTGCGAGTCGGTTCATAAGGGTGTGAGCGCTGACAGGATGGCCGTGCACAGTTTTGTTTAGAAAAAGACACTAAACAAAGATTATGCTTGAATTGCTTTGCATAATTTTTTTAAAAGGGTCTCAGACTGAAAAAAATGAGGCTAAGTCACACCTACTTATGAAAAAACTGGATACAGAAAGCACTGAAACAAAACGCCTAACACTTCATTACCAAGGACAGATGCCACACCAAAACAAAATGAAGGACAGCAGAGGAGGAAAATTTTACAACTCAGCTATTTTGGTTCAAACACTAGACAGGGGAGGTGGACGGTATGACGTCCAAACGTCCTTACCTAACCAGAATCTGATCAGTAAACCTCAGTGCTCTCGAGTGAAAGCATTCATGGTGAAGGGGTTTGGTTTTAGTATGTGCAGGCAGAATTGAGCTCCACAAAGTAAAATCGTCCCAAAATAAAATAATATAAAATCAATTCTCATAATTGAAATCAACAAGTAAAACAACAAATAAATGACAAAGAAGACAACGACTAGAAATCCGATATTTGAGTAAGCAGATTTCATTTAGAGAAATATTCCAGCATAGGTTTTATAATTAAAGCTATTTTTACTTTTTTAATTGTATTTTTAAATTAGTTTTTATTGGACGATAGTTGATTTACACTGTTGTGTTAGTTTCTGCTATACAGCAAAATGAATCAGTTATACATATGCATATATCCACTCTTTTTTAGATTCTATTCCCATATAATTAAAAAGTAATGAGCAGAGTTCCCTGCGCTATACAGGAGGTTCTTATCAGCTGCCTATTTTATATGTAGTAGAGTGTGTATGTCAATCCCAATCTCCCAATTTATCCTTCCCCCCCGTTCCCCCTAAAAGCTATTTTTAGATATCATGAGTTTTCTCTGTATCAAATTAATTTTAAGAGGAAATGCTAATGCTTTATTAGAAAGTAAATTTGCTATTTTTAGTTGGTGAGGGATTAGGGATTAGTTTATAACTGAGACTCACTGTTGTGACTCTTACCTGTAAATATTCCAGTGAGAACAGCTCTCTAACAAGGGCATCTTGGGCGGTAATGTTTTATAGTGCCTAACAAGATGTCTGGAACATGGGAACGCAGACATGCAGGAAACAGAAAAATACATGTGAAGCGAATTTTATCAGGATATGAAAAAAGTAGGAGGCCTAGAAAGCTACAAACACAGATGGATCTTTTGTTTTTCTCAGAAAAACCACAATAATTATTTGAAGGTAGGAAAAGAACTGTTAAATATGGAATCATGGGCATGTCTTCATAATTAAGATGAAGACTTAAGTTATAGTTTTAAAAGCCTTAATTTGAAAAAGATTTGAGAACTACACTCTATGAAGTAACCAACATGAAACTTACTATTTAATCCCTGTGTAATATTATACCTGCTTCTATGGAAATAACTCATAGCTAAAAGTACTAATCAAATAATTTATGAAATTTGGGAATTAATATGACTAAAAGTTAATAGTCTAATAACAAGCAAAATGCTGACCAGCATTGCAGGGACAAGGCTGGTCACAGTACTGAAGGCAGTAAAGGAAGGAAGGTCAAGAGGTGACTGCAGGGCTTCCCTGGTGGTGCAGTGGTTGAGAGTCCACCTGCCGATGCAGGAGATGCGGGTTCCTGCCCCGGTCCGGGAAGATCCTACATGCCGCGGAGCGGCTCGGCCCGTGAGCCATAGCTGCTGAGCCTGTGCGTCCGGAGCCTGTGCTCCGCAACGGGAGAGGCCACAACAGTGAGAGGCCCGCGTACCGCAAAAAAAAAAAAAAAAAAAAAAAAAAAAAAAAAGAGGTGACTGCAGTGGACAAGTCCTTTCCATTTGTCACCTTCTGGATACAAATCCAACAGCAGGTAACATTTATCACCAGAAATTGGGTGGGATGGGTATTAGCTGCAACCAGAACATGAATTCTGACTTGGCAGAAACAAGACCCAACATCATTTGAATTCCTTTAAAACCTATAAGGAATTGTGGACTGTCTATATCACCAAGGGTAAACCTGGTCCTGTCAATGAATGTTTTGGTAATTTAATAATGTTTCTACAAACTTTAACTGTCAATATGAAAATCTATTGTCCATTTTGGCTTACATTAAAGTATGATAAAATCAGGAATAGAATAAACATTTGCTGAGGACATGTTAAATATCAAACACCCCCATGGGTTTATTCATGTTTATACTAATGGTTGATTCAGGAAATCTTTTAAAGCTGTGGTTTAAAATGTATTAAAGTACCACATTCAAGCACAGATTGAGGACACTTTTACTGAAGCAAAGGATTCAGCCTGCTTCACAGACAGAATCTTCTTTTCAACTCCTAAACCTTAGGCAACTGTCTTTAGCAACAAGTTGCTATACAACTTTTCTAAGCAATTGGTTCAAAAGTGAATTTTTTTGGGGGGGTACACTCTAACAGGGGTCAGCAGAGAATGGAAATAGAATGAAAAGTGGCCAGAGTTTTTAGTCTGAAGGTCCACGTTGGCTTTGCCATTTATTGGCTGTGAACCTGGATAATTCAAGTCATCAGGCCTTTTTCTACATCTATATCATGGAGGAAATAATCTCTCACAGGGATGCTGTGAGGATTAAGTGAAATAACAGGTACAAAGGGTCTAGGACACAGTAAGGAAGCCACAGCATTTTCTGTACAACATGACTGTCTCAGGAAAGGTTTTATGGAAAATGCATTTGATAATGGTAACAGTGAGGGGGGGGATGAATTAAACAATATGAGACAGATTTCTGTAGTATGTGACTTTGATATGCTGTGCGTATGAAATCTCCAGGGAGTGGCTTTAATTTGCAAAGTTTCCAAAATATGTTTGACTCACAGACTCTTAAATTGGCTGAACTTCATGCGGAACCAACTCCTCGGATCACATTTTTGGAAAAACTAGGTCAGTGGAAAACTTCAAATAGACCTGATTTTGAATCCTTGCTCTGTAACATGTCAAATAAAACTTTCTTAGCATCTTTCCTCATCTGTGAAATGAGGATAATAATGTTCATATGATACAACTATTGTCAGGACATTGAGATAAAATTCCTTAAATAATTACCACTGTGCTTGGTACTCAATGAATGTTTTTTCCTTGTTTACTGGAAAGTAGTAAATCCACAGGTTTTATTCTTAAAAGTCGTAAGTGAATATGATAGGTTGTATTCTGAAGATAAGATTTTACAAAATGATGAAACTACTAGCTTATTCTATTGTGCCTATCCTGTTATTTTACCTTCGAAAGTGGGATGTAACGGAAAGAAAAACAATATATTTAGTGATTCTGTCTAGCTTATTGGTGTGAATGTGTTAAAAGTACCCACACGTTGGGGGCCAGGCACACACCAGATGCCTAATAAATATGAAAGCTTTGTTTTGTTTGTGTTTTATAGTTGTAGTCACCCCAACAGGACTATGAGAAAATTTTCTGAATCTGTAAAGAAATCATTCCTATTAAACTATTTGTCAGGACAACCAAAGTAAGGCTGGAGGCTTTCGAATTATAAAGAATTGAGCTGGTTTTTTTACAATAGTTAGGATTTTACATTATTTCTCCAGTTTGCAAACAGAACTAACATCCCTCATTTTTCCCTGTGGCACTGCACACAGGGCAGTAGTTATCACTAGGAGAGTTTAATACATGTAGAAAGTTAGTTCTCATTCGGGTGATCACGTTCAATTCCTGAGCGGAAGCCCAGGTCCACACAGACACAATAAAGCTGCATTTGTGTTTGCGTCACAGGTTTTCCAGGTACAGCTCTTTCCTTCTCTCTCCTATTTACTCTTTATTGGCCATAATATTTGAAAGAGTTTATCTGTGTGTTGGTTCATTTATCTCACCTAGTTATTCTTTACCTTCCATTAACTTCACATTGACAATAAATACGCACAGACTGTATTCTTTGAGTAACCTGTAAAAGGACTTATTTGGGATATGAGATCCAAGATGTAATGAGATGAAAATAAAGTGCTAGGTTCTCAGCTCCAATTTAGACGACAATAACGTATCCCCTCTTCTTCTCATCTTTACGGAGGCTTTATACCGTTATGTGTCTCTATGGGAAAGTTGGTAGTGTAGCATTTCTGACCTGGTGAGGGTATGAAGGGAGGGAGGGCTTAGAAGTTAACAGGTCATATATCCGCACTCTTTATCAAGAAGGAAACTGAAGCTCAGCTCTTAAAAATGAAGTGGTAAAGATCTTATTAAAAGCAAATAGAAAGAAAACAACAGTAGAATCAAAACATAAAAATAAAAGAAGGCTAAAACAAAGTGATGAACTTATAATCACGGAAACAGTAACACTGCCATGCACAGCGGATCAGACCTCTTGTGTCTAGATGTGTGTGTGTGTGCGTGTGTGTGTGGTGGGGCTCACAGCGAGGTTATAGAATTTTAATTGCAGAAATCGGTTCCTCGGTTTTGGAAATGTGTAAACACATTTACAGCCACAGAGGCTCAGCAGCCTCTGGATTTCAAATACTTTGATAGAAAAGCAGTCTGTCTGGATCAGAATTCAAATATATTTGGAACCTTTTCCACAACCTCCATATAAAACAAAACCAATTTTGAACACTGGGGAAATTAATTTCACGTATTCGTAATAATACCGCTAAGGGGGAGACGGAAGCAGAGTAGAATGGAAAGAGTCATCACACACAGTTACCGTCACCAAATTCCTGTATTTACCTGGTGGTGTGTAGGCATTCTGCACTTCGTCCTCGTTTTGCTCTGGGAAGCATGAGAAGCTCACTGCACAGACAGGATGGGTGGTGAGTGAAACAGATAAGTTATGAGGCATTAAATGACATGGGTTATGCCAATGGTATGCCGATGACAACATGGAAAGGGAAGAAACCAGATTGTCTACACTAGCATATTTGCTTGAGAGGTTAAACAAAAATAAACATGACAGTACTTTTTAAATTTTCAACAATAAAGTACAAACATTATGGTCGAAGTCCTAGCTGTTGCTGATTTGCTATTGTATTTCAAAGTGATTTCACAGAGTATCAAGGCAAAACTAAACTAAACTGAACCTTCCCCAAATAACACATAGAAATCTGTTTCCAATTCTAGACACTTAGGTATTTTAACAACTTTTAAAAGCCCTATAAATCTGGCTTTTCTGATACTAATGGGAACCCTAAATTTTAAAATTTCTTTTTAGCAACTCAAAGCATGACAGTTTTCTTGGCTCTTATAGCCTGTAAAATGCAATATCACTTATTCTGTTTCTCCTTTACCAACTAAGAACATACTTGATTAGGAATGTTTTATCTTAAAACTGATACTTTTTCTACACTCAAATTAATTTCACTCTGTTGAATGCCCTGGCCCAGAAGTCCTTCTTTTTCCCCCTCCTCACCTAAATTCATGGTGGCTCCAGTGAATATCAACAAAGGGACCCTCACCTGACTCCACTCCACCTGAGCAGCGGGGACCCCCTCCTCCGAGCAGTGCTCTGTCCCAGTAAGTACCACAACCTCATCTCCTGAAGGTCATGGCTCCATCAGGGTGACAGTTAGGGAGCTAAGAGGCTCTCCTTTAGTTCTGTGTCCTTGACTACACAGCAAAGATCAATCATTGCGTACCAACCTCATTCCCTACCCTTCCCTAAAAGTTTCTACACTTCAAAAAGCCAGAAGACACGATTCAACCAGCTGGGGATTCTAACAACCCAAAACAGATCGTGAGCTTGTGGTCAGGCCCGTCTTACAGGAAGGGCGTTGGTCTGAGGAGAAAGTCTGCGGGCATGTAGGACCATGGAGTCATAACATCAAACAGATGCAGAACTAAGCCTAAGTACACATCCATAGAAGAAAGAATCCATTTCAATATTTTGTACTTTATAGACATTTTAGGTAACTACATTTTATGGGAAGTAGGTGTACTGAAAAATATGACTGCTGAAGTTTTCACAGAAACTCTGCAATAGTAACTGTCTTTCAGATGGCCTGTACCCAAAAACTTTTTATTGCAGAAAAACATAATTTTATAATTACATAAATAATATCCCAAAGACTGCAACCCACAAAAAATAAAATATTTGAAAATTGCTCATGTAGACTCCCTTCTATAATTTAGGTTAGTATCTAAGTCAACAACAAACTGTACATTTAAAACTGGCTAAACATAAATTCTGATTTTTTTTTAAATGCACCTTTTATGACAATATAATATTAGTCAAATATTTCCCAGAGTTGCATTTCTATTAGAATATCTTAAGAGTCGTTCCTTGGGAGAAGTTCAGTTTTGAATGATGAAATACTTTTCCTGTCTTTTGTACTATGCCAAGATACCTATCATAGACGAAAACAGAGCAAAGAAGACATACAGCGTTGAGATCATAACGTGGACAAATACCTGTCTTGTTCTGATAGACACTGACTGTCCACATCTCCGGGTCTGTGACCAACTGGGCTGCAGGACACGTCGTGGTGTCTGGTTGGAGAACGTGACCTTCTTGTTGGATGAATTTCATCTAAACTCCTGAAATGATTGCAAAAATTTACATGCATCACAATGTACCACCTTCCCCAAACAGGCTGACAGACTAACAGGAAAGAATGGACGGTAATTGGCAAATAACTGACACGGCTTGAAAAGTGCTGGCCTCATCACCAAATACATGTTTTAAAGGTATTTATTCTCTACCATTGCTTTGCCTGTGCTGTATTTCTCCAACCTCCTTTGTTTACTTCCATCAAAAAAGGACCACGATTTTCATCTGCATACTTAGTGAAAATTTCAGAAGTGTATTTCGGTGAGATGAAATACAGCACGATATAACTTCCGTCTTATATGCTTTTCCAAACATTTAAAGTGCTTCAAAGAGACAATCCCAAATTTCTTAAAAATGCATTCTGCCTCAACCTTATCATTTGTGCCACTTCTCTGCACAGGTCTTATTTATTACCATACAATTTCTCCCAACAGGAGAAAATTAACTAGCAAACAGAATACAAGACAGTTATTCAAAAACTGTGCTTGCAACATTCACTTCTTCCACTCCCTGGGAGATTACCTGAGATTAGAGAACAGAATGTTGCATAGGTTGGGTAATGAATAAAAAGGCATCTTGCCTACAAAGGATTCTGAAAAAAATAACTTGATTGACCAAACCATTATTTCATTTCTCTTAGAGTCTTGTGGCAGTTTGCGCTGTATTATAATAAAGAGTACCGTCAGAGATGCTAAGCTCTTCTCGAAGCCTACCTCTGTAATGGCACATTTGGTAAACGGGAACGCGGCCTCCCCTGATCATCGCCACGATGAGGAGATACCGACCGTGATCGGTGGTGCGTTGTTCTCTGCTGCTCTGGCACAGTTAGTGTTGAAGGTTTGCTTTCTCTAGCACCTGACCTATAACCTACTGGCAAGAGTGTACACAAAGAACGAGTCAGTATTCTTCTATAGTGTCAGTGCTCATGTGGAGACATCACATGATAGGGAAAGCGGCCATTGACCTATGAAGATAAATGCCATGCAGTCGGTATTACCAGCCTTATCGACGAAACTACTAAGTATAGGTACAGAGCGTAACATACACATGCATGAGGACCGGGTACAGTTTGGCTCAAAGGTTACCATGGAGATACTCGTGACAAATATGACAGCTGATGCCTCAGACGCCAGGATGAGTTGGGATACTAGTTTACGGAATGAGTGAGTGATTTTTTTAGCAACACAAATCAAGCACTTGACAGTGAACTGTTACTCATATACAAGTCAATGCTTAGAAATTTAGTGTCTCTTCGAATGTTATTGGAATTTTTCTGCCAAAGGATAAATTATGTTAGTTGGATTTCAGATGGCTTCACTAATAAGAAAATAAAGATGCTACCATACCAATTTTAATTGAACAGCAGCAGGGCTTCACTATAACAAACACTGATTGTGAATTTTGAGGACCACAGATGATACTGCAATTTTCAAATGAAAATAGGGTATGGGTGGAGCTGACTATGGCAATAATGCAGAACAAATCAACCCTCCGAAAGAAACAATTATCAAATCTACCCCAGACATCTGAAACTATTCCACAAATGTGTTAGTAACCTAACATAATTAATACAGTTACTTAAAATTAAATTCTAAAAGTCATTCTCCCTTGAAACCAAAAGGTTTCTATGATCTCTGATTTAGTTAAGATAAAACAGCAAACCATAGTAACACGTTAATTAATGTTTTCACAGGGTTATTGTTGCTATTATTGGAAGGAAAATAAAAAATTCTGTGGCCAAAGGAAAAATAATGATATTTACAACTACGTGAAATGTACACAACCATGAAAACATTAAGTCTAACAAGGTAGCTTGAACTGCTACTCATTTATTTACTTGACAACTCTCACATTATTTTTAAAATATGCCATGTAACATTATTATTAAAGGCAGACTAAATTCCCCAGCAGTTTATTTGATGTGATTGTATAATCTTTTGACTAAGCTTAGAATATACGGAAGGTCTTTAAACATTACATAAAGGCCAATTTGACAATACTGACACCAAAGAAGCTCAGCCATTTTGTTACTCTCTAAAAACATCGGTAAAGGACCAAATAATATAAACATAAATGGTATAATTTATAATTTCATTTTATGACAAAGATAAGAGCAATTCAGGTACTATTTTGAATTTCATGTAGAAAATTTCCTTGTTCAGACATACAAATTGTAATATTAAGTCTAGAACGAAACCAACTAAATTTACATGTAGTGAATTTATTCCATAGTTCAATATTAAAAAATAATGGTGGCTGTTTTAAAGATAATTAATCCAAAGTGTGAATTACTTAAAACATTTAAAATTACAATTTGGTATCATTTGAAAACATTTGGTATCAATTATATTGTAATTATGGAAGGTCAGGATTGAATTGGGAACACCATTTCAAGATTTCAATGAATACTCGAGGTATATAAATGGAACTTTTCGATTTGGAATAATTAATTATTCTGAAGTAACTTTTAGAGACTTTAGGCATCTTCTGTAAAAGGGTATAATTCATTTTTTTCTTGGATTCTTTGTATTTACATAGAGATTAATGTCATTTTTATCCTACCCTAATATGCATTCATAGGCCTTTCCCTGCTTTTTATAATAATTCATTTTTTTATATTATGTTTAGTTTACTGTTGACAACATTCACACTGCCTTCAGAAAAAAGGGAAGAAGGAACTGCTATGTTATGCTCATTTCAATGTTTCAGTTAGTTCAAAGTTATCGGGTTGTTTTTGTTGTTGTTTTTTTTTCATTTTCTGAACTTGCAGTAATGGTCTGAAAGTTGAGGTTGCCAGACGCCTGGCCTCAGATGAGGGCATTCCGTGTGTGGTTATTTTTATTCTTCTTAAGCAGTTGAAATTACTTATGTTAAGTAACAATAAGGCTATGACAACCATAAAGGTAGTAAGATGTAGCTCTGGAGGTCTCAACTGCTTAAAGGTGGTAATACATCAAACGAGAACACAGAACCCTGTGGTCCTAGAGAAGCCAGGTATTAGGAAGTTCAAGGCCCAGCTGCGGTAGAACATCTAAATGACACTTTCCAGCTGCTTCAGCAAACGTAACCAGAAGCTTCATTGAGTGTGTTAAACACACGTAGAACTACCTGGCATCCACGCGTGAACAAAGTTCTCTCTATACTGGACACTAGGAAATCTGTAATCAGCCTCTTAGAATATCTGGTTATGTATCAACACACTTGTTTATTAACTTATCCCCTCACTTTATTTTAGCTTCTTGCCCTTATTTTACTATCTTTCCTCTTCACTTAAAATGTATTGCTTATTACTGTGTGTCTTGCTATACTGTATTTGCCACACATGTATATCTTTAGAAGCTACCATATATACATTTTGAATCACTGAAGGGCACCCCTAAAATATAAGTAAATTCCATTATCTCCTTTATTAATTTATGAAGAAATCTCTGGAACATAAAATACTACTGATTGGCTTACATAATTTATTAGTTATATTCTATTAAAAGTTTGCTTTGTTACATTTTAAATGCTAAATAAAAATGGATATCATTTGAAATGACAAATTCAGACACTGCTTCTCTATGGTAAAAGGATAATCCCTGATATAAACATGTATAATCATATGTTTATATCAGGATAGAATATAGATATATCTAGAATTCAGTGTTCTTTGGTGGTTCCAAACACTAACACCACTGCAGTCAGTCCTATACTTCCCATTTTGGCTGTTACCCATGTGGTCTCTCAAGGAAAAAAGAAGAAACTCATCGTTTTTGTAAGTATTTGTTGAATTAGCCGTTCATTCATTCATTCACTAACCGGCCTCATCATAAAAATGTGAAATTTTAGGTGAATAGCCTGTGAGAACCACCCACAGAAGTAAATTCTATTCAGATGAGTTAGAAGTGACAACATTAATATGAATTAACAGCCAAGATTCTTGTTAGAAAGGTTTGTTGACAAGACCCCTTTCCTACGAGGAATCGTCTGAATTCTATTTAAATATGCCAATGGGTACCATGGAGAACTACCTTCCCCCTTGCAATTCCATAAAGACAATATTCTATTAAACTCTGTGTGAAATTTTCTGGGTAGAGTGTGCCTAATTATTCTGATCCTTTTATAAATCAACAAACTCAGAAAGCAAAACATGAACTGTTATCCACAATGACCCACTATTATTTCAAACTCTCCCTGATGGTCTGATATCAAGGAGTAATATCTAAGTACACAGATATGCACAGAACCAGACTCATTGTTTTTAAGATATCTGCTACTTTCATACAGTGATCAAAGACAATATTTTCTCTGAGTTTCACGGAGCAAATGAAGCTTAATTTTAGGAAACTCTCCATAATTTTCTCCCAGTTTTAACGAAGTCGTATGTATCTCTCTAAATTGCGACCTCAGTCACTAGTCTTTGTAATGTCTATTGATTGACTTTACCAAAACCGTTGCCCTCAAATTAAGTGCATCCCCACCTGAAAAATTATGTAAATTAAGGGAACATCTGTCAATACTGTCCCAAAGAAATGTCTTTAAGAACCCCTATTTATATACCCCAAGATTTTCTCTTTAATGTCTTCTTATTTGAATATCTCCCCACTCTTCATTAGTAAATAAAGGGAACAGGATTAGTGCCAAGAAAATATGTCTTCACTACTTGGTTTGACTCACTTTCTGACTAGACTCAGATGAGAAACATAGATTTGAACTGCACAGTGTCACAAAGATTTTACTAATTTATACAATGACAAAAAGACAATGACTTCAAACGAATATTGAATCTTTCTAAAGCATTTCCTTATTTTAAAACATACAGACATATTCTACGTATAATCAGTGCTGAGCATTTCACAAAAGCGTTAAAAGCTAAGCCATGCCACATGCAGTTTTCAACCCTGCCATGCACCTGTCTCAGTGTATTCCATGGAAGGCTACATTATTTTCAGAAACGGAGGAAGCGAAGTCATAGACATACAGTATAAACACAGGAGAATGGAATTTTTATTACAGAATTAACTCTATCCTTTCAAAAGTCATATTTTCACTTCTGCTCAGAGCATTGTGAAATGATGATTTGAACTTCGTTAGCTTCTAAGGGAGACCCTGACTAATTTAAGTGGGGATGTTAATGAGTATTTACTAGTCCACCTCAAACTTTCTTAATAATTTGGAAGACAAGTCACCATGGAATAGTATAATCCAGACTTCTCTGTGCTCTAAATCTCCAATATGGGACCCAAGGAAGTCTGGAAGCTGGCAGCAAAGCAAGCACGGAAGCACAGTGAAGCCGGCCACGTTCCCCCACGCACCTGGAGGGACCACTCCAATGGCATCATCAACCTCATAGTCTGATATGTCACTGTCACTGATTCGCTGGGACCCTGCACGACAGGAAGGCAAACAGATACCTCTGTGTCCGCTCGGGTCAGGAGATGTGGAGGACATGGTCACATTTTTTTTTAAAGCTAATTACATTATTACTAAATACTTTCACTTTTGGTGAAGTAGAGTTGATTTACGATGTCTCAGGTGTACAGCAAAGTGATTCAGTTATACATATATGTACTACAAAGTTAATGCAGGGCTGATGTTTAAAAAAATATTCGTTATCCAAGGATAACATATTCTCAGCATCCTTATAATTACTGAAGACACATAGAAGGAAGGGGATTTCATAGAAGAGTATTTTGACTCTTCAAATTATTTTTAATTAAGGTCTATAACAAAGTGTATACTGTTTTCTACACAATTATGCGCCCTCCTCTGCAGTTCAGGGAGGATGGGGCTGAGTGGAAAGGTTCAAAGAGAACTTTCTTGGCTGGAACTCTACTGAGTTCATATTATTGAAAGGGCATCAGGGCCCTTTATAAAATATTTATGTTTAGCCCTCAAAATTAGCCATCATACTGCATGAAACGTTAATTTTGAGGCAATGATTGATCAGAGAAGCACTAATATGAAGTATTTAATTATATGAGGAAAACAATTTGGTTCCAGATTACCAAAACGAGGCTTCTAAGTTTCATCTGTTCAATAAGAGATTTTGTCATTCATTCAAAAATTAATGAGTAAGTACAGAAAAAAAATGTGTTTTCCCCAATCACCAGATGAACAACAGCAAACACACTTTACAATGCTTTTGAAAAATTATTTCTTACAAATAATAATACTAAAAATATCCAGGAATCATACTGTTATTAAGATGTTCTATGTAGCAACCACCAATAATGACAAGAATTACCCCATCAGTCAACCAATGAACAGCTCCATCAGGACTGGGCAAAGAATTATATTTGAGAATTTTTAAGCTTTCAGCTGTGGAATTACTCCACTCTACTGTATATATTACTTTCATTGGGAAAATGCAGAAAATGGTTTTGCCAAGCCTCTTTATATAGATGACTGATTATTCAATATTTCGATCTCTAATGAACATTTGAAAAAACACCTTGAATGTTCATCTCGGATTCGATCATAACGACACAATTACTTCTGGTAACTGAAAAGAGCCTTAACCTACTTTGCAGCTTTTTGCTGGCGCTCTCCCCGTGGACGTGTCGCCGTGGCATGAAGGGTGATGGCTGAGGCAGAGGTAGTGAGGATTCATCATGAGTCTGAAGTTTATACCAATGCGGCTCATCATCTAGAAGCGCCGTCTCCAACTCTATGAGGATCTGAAAGGGCAGCTCTCAGGTTAGATCAAGCGCCGTTCCCCAAATATAATAAAAGCAGCCATAATAATGCACATCACAGAAGCCTCGTGAGGCGTCTGACCCGTTTCTTCACGACACCCCTCACCTCTCCAAGGAATTCACTCTCCTCTTCTTGCACCCTGGGCTGGTCCCACACGGTTATTTCCAACATCCGTTCTCTGAAATCTCTACGATGCACATGTGAATACACAAAAGTCTGGTTCCATTTTGGTTCTAGTACTTTCTTTACTGTTTTGGTTCGCCTTTTACTTTTATCACTGAAAAATAAGTATGTTTTGTCAATGAGAAAGCAAACGCAAGTACATGCTGCCACCTACTGTAGTTCCATGCAGCGCTGCTCTTGGGATGTTTACTCTCTTTAATTCATAACTTTTAATATACAAGTCTGAAAAGACTATCGAGTTTAATAAGATTCTAGTTTTAACTACAATGTAGGCAGTAGTTACGATTATAGAAATTATAGAAACGCATACACAAAGGTACATTCTAAATGATGTAGCTGTCAAAGACTAATAGATGTGGAAACAAGGTAATGGACAATTTTAAAATTGGCAGATTATTTTAAAGAAACACAAGGCTTGAGGGAATTTTTTTTAGGGATAATATAGTTTATTCCCTCATAGAGAGGTATCTATTACATTTTAAAGCTATGTCACAGGTGTATGCATATGTGCAAATTCATCTATCTATCTATCTATCTATATATAAAGTATGTGGAATTTTTGGTATGTCAACTCTACCTCGATAAAGCTTTAAAACATATATGAAACTGTATCCCAAGAGAGGAAATTCTACTTTTTTCTAATTAGCAAAGATTTTTACATACTTTTTCTAAAATTATTTCATACCTTCTATCTGGAAGAAAATACATTTTTACATAGGGATTCCTGGGACGCCCATCTACTCTTGGGGGTAGATCTGTTGCTTGCAGAACATTTACAATCAGCTGGTGGCCCACTTTGTCATACCACAGCTTCACCTAAGAGCAATGGAGAAAGAAATTAGCATTTGTAAAAATCATGAGGCATTATAATTTCACAAAAAATACTAAAATTATTTTCGAAGAAGGAAATTTCAAATTGCAAAATACAACTGAATTATAGATATTATTTCTGCAAAGAATACCAACTTGAAAGCATAACCATTTTAGAACTTGACTTTTCACGCATTTTAAGTGTGACTTACAAGAGGTGGGCCTGCAGTGTTGATTTATAGTCTCTTATATCATGCGATGGAATAAAACTAATGATAAAATGTTTAGAAAAGACTAAGGGAAGAGGGGGGGATATTGAAATAATTGTCCTTGTTTTTAAATGCTAAATGCAAGTGTTTGGTGATTATACGTATCTTAATAATGATTATAGCATTACTAAATGCATTCTGCAATGCCAACTGTAGCTGAAATAAAATGTTTGATGTTGGGAAGAATATATGCAAGTAACTTGGAAGACATCAGGAAACGCATTTACTGTATGCCTCTGTACACCAGGTACTGCTGTTTTCTGGTATTTTTTTCTTATTTAATTTTTATAATTAACCTATTACAGATAAATTTTCATGAGAGAAGGGGAAAGGAGCAAAGGAAGGTACAATGCGTAAATGCCTTTAAACCAAGCGAAGGCCAAATGGTATTCCTCCTAAGTGGCACACTGAAATAGTACCTGCAAACTCCTAATGCAGTCAGTGCAGTATTTGTGCTGGCAAGGGACAAAGTTAACTTTAATTTTTTAATTTAGAAGTTAGTTTTGGGCTTATGGTTAAATAAGAATTATGACCATGCGTTGTTTAATAGGTATAGATCAGAATACATTTAAGAGTCATTAGAACAAAATAAGCTAATTTAACATGGGAGTAGTAAGGGGCAGGTTAAGAATTCAAACCCAGATCTGTATCAATCCATACCTCTGTTCCTAATTAATACCAGAGGTGTGCTGTTCATAAACCTGAAATAGGTGGAGTGTATGAGAGATTCCCACACACACTGAAATAAAAAAGACGGCAGGGCAGATAAAATAGCACAGGGACTAGACAAAGATCTTTAACCTACTAAAAACAGAAGCTAAAACCAGGAAGCGTTTCAAAAATCACAGCAAACTTACAGTTATCTTCTTTGTTTAGTTAAAACTAAGAGTAGCAAAAACAGACTACAGAAATTCACACATTACCAGAGTAGCACACGATCAACAATTTATAGAACAATGTGAAACAAGATTTTCTTTTAGTTATTAATCAAATGTCCTGTATTCTACCATAATCTGAAGAAATGTAGCTTTTCCTAATGATGAGCCATGTTTTCTTTACTCCAGCTTTTCCCAGATCACATATAAAACAACAGTGAAGAAAACGGTAGCTTGTTCACACTACTATCAGCAATCAAGAGTTTCATCAAATGTCTTAAGAGGTTAAAAAAATATCTTAAATTTAAGTTTCTCAGGATCCAGGCTCATGAGGTTGTTAAGTAAACAGAACATGACTCTCTAGGTTTATTGCATCTAACCAACTACTTACCTTAGAAACTTTTATACAGCACACAAAAAGTAATTGATACTTTATTATTTTATGTTATCATTTATCACTTACTGTTCAGAACATCTGGCACACTGTAGGAATTCAATAAATATTTCCAGATATATGAGTAAAAGAACAATCTAATAATAAATTAATGAAAACTGATGAAGTAGATTATGCCGTTAAATGACTCTGACTGTATCACAGCCTTCAAAGAAAGCCCCACATTTTAAAGACAGACTCAGAACAGGGAGCTTATACTAATGGTCTCCAACATGTACCAAAGACACATACAGAAAGTTGTCCTGGTAAGACTTGTGGCGCATCTTTGAGAGCTCCAGGGCTTGTTGGAGAAATTACAGAAATGGAAGGCCTTTCCATCTTCTGAGATTCAAAGGAACTAGAACCTAAAATGAGAAAAAAAAATCAAGTACTTTTTAGTAACGTATTGGTAACCGATGTGTGGAGAAAACATATTTTTCACGAAATGTTAAATGCATCTGTTACTGGTGTAAAACCATAATTCAATGGCGTCCATAAGAGTAGGACCTACTATCAGTGGGATAGTCCTAGAAAGTTATCATCGTGCTTTCTTTGGTTAATTGTCTATTTTAAAGGTATTTTAAGTGATATAATCAAATACTGTATTTATTTGCTCCACTCTGTAAGTATTGACTCTCTGCGGCGTTTCTAGAGGGTATCGGCCTGTGTATGTTCTTGTACAGCCTCGCATACAGTTAAAGGTTTCATGCTATCAGTGATAAGAAAGATGGTACCCGTTGTGTTAATTATCTTAGGATCATCTATTATGAACTGTCCTCACTGAAATTAAAATGAATGCACATATCATATAATTTATGAGCTGCGTCTAAGCCTAGATAGAATTCATCACTGTTTTAAAATACGATTTACATCTCTTTTGATTTTGATCTTACAGACCAATCTCCTGTCTGAGGATGCTGTCTAGTGATTCATGCGTGGAGGAGGGAGGCTGGCTCCCCACTCAGCCCCTCAGTGAGGCTCTTCTCCCCCGTTTTAAATGAAAGTCCTCTCTTCCCGGGTCACTGATAAAAGTGTCCACAACCAGCAATATGGATGTCTGCAGAATGCTATTACTCCAGCAAGTATAACCTTGAACCTACAGCTATTCAAAACTTAGCTTTATTGAGAAAACACTATTTATGGACCATTTCCCAAGAGTATGTCATCCACATTTTTTTCCATACATGCAACTTACGTTTAAATTAAATCAGCGTCATTCTGTACTTTCTGAAGACTTTTAACTAGACAAAACAGTGCTATAAAATTCTTTATTACTATGTCTTTTTTATGAAAGTATTCTCAGGATAATTTTCTTCTTCGGTCTCAGTACCATGACACTGTTGCTTCTAATAGTCAGTATGTTTCTAATATACCAGTTTTTTTCTTTTTAAATAACATCAACACTATAAATTATGCAATTGGCTCCATTTCCCTCTTTATATTAGAAAACTCAAAACCAAATCTGGTCTCATGTCTAGCAGGTATGCAGAATATGATGCTATGCATTTGATTTACTAACCTAATCTCCACTTCCTTGTTTATCCCATCCGTGTATTTTCCACCTTCTTATAACCATCACTTGTTTTCCCCTTAAATCACCTTGTATTTTCTATTCCTATAAGCTGGGTTACATAACCAGCAAGCCCAAGTAGAATTAATTTAACTCCCATCCAATGCAAGGTAAACATCTGAGTTACTTCCACATT